>NC_082713.1:9891886-10208615 GCF_030144855.1 Hypanus sabinus
CAATCTCCCAAAAATAGTACCATGAAATTAATCTGATGGTGCCTGTTGTAATGCCAATTGACATCAGGGAGAGAGGAGCAACTTATGGAAGTGTATGATATTCTGAAGCACATAGGTAGGGTGAACGAATACAGTCTTTTACCTAGGGTTGGGGAAATCAGAACTAGAGGATCCTAGTTTGAGGTGAAAGGAGAGAGATTTAATAGGAACCTGTTGGATATCTTTTTCGCCCGAAGGGCAGTGAGAGACTAAAGAGAGATTTAAAGAGATTTTTGCTTTATTTGTCATATATACACTCAGAAGCCAATTAGTAAGTACACGTAGATACCTCTTTGTTAATTCAGATATCTAATGAGCCAATCGTATGGCAGCAGCTCAATGCATAAAAGCATACAGATGTGGTCAAGATGTTCAGTCATTGTACAGACCAAACATCAGATTGGGGAAGAAATGTGATCTAAGTGACTTTGACCATGGAATGATTGTTAATGCCAGACGGGATGGTTTGAGTATCTCAGAAGCTGCTGATCTCTTGGGATTTTCATGCACAACAGACGCTAGAGTTTACAGAGAATGGTGCAATAAACAAGAATAAAACATCCAGTGAGCAGCAGCTCTGTGGGTAAAAATTCTTTGTTAATGAGAGAGGTCAGAGGAGAATGGACAGACTGGTTCTGTGGGTGAAAATGCCTTGTTGATGAGAGAGGTCAGAGATGAATGGCCAGACTAGTTCATGCTGACAGGAAGACAACAATAACTAAAATAACAATGTGTTACAACAGTGGTGTGCAGAAGAGCATCTCTGAGTGCATAATACATTGAACCTTGAAGTGGATGCACTACAGCAGCAGAAAACCATGAACACACTCGGTGGCTGCTTTATGACGTACAAGAAGTAACCAACTAAGTGGCCACTGAATGAACATGGAAATATACAGTGAAATTTGGCATTCGTGTTAACAATCATCACAATTCGAGGAGGAGAGCATGGGTAGACTTGACAGACAAAGGCAAGTGAACGATAGATGGAGGCAGACAGAGAGATGAAGAGAAAAGAAAGAAATAGCAGATGGAGCAAGGTGAGTTGGGGATGGGGGAAGATAGCTTACCTTTCAGAGCATGGGACCTCATTACTTCCCAGGGTTCCAAGCTCAGCCAGCTCCATCATGTGCACTAGCTTCCCTTTCAATAAGGATATCTTCAAAAGGCAATGTCTTAAAAAGGCAGCATCCATTATTAAGGTGCCCTATTACCCAGGAAATGTCCTTATCTCATTGCTACCATCAAGGAGGAGATACAAAGCCCGAAGGCATGAACCCATCGATTTTTCCCTTTCTTTTGCCTCTCTCCCTCAAAAAGTGGAGTGATATTTGCAGTTTTCCAGTTCTCTGGAACCATTCCAGATTTGCATGATTCTTGAAAGATCATTACTAAGGCCTCCACAATCTCTTCAGCTGCCTCTTTCAGAACCCTAGTATGTAGTCCATCTCGTCCAGGTGACTTATCTAACTTCAGACTGTTCAGCTTCCCAAGCACCTTCTCCTTAGTAGTAGTAACTGCACTCACTTCTGCCTCTGACACTCTGCAATTTCTAGCATACTACTGGTATCTTCCTCAGTGAAGATTAATACAAAATATTTATTAAGTTCATTTGCCAATTCTTTGTCCCCCATTACTCCCTCTCTTGCATCATTTTTCAGTAGTCCAATATCCACTCTTTTACTTTTTAAAAATCAGAAAATCTTTTGGCATCCTCAAATAAACTCATCTCAGGCTTCCAGCCGGTTATAGGTATTGATTATAACTGACATTTTAATGACAAACTCTGTCATCTTCTTCAGGTATGATGCCTGGGTATGCCTACTCTATAGTAATTATAAACCACCCCTCCCCAGTAGTCCGTCCCTCCTGATTGGTTAGTCCTCATCCATATCAGATTTCTGCTCTACCTTGTTTACAATCGAATTTCAATTCTTACTTAGAACAGGCAAGAACTTGTAAACATAATTTGGGCACATATGTTCTCAGGGAAATGCATGGTAGATGTTCTCAAGAAAATGAGGGCTGTCAGAGGTCACAGCTGAACATAGATAGGATGCAAAACTGGGCTGAGAAATGGCAGATGGAGTTCAACCCTGATAAGTGTGAAGTGATTCATTTTGCTAGGTCAAATATGATGGCAGAATGTAGTATTAATGGTAAGACTCTTGGCAGTGTGGAGAATCAGAGGGATCTTGGGGTCCAAGTCCATAGGACACTCAAAGCTGCTACACAGGTTGTCTGCATAGTTAAGAAGGCCTTTGAAGGTGCTTTGGCCTTCATCAACCGTGGGATTGAGTTTAAGAGCTGAAAGGTAATGTTACAGCTGTATAAGAACCTGGTCAGACCCCACTTGGAATACTGTGCTCAGTTCTGGTCACCTTACTGTGGCAGTATAGAAAGTATGTTGCCTGGCTTTGAGAGCATGCCTTATGAGAATAGGTTGAGTGAACTCAGCCTTTTCTCCTTAGAGTGGAGGAGGATGAGAGGTGACCTGATAGAGGTGTATAAGATGATGAGAGGCATTGATCATGTGGATAGTCAGAGACTTTTTCCCAGGGCTGAAACAGCTATCATGAGAGGGAACAGTTTTAAGGTGCTTGGAAGTAGGTACAGGGGAGATGTCAGAGGTAAGCTTTTTATACAGAGAGTGGTGAGTGCGTGGAATAGGTTGCTGGCAACAGTAGTAGAGGCAGATATGAAAGGGTCTTAGAGACTCCTGAATAGGTATTGGAGCTTAGAAAAATAGAGGGCTATGGGTAACCCTGGGTAATTCCTAAAGTAAGGACATGTTCGGCACAGCATTATGGGCTGAAATGCCTGTATTGTGCTGTAGGTTTTCTATGTTTTCACTAGTAGAGCGCAAGAGACAAAAATTAAGCAAATACAAATATAAATAAATAGTAATAAATAACAAGAGCACGAAATAACAAGATAATGAGTAATTTTAGTGAGATCATTGGTTATGGGAGCATCTCATTAGATGAGTGCAGATATCTTCTTTTGTTCAAAAGCCTGATGGTTGACCGGAAGTAACTTTTCTTGAACCTTGTGGCGCTAGTCCTCAGTCTCTTGTACCTTTTACCTGATGGCAGCAGTAAAAAAAGAGTGTGGCTTGGGTGGTGAGGGTCTTTGATGTTGGATGCTGCTTTCCTTTGGCAGTATTTCATGTAGATGTACTTAATGGTTGGGAGAGCTTACCCATGGTGTGCTGGGCTGAATCCAGTACCTTTTGTAGGATTTTCCATTCAAAGACATTAGTGTTCCCATACATGGCCATAATGCGGCCAGTCAATACACTTGCCACTACACATCTACAGAAGTTTGTCAAAGTCTTAGATGTCATGAAGAATCTCCGCAGATGCCTAAGGAAGTAGAGGCGCTGTTGTACTTTCTTTGCAATTATATTTATATCACAAGCCCAGGAGAAGACCTCTGAGATAATAACACCCAGGAATTTAAAGTTACTAAAGTTATGTGACATCTCTGAAGGCATAAGGTATAAATCAACATTTAATCAGGTTCTTAAGAGGCTCTAGCTGGTTTCCATTCTTTCACCTCCACAGTTGCTGACTAACCTGCAGAATTCTTCCTGCATTTTGTAGATTGGCATCACAGTTCCATTAAGTACTGTTTCAGGTTCTATCATGGTAGGTGAAGCCCAAAAGCATAGTTCAGCAGAAAATAAAGTGCCAATCTCAAGGAAAAATGCTTAAGTTCAATAAGACTACAAATTAAATGATGCTCTATTAACTGCTCTTAATTTATTGCAGACCATGATTGTTGATGATGTGATGAATTACTGGATGATTTCCCTTCATGAAAAGCACTTGTGCTCTGGGCCTGTACTCGCTGGAGTTTAGAAAAACTAGGGCAGGATCTCATTGCGTGGAAATGGAGATCATGTTTTCTATGGTGGGGAGTCTAGAAACAGAGGGCACAACTGCAGAATGCAAGGAAATCTCTTTAGAATGGAGATGAGAAGGAATATATTTAGCCAGAGGGTGGTGAATCTGTGGAATTCATTGCCACAGGCAGCTGTGGAGGCCAAATCATTATGTATGTTTAAAATGCAGTTTGATAAGCTACTGATTAATGAGGGCATGAAAAGTTATGGGAGAATAGAGTTGATAGGGATAATAACTCGGGTGCAATGGTAGCATAGCAGTTATTGCAACATTATTATAGCTCACGGGATTGGAATTTGGAGTTCAATTCTGATGCCATCTGTAAGAAATTTGTACATTCCTCCCCTGAGCACGTGGGTTTCCTCTGGGTGCTCTAGTTTTCTCCCACCATCAAGAGATATACTGGTTAGTAGATTAATAGGTCATTGTAAATTGTCTTATGATCAGACTGGGGCTAAATGGGTGGGTTGCTCAACAGTGTGTCTTGAAATGATAAATAAATAAGTCAGCCTTGAAGGAAGGGCAGAGTAGACTTGATGGGCCAAATGGCCTGATTCTACTCCTATATTGTCTTATGATAAAGTTAAATCTGATGAATAGAAGAGCAGGAAGATCATTTTAATCTTTAAGAAAACAGTCACTGCTACTCAATATCAGAGGCAAATTAAATTCTCTATTTTGGACTGAGACCATCTATAAATTTGCTGATGACATAAGTGCTTTTGGCAGAATCTCAAATGGTGAAGAAGAGTGATATAGATTGACTGGTTGAGTGGTGTCACAACAACAACCTTGAATGTCAATAAGACCAAAGAATTAATTAGGGAAGTTGAGGGAACACACACTAGTCCTCATCAAGGGGTCAACCATGGAAAGGGTGAGCAGTTTCAAGTTCCTTGCTACTTTGATTTGATGCAAAGAACACATTTCTCTGTGTCTTTCAATGATTTGATGTACATATGACAAATAAAAATGATCTTTATCATTAACCAATCTCCTTCCTCTTGTTTTATTCTCCTCTAATAAAAGGTACACGATTTCTGCAGTTGGCCTTATTCATACGCTTATAATTTTGCATTCAAGGTAAATTTATTCTGAAAATACATATATGCTACCATATACTAACCTGAAATTCATTTTCTTAGAGGCATTCACAGTAAACACAAAGAAACAATAGAAGCTGTTCTTTTCTTTTTCAATCTTTTTATTGAGTTTCATATATATATAAAGAAAAACATAACATAATAATGAATAGGTTATGAATACAATAGACTTGAAATTACATTGGTAATAAGATAATAATATCCTATTAAACATCAACAGAAAAAAGTACATTAATCAATCAAGTCTGTATAACTATATATGAAAAAAAACAAAAATAATCATCAAAAAAGAAAAAAAAATGAAAATAAGTAAAAGAAAATGTATATTGAAAAAAAAAACACTAAACTAAACTAACATGGGCAATAATAACAGTTTATAAGTATGTGATAGTGTCAAAAAAACTCCGGAACTCCATACCTGAACAAGAATAAGCAGAAAGAAGGTCTGGAAAAGGTCAGATTAATTCATATGAAAATGTCGAATAAACGGTCTCCAAGTTTCTTCAAATTTGACTGATGAGTCAAAAATAGTGCTTCTGATTTTTTCCAAACTTAGATATGAAATAGTTTGGGAAAGCCACTGAGACGTGGTAGGAGGATTTACTTCTTTCCAGTTTTGTAATATGGACCTTCTGGCCATTAATATTACAAAAGCAATCATTCGTCTGATTGAAGGGGAAAACTGAATACCATCCTCATTTGGTATACCAAAAATTGCAGTTATAAAATGAGGTTGTAAATCTATATTCCAAATTGAGGAAATGGTAACAAATATGTCCTTCCAATAGTTATGTAAAGTGGGACATGACCAAAACATGTGGGTCAATGAAGCCACTTCTAGATGACACCTGTCACATTGAGGGGTAATATAAGAGTAGAATCGAGCAAGCTTATCTTTAGACATATAAGCTCTATGTACAATTTTAAATTGTATTAAAGCATGTTTAGCACATATAGAAGAGGAATTAACCATTTGTAAATTTTTTTCCCATTTATCTGTTGAAATATTATATCGAAGTTCTTTTTCCCATTCTTGTTTAATTCTATCTGATATTTCTGGTTGTATCTTCATAATCATATTATAAATAAAAGCTACTAATCCCTTCTGACAAGGGTTTAAGGTAAAAATCAAATCTGAGAAATCCACTGAAGTTGAATTGGGAAAAGATGGTAGAACTTTATGTAAGAAATTTCTGATTTGTAGATATCTGAAAAAATTAGATTTAGGTAATTTAAATTTGTTGGAAAGTTGGTCAAAGGACATCAAAGTACCTTCAAAAAAAAGATCACGAAAACATTTTATACCTTTCCTTTTCCATATGCTAAAAGCTTGATCTGTCCAGGAAGGTTTGAAAAAAAAATTAAGTAAGATAGGGCTATCAAGAACAAAGTTTTTCAGAGTAAAAAACTTACGAAATTGAAACCAAATTCGTAATGTATGTTTGATAACAGGATTAGATATCTGTTTATTGAATTTAACTAAATCAGCAGGAAGAAAAGAACCAAGAACAGAGAATAGAGAATATCCCTTTACCTCGTTACATTCCAAATTTACCCACTGCGGGCACAGTGGTGAATCCAAATCTAATTTCCAATACATTAAGTTACGAATATTATTCGCCCAATAGTAAAATCTAAAGTTAGGTAAAGCTAAACCACCATCTTTTTTAGATTTTTGTAATTGCTTTTTACTTAACCTGGGGTTTTTATTTTGCCACACAAATGAGGAAATTTTTGAATCAATGTTATCCAAAAAAGATTTAGGAATAAAAATTGGTAAGGCTTGAAATAAGTATAAAAATTTCGGTAAAATCATCATTTTAATAGCATTAATCCGACCAATTAATGATAGGAATAAGGGAGACCATCTTGTAGTAAGTTGTTGAATTTGATGAAGCATAGGTAAAAAATTCAGTCTAAATAAATCTTTATATTTCTTGGTAATTTTTATACCTAAATAGATAAAGTTATCAGTAACAACTTTAAATGGTATCCTGTCATTCAATGAAGTTTGTGCGTTTAAGGGAAATAATTCACTCTTATCCAAGTTTAGTTTATAACCAGAAAAGCTACCAAATTGAGCCAACAAGGATAAAATAGCGGAAATAGACCTGTCAGGATCAGAAATATATAACAGCAAGTCATCAGCATAAAGTGATAATTTGTATAACTTCTCATTATGAATAGAAGCTGTTTAGTTTGACTATATTCATGTATGGTTGAATGATAATTAAACTAGAATTTGAAAATTGGACACAGAGATGGACAAACAAACAATGGTAAAAGACAACAAATTTTACAAATATAAAAAGAAAAATAAATAAATAATCCATATTGAGAACATGACTTGTGGAGACCTTGAAGGTGAGTCCTTGGGTTGTGGAATCAATTCTGTGTTGTGGGGATTGAAGTTTTCCACAACCATGTCTTCATTTAACTTCATCTGTTGTGGAGAGAACATGCACAGAATCACACACAGAATGCCAGAGGAACTCAGCAGGCCAGGCAGCATCTATGGAAAAAAGTACAATCGACGTTTTGGGCCGAGACTCGTCGGCAAGACTGAGTATCTACAGTCATCTGCATTCTTTCCTCATAAATGAGCTGCTCCAACCCAAGCAACATTGTTAGTGGATGTACTCAGCACCCACCCCAGCACCTTAACACCTTTCCTGTCTCACAGGATCCAGAACTGCACACACTATTCCAGCTGAGGTCTGCCCAAGGTTCTTAATCATCTTTCTTCATTTGAGTTCCATTAAGTATTAAATTTCCAATTTCTAAAAATAGCCCATGCTAAAGTAGGCAACTGCTCTACTTAGTTGCAATTAAAGGCCCTGACTAAATCTTCTTGACAGAATATACCTGGAAGAGTCAAGGCTGGATATTACTATAGGCAAGAAATCTGTCGAGAAGCATTGAGGAGACAGCAGGGGGAAATTAATGAGATCTGTAAACTTACGACTTTCGAATTGTAACTCTTCATTTTCCTTTGTCAAGACTATAAGTGTCTTTGCAAGATCAAAAGTAAAGGACTAAATGAGTTACAAAAGTGCAAAGGGGTTCTTAAGGGTCCAAGTGACCACAGTTAAAGGTCCATATGTGTCCGGAAGTCAAGACCTGAACATTATACTCATGATCGGTATCTTGCATTAAAGACCAAAGGTGGAGGTCCAATGCCTACAAGTCAGAGGATCCAAGGACAAAGATTACAGACCTGGGGTGGCCTTTCTTGAGATGAGAGGGTGGCAAGGTGGTGAATTTGTGGGATTTGTTGCCATCTGCAGCTTTGGAGGCCAGGTCATTGGGTGTATTTAAGGGAGAGATTGATAGGTTCTTGATTGGACATGGAATCAAAGGTTACAGGGAGAAGCCTGGGAACTGGGGTTGAGGAGGAGAGAGGAAAAAAAGGATCAACTATGATTGAATGGCTGAGCAGACTCAATGGTCCAGATGACCTAATTCTGCTACTATGTCTTATGGTCTTATGGAAAGAGACTTGTTCTGGTGTGGAAGTCTTGTTTTGTTTTTGCTGCTTAGTTTGTTCTATTGAACATGGTGCACATGCTATGGTAGCACCAGAATATGTGGTGACACTTGCAGGCTGCTCCCAGCACATCCTTGAGTGACCAGCTTAATACCAGAAGATATAGCAGTGGAATTAGTCCATTCAGCCCATCAAGTCTGCTCCAACATTCCATCATAGTTGACTTATTTTCCATCTCAACCCCATCCTCCTGTCTTCTCACCACAACACTTGATGCCCTGTCTAATTGAGAACCTATCAACCTCTGCTTTAAATTTACCTAGTGTCTTGGCCTCCACAGATTCATCACCCTCTGGCTGAAGCACTTTCTCTTCATCTCTGGTCTAAATGAACTTCCGTCTATTCTGAAGCGGTGCCCTCTGGTCATAAATTCTCCAACAGCAGGAGTCTACATGTTCTGATGTACATATGATAAAAAAAAATTCTGAACTGTGCAAGTGAGTTATTCATTCCTCTCTGCAAACCACTTATGGTTGCCCTTCAAGGAACAATGCATTCCCAGATATGATGAAAGCCTCAGTGAGATGCTTTGCAGGATATAGAAGGTGTTCTTCACAATTTTCTAAATTTGCACAAGCTCTGAAAAATGGAAACACAGAAAATGTTGTTCCATCATGGCAGTGGCCTCCCCAACATCCAGAACACCGTCAAAAGGTGGTACTTCAAAAGGACAGCGTCCATCATTAAGGACCCTCATTACCTAGGTCATGCCCTCTTCTCATTGTTGTCATCAGGGAGGAGGTACAGGAGCCTAAAGATACACACTCAATGATTCAGGAACAGCTTCTTCCCCTCTGCCATCAGATTTCTGAATGGAGATTGAACTCATGTACACTACCTCACCATTTTTTTCCTACTTTTTGCTCTCTTTTGGCACTACTTAGTTTATTGTTGAAATACAGTTCTTATGGTCATTTATAGTTTTTTATTATTATGTGGTACAATGTATTGTTGCTGCAAAACAACAAATTTTATGACATGACAGTGATACTAAACCCGATTCTGATTTTCATCCTGATTGTGAAGTACTCTGCAAGTTAACTGTGAGAAGCACATATAATGCTTCGGGCCAGTGATGATTCATCTGAGGAATGCTGGTGCAAAGCGAGAGGTAAAACTGTGAGAAGCAGAACACCATGTTCACAGCAGCAGGGAAATGTCTTCAGTTAAGGTTTGCAGCACCAGGAATATATTAGTTGGTTGAGTGGTGTCTCAACCACAATCTTGCACACAACATCAGTAAGACCAAGGAATTGATCGGGAGCTTCATGGAGGGGAAGTCAGATCAACACACACTGAGGGAGCAGCGGTGGAAAGTTTGAGCAGCTTCAAGCCTTTGGGCATTGATATCTCAACATTGACATCTGGGATCAACACATTGATGAAGTCTTCAAGAAGACACATCCATCATTTTACTTTATTAGGAGTCTGAAGAGGTTTGGTATATCACCAAAGACTCCAGCAAATTTCTACTGCTGTACTGTGGGCAGAATTCTGACTGGTTGTATCACCAACTGGTATGGAAGCTCCAATGCACATGATCGTAGGAGGACTCAAAGATTGTAAACTCAGTCAGCTCTATCACGGCACAAGGCTCCTCGCTATCTGTCAAAGATAGGAGTGGCAGGTATTATTGTGGAATCAGACAATCTGAAAGAACTTAGACAGATTAGGAGAATGGACAAAGAAGTAGCAGATGGAATACAACATAGGTGAAAATCCAGAGATTTTTTTGTGACAGTGATCCCATGAATAAACGGATTAATATATGAAGACTGTTTGATGACTCTGGCCCTGTACTCGTGGAATTTAGAAGAATGTGGGGGAAATCTTAGTACAGAATATTGAATACTGAGGCCTAAATAGAGTGGACATGGAGAGGGTGTTCAAGTATCAGGAGTAAAGAAACAGAGTACAAAGATGTCCCTTTACAACAGAGATGAGGAGCAATTCTGTAAGCAAGAGCTTGGTAAATCTGTGGAATTCTTTGCTGCATGTGGCTACGGATACCAAGTCATTGAGTATATTTAAGGAAGAGATTGATAGCTTCTTTTTTAGTAAGGATTTCAAATGCTAAGGGGAAAAGGCAGGAGAATGAGGTTTGGAGGGAAAATAAGTCAACCTTGATCAAATGGCAGAGAAGATTTGACAGACCAAAATGCCCTTATTCTATTCCTATGTCTTTTGGTCTTTTGGTCTCATGTTCCTCAATCAACATTCACCAGTGAAAGGATCCTTGACAAGTATATGGTTAACAAGTTAATATGGTGGAACATGTTGAGGTTAAGAAAGAATATGTGTGAGAACTTTTGTAAAACATTCGGACAGATAAAAGGCAGTATCCCGGTATATGACAGGAAGCAAGGGAAGATGTTGCTGTGCCTTTGCCAATGATCTTTGATCCTTCCAGGCCACAGATATAGTACCAGATGTTTAGAGGGTGAAAAATATTTTTCCCTTGTTCACAAAAGGTAATAGGGATAATCCCGGGAATTATTGATCAATGAATCTTACACCAGTGGTAGGAGAGGATTTTTAGAGACAGGCTTTACAAGCATTTGAGAAGCATAGTCAAGTTGATATAATTAGCATGGCTTTGTGAAGGGCAGGTGGTACTTCATGAGCCTGATTGAATTCTTTGAGGATGTGACAAAGCACACTGATGAAAGTAGAGCTATGGATGTGGTATATGTGGATTTTAAGTTGTTCAAAAAGGTTCCCCTGGTAGGCTTGTTCGGAAAGTCAGGAGACAATAGATCTAGGGAAGCTTGGTTGCATAGATTTGGAATTAGCTTTCCAGAAAAGAAGAAGATGGTTGCCACGGTTGTGCCATCTTGTCTTTAGAATACTTGCTTCCTCCACAGTATATATCCTGTGAGTTCTGAATTGCCTCCAGAAATTCCAGACATTGCTGCTCAGTCATCAACCCTGCCTATACGTACCTAAGACTTTTGTACAGTACTGTATGGGAGGAAAGGGCTAGATTGATGTTGGAGTAGGTTAAAAGATTGGTACAACATTGTAGACTCAATGGTCAGTATTATGCTGAATTGTGGTATATTCTAAATCTATATTCTATATTCTGATCTTCTGCTGTAGAATTGGTTTATGGATATACCTTCAAGGTCGGCAGAGAAGCGGCAAGTGAAATCAATTAGTCAATTTATCAGCCAATATAAGGAAGGTTTGCTCTAGGGGAGTGGCCTTGTTAAGGGAAGTGCCTTGTGAGTCTTTGGCGAGGAGGCTGAGGGAGGAGACTGCAGCACAGTTGGAGAGGATGAGAGGTGGTGAAGAGATGACAGGTAAACTGATTCAGTGTGATGCTTGCCTGATGTGGGAGGTCAGGGACAGTAATGGTGCCTCTGGCTGCTACAACTGTGAAAAGTGTGTCCAGGTTCATCTCCTGAAGGACCGTGTTGGGGCACTGGAGAGGCAACTGGATGACCTCAGGTTCATCCGGGAAAATGAGAGTTTTCTGCACAGGACCTACAGTGAGATCGTTACACCGAAGATACCGGAGGAGAGAACGGGGGTGACAATGAGGAAGGAATGGATGCTTGAAGTACAGGAGAACCCAGGGGATGTACCTCTTCAAAACAGGTTCACCTTCTTGGAAGTTGTTGGGACAGAAGACACTGCTTGTCTGAGAGGCGGACAGGTCTGAGAGTCAAAAGTTGGCACTGAGGCAAAGCCGAGGAGACAGATGTCAGGCAGAGTCGTGGTAGTAGGGAACTCCATAGTGAGAGGTACAGATAGGGGTTTCTGTGGTAACAGGCGGGATTTAAGGATGGTGTGTTGCCTCCGTGATGCCAGGATTCAGGACATCACAGACCTATTGCAGGGCATCCTCAAGGGTGAAGGTGAACAGCCGGAAGTGGTAGTGCATGTAGGCACAAATGATGTTGAGAAGAAGAGGAAAGAAATTCCGCAGAGTGACTTCAGACAACTCAGAAGAAGGCTGAGAAGTAGGACCTCCAGGCTGGTTATCTCTGGTTTGCTTCCAGTTCCTCACGCTGGTGAGGGCAGGAACAGGGAGATATGGGATCTCCATGTGTGGCTGAGGAGCTGGTGCGGTAAGCAGGGTTTTTGATTTTTAGACCACTGGCATCTGTTTTGGGGTAAGGATGAATTGTACAAAAGGGATGGATTGCATCTTAACAGGCGGGGGACCAGCATTCTGGCAGGCAGGTTTGCCACTGCTACACGGTTGTGTTTAAACTAAGTAGTGGGGGGGGGGGGGGAGGAGATGAACTGGAAATATAAGGATGGAGTTAAAGGGAAAGAGAAAATAAGAAAAGTTAAGAAAGACAACAGAATTAATGGCGCAGAAAGATCAGGAAGGGATTAGAGAGTATGGCCAGTACAATAGGAATCACTGTGAAAGGTGAGCGGAGTAATGGATTAAAAGTATTATATATGAATGCACGGTATAAGAAATAAAGTGAATGAGCTTGAGGCTCAGTTGGAAATTGGCAAGTATGATGTTTTAGGAATAACAGAGACATGGCTGCAAGAGGACCAGGGCTGAGAAATGAATATTCAAGGGTATATGTCCTATCAAAAGGACAGACAGGTGGGCAGAGGAAGTGGGGTGGTTCTGTTAGTGAGGAATGAAGTTCAATCTCTTGCGAGGGGTGACATAAAATCAGGAGATGTAGAGTCAGTATGGATAGAATTGAGAAATTGCAAGGGCAAAAAGACCCTAATGGGAGTTATCTAAAGACCCCCAAATAGTAGCCTGGATATAGGGTGCAAGTTGAATCAAGAGTTAAAACTGGCATGTTGCAAAGGTAATGCTACAGTTGTTATGCGGGATTTGCAGGTAGACTGGGAAAATGCAGGTAGACTGGGAAAATCAAGTGGGTACTGAACCCCAAGAAAGGGAATTTGTGGAGTGCCTCCGAGATGGATTCTTAGAAAAGCTTGAGCTGGAGAACTACCAGGGAGAAGGCAATTCTGGATTTAGTGTTGTGTAATGAACCGGATTTGATAAAGGAACTCGAGGTAAAGGAGCCATTAGGTGATAGTGACCATAATATGATAAGCTTTAATCTACAATTTGTGGGGGAGAAGGGAAAATCAGAAGTGCCAGTATTACAGTTGAACAAAGGGGACTATGGAACCATGAGGAAGAAGCTGGCCAAAGTTGACTGTAAAGATACCCTAGCAGGGATGACAGTGGAACAACAATGGCAGATATTTCCGGGAATAATACAGAAGGTGCAGGATTGGTTCATTCCAAAGAGGAAGAAAGATTCTAAGGGGAGTAGGGGGCGACTGTGGCTGACAAGGGAAGTCAAGGATAGTATAGAAATAAAAGGGAAGAAGTGTAACATAGCAAAGATGAACGGGAAGCCAGAGGATTGGGAAACTTCTCAAGAGCAAAAGAAGATAACTAAAAAGGCAATATGGGGAGAAAAGATGAGGAATGATGGTAAGCTAGCCAAGAATATAAAGGAGGATAGTAAAAGCTTCTTTAGGCATGTGTAGAGGAAAAAATTAGTTAAGACCAAAGTTGGGCCCTTGAAGATAGAAATGGGTGAATTTATTATGTGGAACAAGGAAATGGCAATAGACAATAGACAATAGGTGCAGGAATAGGCCATTCGGCCCTTCGAGCCAGCAGTGCCATTCACTGTGATCATGGCTGATCATCGACAATCAGTACCCCGTTCCTGCTTTCTCCCCATATCCCTATATCCCTATCTTTAAGAGCTCTATCTTACTCTTTCATGAAAGCATCCAGAGAATTGGCCTCCACTGCCTTCTGAGGCAGAGCATTCCATAGATCCATAGCTCTCTGGATGAAAAAGTTTTTCCTCAACTCCGTTCTAAATGGCCTACCCCTTATTATTAAACTATGACCTCTGGTTCTGGACTCCTCCAACACCAGGAACATGGCAGATGCGTTGAACAGGTACATTGGATCTGCCTTCACTAGGTAAGACACAGACAATCTCCCAGATGTAATTGTGGCCAGAGGACCTAGGGTAATAAAGGAACTGAAAGACATATTAGGCAGAAAATGGTGTTGGGCAGACTGATGGGACTGAAGGCTGATAAATCCCCAGGGCCTGATGGTCTGCATCCCAGGCTACTTAAGGAGGTGGCTCTAGAAATTGTGGACACATTGGTAATCATTTTCCAATGTTCTACAGATTCAGGATCAGTTCCTGAGGATTGGAGGGTAGCTAATGTTATCCCAATTTTTAAGAAAGGAGGGAGAGAGAAAACAGGGAATTGTAGACCAGTTAGCCTGACATCAGTGGTGGGGAAGATGCTGGAGTCAATTATAAAAGATGAAATAGCTGCACATTTGGATAGCAGTAACAGGATTGGCTTGAGTCAGCATGGATTTACGAAGGGGAAATCATGCTTGACTAATCATTTGGAATTTTTTGAGGATGTAACTATGAAAATGATCAAGGGAGTGCCAGTGGATGTAGTGTACTTGGACTTTCAGAAAGCCTTTGATAAGGTCCCACATAGGAGATTGGTGGGCAAAATTACAGCACATGGTATTGGGGGTAGGTACTGATAGGGATAGGAAATCGGTTGGCAGACAGGAAACAAAGAGTAGGGATTAACGGGACCCTTTCAGGATAACAGGCAGTGACTAGTGGGGTACCGCAAGGCTCAGTGCTGGGACCACAGCTATTTACAATATACATTAATGATTTAGATTAAGGGATTAAAAGTAACATTAGCAAATTTGCAGATGACACAAAGCTGGGTGGCAGTGTGAAATATGAAGAGGATGTTAGGAGAATGCAGGATGACTTGGACAGGTTGGGTGAGTGGGCAGATGCATGCCAGATGCAGTTTAGTGTGGATAAATGTGAGGTTAACAACTTTGGTGGCAAGAACAGGAAGGCAGATTACTATCTGAATGGTGTCAAGTTAGGAAAACGGGAAGTACTACGAGATCTAGGTGTCCTTGTTCATCAGTCAATGAAAGTAAGCATGCAGGTACAGCAGGCAGTGAAGAAAGCTAATGGCACGTTAGCCTTCATAACAAGGGGAGTTGAGTATAGGAGCAAAGAGGTCCTTCTGCAGTCATATAGGGCCCTGGAGAGACCACACCTGGAGTATTGTGTGCAGTTTTGGTCTCTAAATTTGAGGAAGGACATTCTTGCTATTGAGGGAGTGCAGCGTAGGTTCACCAGGTTAATTTCCAGGATGGTGGGACTGTCATATGTTGAAAGATTGGAGTGACTGGGCTTGTATACACTGGAATTTAGAAGGATGAGAGGGGATCTGATTGAAACATATAAGATTATTAAGGGATTGGACACACTGGAAGCAGGAAGCATGTTCCCGCTGATGGGTGAGTCCAGAACTAGAGGCCACAGTTTAAGAATAAGGGGTAGGCCATTTAGAACGGAGTTGAGGAAAAACTTTTTCACCCAGAGAGATGTGGATCTGTGGAATGCTCTGCCTCAGAAGGCAGTGGAGGCCAATTCTCTGGATGCTTTCAAAAAAGAGTTAGATAGAGCTCTTAAAGATAGCGGAGTCAAGGGATTTGGGGAGAAGGCAGGAACAGGCTGCTCGAAGGGCCAAATGGCATACTCCTGCACCTATTGTCTATTGTCTATTGCTATCCATGCACTTGGCTCTCCGGTAAAATATGAACTAGCAGGCAATTTGCAGTAATTGACTTTAATTTGTTATTAACAGGAGGTCTGCAGTTTTCTAAGCTTCCCTGAGGTTGTGGTCTTGATGTGCAGAATTTATCAAACACAGCTTCAATTACATAGGGTGACCATAAATCTTCTACCATATACTTATTATATCAGTACATTCAAATTGCAGCATTCTCCTCTCATCTATTTGCCAAGGTTTTGAGCTCCTGGTCTTCACATTTGGCTTAGTTACCAAGCACAGCAGTACTGTTTCTACTGACAGGGGAAGGCCAAAGGTGATTTGCTGGCACCTTCAAGCCAGTCACTTCGGGCAGATGGGGCTCGTCAACCGTAGTTAACAGCTCATCTAGGAGAAGGAAAACTCCAGTCACAATCCTCCACTGCCTTGCGGCTAAACTCACTTATGGGGAATACTTTGGGACTAAACTCCACGGAAAAATCTGCAGCCGGATTCCCTAAGGCAATTCTATGTTGAGTTCAATGCTGATCGCCAACTCCTACAATGCAGCTGGTGCCAAACTGTATTATGTTGGCAATTCCTTTGGATTCATTAGCTGTGTGGCAATAGGGAGCCTGCTTCATGGACATCTGCTTTCTCCCCATATCATACGACTCTGACCTGGAAACTGTCTTGTGTATGGGAGCTAGCATAGTCAACCCCGACCAACGGAGGGACTAACAAGAAGTAAGCTCTTCAAATGTTAATAAAAAATTATTCTGACATCTGAATTTGAGCTTTTCACTTTTTTTCTAAATGTCAAGTCAAGTCAAGTCAGGTCACTTTTATTGCTATTTCAACCATAACTGCTGGTACAGTACATAGTAAGAATGAGACAACGTTTTTTCAGGACCGTGGCGTTACATGACACAGTACAAAAACTAGACTGATCTACGTAAAAAACAACACAGAAAAAAACTACACTGGACTACAGACCTACCCAGGACTGCATAAATGTTAATGCTGAGTCAGGATAGAGGAAGAGAAATGAACCATTCAGTCCCTTGTGGTGGTCTAACAAATCGGCCACACAGTAAGGCAGAAAATGATTTATTATTTTCTTGTGCATCAAAGTACAGTGAAAATAATTGTTTTGTGTCTATTCATGCAGATCATTCCTTTGCAAAAATGCATTGAGGTGGTACAAGTGAAAACAATGTGATTCAAGATTCAAGATTGTTTAATGTAATTTCCAGTACGCAAGTGCGAAGGAGAACAAAATGATCGTTACTCTGGATCTGTAGCAGAAGAAGCACAATAAGGTAAACACAATAATGAAAAAATATGATAAGTATAAATACATGAGGTATCATTGAGGACCACTGGCCTCACTGTTCTGCTGGACCTTGTGGGCATGCTATGTTGGCTCTAGAATGTGTGGTGACACTTGCAAGCTGCTGATGGCATATCTTCGAGTGTGTTCATTGTTTAACTGTACAATGCATTTCACTGTTTCACTCAATGTACATATAATAAGTAAACTTGAATCTTGGAAAAGATCCTTCACAGATTGAAAATATTCAGTTGTGTTGATGGAAGGGTGAAGGAAGGGTGACTAAAATTAAGGGTTGTAATTTGTGATGGTTTCTAGGCAAGGTAGCATAGTTATTAACATGATACTATTAGAACGTCAAAGGTAAGATCAAGGTTCAATTCCCACCACTGCTTGAGAGGAGTCTGTACATTCTCCCTGTAAACTGTTGTTGGGTTTCTTCCAGGTGCTCCAGTTTCCTCCCACGTGCTAAAAATGTGCAGGTTAGGGTTAGTTAGTTGTGGTCATACTATTTTGGCATAAAAATGAAAAAATCTGCAGATGCTGGAAATCCAAGCAACACACACAAATTGCTGCAGAAACTCAGCCAGCCAGGCAGCATCTATTGAGAAAAGTAAACAGTCGATGTTTTGGGCCAAGACCCTTCATCAGGATTGAAAAAAGGATGAGGTTATGGCAAGAAGTTTGCAGAGGGGCAGCGGAGGAAGAAGTCCAAGATGATAGGTGATAAGCCAAACTGTGAGAGGGGAGAGAGGCCAAAGTGGGAGAGGGGGAGAGGTAATGTAAGGAGCTGGGAATCTGATAGATGAAAGAGATAAAGGGCTGGAGAAGGGGAAATCTGATAGGAGAAGGTAGAAAACCATGAAAGAAAGGAAAGAGAGAGGAGCACCAGTGAGAGGTGATGGGCAGGCAAGGACAAGGAGTTAAGGTGAGAGAGGGAAATGGGAACAGGAGTGGTGAGGGGGGGGGGGTGCAATTACAGGAAGTTCGAAAAGTCAATGTTCATGCTGTCAGGTTGGAGGATCCCCAGACGGAATATAAGGTGTTGCTCCTTCAAGTTGAGTGTAGCCTTATCACAGCAGTAGAGGAGGCCATGGACTGACATGTTGGAATAGGAATGGGAAGTAGATTTGAAATGGGTGGCCACTGGGAAATCCCACTTTTTCTGGCAGATGGAGCAATCTCCCAATCAATTTTGGGTCTCATATTTGTTACCATACACAACTCTGAGATTTACATAAAAAAACAAACAAAATAATGATAAATAAATCAACTAATAAACATTATTAAGAACATGAGATGAAAAGTCTTTGAATGTGAGTTTGCAGGTTGTGAGAACAGTTCAGTGATGGGGCAAGTGAAGTTGAGTGAAGTTATGCCCTTTGGTGCATGAGCCTGATGGTTGAGGGGTAATAACTGTTCTTGAACTTGGTGGTGTGAGTCCTGAGGCTCCTGCATCTTCTTCCACATGGCAGCAGTGAGAAGAAAACTTGGGCTGGGTAGTGGGATCCCTGATGATGGATGCTGGTCTCCTGTGACAGTGCTCGATGTGGATTTGTTCAGTGGTGAGGTGGGCTTTACCCATGATGAAATAGGTTATATGCATTATTTTTTATAGGATTTCCTGTTTAAGGGCATCGATGTTCCCATACCAGGCTGTGATGCAAGCAATCAATATACTCTCCTCCACACAATGAAAGAAGTTTGACAAAGAAGTTTGGTTTGGCCTTTATCCCAATAAACATTTTTTCTACCCATCCACCTGTCTAAATGTGTTTTAATATTGAAATTGTACCCAACCCTATCACTCCCTATGGCATCTCATTCTGTATATCCACCACCCTGTGTGAAAAAGCTTCCCGTCACGTCTCTTTTAAACCTTTCTGTTCTTTCCTCTATTTAGACTTCCCTACCCTGGAGAAAACACTGACCATTCTCCGTATGTGATCCCTTCATGTTCTGTATACCTCTGTTACAGCGACCCTTGGCCTCCTACACTCAATTAAATGAAGTCCTCTCCATAAGGCTCAAGCTCTCTAATCCTGATAACGTCCTTGTTATCCTTCCTGTACCATTTCCAACACTCTTACTCAATATAACATCGAAGCATTATCATAGTCCAGTCTGTGAGAGCTTATTATGTGTAAATTAGTTGCAGAACACTCGGTGGCCACTTAATTAGGTAGAGGAGTGGAACCCAGTGTGGTCATCTGCTGTGTTGCCTACTCACTTCAAGGTTCGATATGTTGTGCATTCACAGATGCTCTTCTGCACACCACTGTTGTAATGTGTGGTTATCTGAGTTACTGCTGCCTTCCTGTCAGTTTGAATCTGTCCATTCTCATCTGACTTCTCCCATTAACAAGGTGTTTTGCCAATGTAACTGTCGCTCACTGCATGCTTTTTGTTTTTTTTCCACCATCTTCTGTAAACTCTAGAGGCTGTTGTTCGTAAAAATCCCGGGAGATCAGCAGTTTCTGAGATACTTAAACCACCCCATCTGGCACCATCAATCATGCAACGGTCAAAGTCACATAGATCACATTTCATCCCCATTCTGATGTTTTGTCTGAATAACAACTGAAACTTTTGACCATGTCTGCCACCTTTTATGCATTGAGTTGCTGCCACATGATTGACTGATTAGAGATTTGCATTAATGAGCAGGTGTACAGCTGTACCTAATAAAGTGGCACTGAGTAAATGTCCAGTTATTAACACTGTTCTGCTTGCGTGCAAATTCATTGCTACATTTCCTAATTTACAAGTAACTTCAAAAAGTGCTCTGAAAAGAGCGATTGAAAAGATATTAAGCCTGCTGATGACATCACTGACTTCGGCCAAATCAAAGGTGGAGATAAATTAACCTGTAGGAGGGAGACTGAAAATCTGGCTGAGTGATGCCACAACAACACATCTTAATCAATGTCATCAAGACCAAGGAGCTGATGGCCGACTTCAGGAGGAGCAAACCGGAGGTCCATGAGCCAGTGCTCATCAGGGCATCAAAGGTGGAGAGGGGCAGCAATTGTAAATTACTCGGTGCTATTATTTTTGAAGATAGGTCCTGGGCTCAGCATGTAAGTGCAATTGCAAAGAAAGCTCGACAGCACCTCTATTTCCTTAGGGTTTTGTGAAGAATCAATATAACATATAAAGCTTTGACAAACTTCTATAGACATTTGGAGGGGATGGCCTACCTGGGGGAAGCAACAGTGGTTGCGTCTCTGGCACAGAGTCTGACCCTGTGGCTCAGAAGGATAGGGAAAGGAAGAGAATGGCAGTAGTGATAGGGGACTCTATAGTCAGGGGACAGACAGGCGATTCTGAGGATGCAGGAAAGAAACACAGATGGTAGTTTGCCTCCCAGGTGCCAGGGTCCGGGATGTTTCTGATCGCGTCCACGACATCTTGAAGTGGGAAGGAGAACAACCAGAGGTCGTGGTACATATTGGTACCAACAACATAGGTAGGAAAAGGGAGGAGGTCCTGAAAACAGTCTACAGGGAGTTAGGAAGGAAGTTGAGAAGCAGTACCTCAAAGGTAGTAATCTCGGGATTACTGCCTGTGCCACGTGACAGTGAGTATTGGAAAGAGGTGGAGGATAAGTTCATGGCTGAGGGATTGGAGCAGGGGGCAGGGATTCAGATTTCTGGATCACTGGGACCTCTTCTGGGGCAGGTGTGACCTGTACAAAAAGGACGGGTTGCACTTGAATCCCAGGGGGACCAATATCTTGGCGGGGAGGTTTGCTAAGGCTACTGGGGAGAGTTTAAACTAGAATTGCTGGGGGGGGCGGGAACCAAAATGAAGTGACAGAGGAAAGGGAGATTGGCTCACAAATAGAGAAAGCTTGGAGACAGTCCGAAAGGGAGGATAGGAAGGAGGCGGAGAAGGGACGCGTTCAGACCGATGGTTTGACCGATGCAAGGAGTATTATGAATAAAGCGGATGAGCTCAGAGCGTGGATCAGCACTTGGAACTATGATGTTGTGGCCATTACAGAGACTTGGATGGCTCAGGGGCAGGAATGGCTACTTCAAGTGCCAGACTTTATATGTTTCAGAAAGGACAAGGAGGGAGGCAAAAGAGGTGGGGCATGGTACTGTTGATCAGAGATAGTGTCACGGCTGCAGAAAAGGAGGAAGTCATGCAGGGGTTGTCTACGGAGTCTCTGTGGGTGGAAGTTATGAATAGGAAGGGGTCAAAACTCTACTGGGTGTTTTTTATAGACCACCCAATAGTAACAGAGACATCCAGATTCTGGAAAGGAGTAAAAATAATAGAGTTGTTGTGGTGGGAAATTTTAATTTCTCAAATATTGATTGGCATCTCCCCAGAGTGAGGGGTTTAGATAGGGTAGAGCTTGTCTGGTGTGTTCAGGAAAGTTTCTTGACACAATATGTGGGTAAGCCTACAAGAGCAGAGGCTGTACTTGATCTGGTACTGGGAAATGAACCTGGTCAGGTGTCAGGTCTCTCAGTGGGAGAGCATTTTGGAGATAGTGATCACAATTCTATCTTCTTTACAATAGCATTGGAGGGGGAGAGGAACAGACAAGTTAGGGAAACATTTAATTGGAGTAAGAAGAACTATGAGGCTATCAGGCAGGAACTTGAAAGCATAAATTGGAAACAGATGTTCTCAGGGAAACATATGGAAGTAAT
This sequence comes from Hypanus sabinus, assembly GCF_030144855.1. Classification (NCBI taxonomy): domain Eukaryota; kingdom Metazoa; phylum Chordata; class Chondrichthyes; order Myliobatiformes; family Dasyatidae; genus Hypanus; species Hypanus sabinus. The sequence continues at coordinate 9,914,065 of NC_082713.1, forward strand.
GTAGCAAATGTTCATGGGATATTTGCATGAGGTTCTGAGTAGGTACATTCCAATGAGACATGGAAAGGATGGTAGGGTACAAGATCCATGGTGTAGAAAAACTGTAGCAAATCTAGTTAAGAAGAAAAGAAGAGCTTATGAAAGATTCAAAAATCTAGGTAATGATAGGAATTTGGAAGATTATAAGGCTAGCAGGAAGGAGTTTAAGAATGAAAGTAGGAGAGCCAGAAAGGGCCATGAGAAGGCCTTGGCAGACAGGATTAAGGAAAACCCGAAGGCATTCTACAAGTATGTGAAGAGCAAGAGGATGAGATGTGAGAGAATAAGATCAATCAAGTGTGACAGTGAAAAAGTGTCTATGAAACCAAAGGAAATAGTGGAGGTACTTAATGAATACTTTCCTTCAGTATTCACTATGAAAAAGGCTCTTGGTGATAATAGTGATGACTTGCAGCAGACTGAAAAGCTTGAGCATGTAGATATTAAGGAAGAGGATGTGCTGGAGCTTTTCAAAAGCATTAGGTTGGATAAGTCACCGGGTCTGGATGGGATGTACCCCAGGCTACTGTGGGAAGTGAGGGAGGAAATTGCTGAGCCTCTGCCAATGATCTTTGCATCATCAATGAGGGTGGGAGAGGTTCTGGAGGATTGGAGGGTTGTGGATGTTGCTCCCTTATACAAGAAAGGGAGTAGGGATAGCCCAGGAAATTATATGCCAGTGAGTCTTATTTCAGTGGTTGGTAAGTTGATGGAGAAGATCCTGAGAGGCAGGATTTTTGAACATTTGGAGAGGCATAATATGATTAGGAAGAGTCAGCATAGCTTTGTCAAAGGCAGGTCATGCCTTACGTGCCTGATTGAATTTTTTGAGGAACTTATGATGAAGGTAGAGCCATAGATGTAGTGTGTATGGATTTTAGCAAGGCATTTGATAAGGTACCCCATGCACGGCTTATTGCAAAAGTAAGGAAGCGTGGGATCCAAGGGGACATTGCTTTGTGGATCCAGAACTGGCTTGCCCACAGAAGATAAAGTGTGGTTGTAGACGGGTCATGTTCTGCATGGAGGCTGGTGACCAGTGGTGTGCCTCAGGGATCTATTCTGACACCCCTACTCTTTGTGATTTTTATAAATGATCTGGATGAGAAAGTGGAGGGATGGGTTAGTAAATTTGCTGATGACACAGAGGATGGGGCTGTGTGGATAGTGTGGAGGGCTGTCAGAGGTTACGACAGGACATTGATAGGATGCAAAACTGGACTGAGAAGTGGCAGATGGAGCTCAACCCAGTTTAGTGTGAGGTGATTCATTTTGGTAAGTCAAATATGATGGCAAAATATAGTATTGATGGTAAGACTCTTGGCAGTGTGGAGGATCAGAGGAATCTTGGGGACCAAGTCCATAGAACACTCAAAGCTTCTGTGCAGGTTAACTCTGTGGTTAAGAAGGCATATGGTGTATTGGCCTTCATCAATCATGGGATTGAGTTTAAGAGCCAAGAAGTAATGTTGCAGCTACAGAGAACTCTGGTCAGACCCCGCTTGGAGTACTGTGCTCAGTTCTGGTCACCTCACTACAGGAAGGACATGGAAACCATAGAAAGGATGCAGAGGAGGTTTACAAGTATATTGCCTGGATAGGGCAGTATGATTTATGAGAATAGGTTGAGTGAACTCGGCCTTTTCTCCTTGGAGCAGCAGAAGATGAGAGGTGACCTGATAGAGGTGTACAAAATAATGAGAGTTATTGATCATGTGGATCGGCAGAGGCTTTTACCCAGGGCTGAAATGGCTAGCACAAGAGAACATAGTTTTAATGTGTTTGGATGTAGGTACAGAAGAGATGTCAGGGGTACGTTTTTTAAAAAGAGAGTGGTGAGTACATGGAATTGGCTGCCGGCAACAGTGGTGGATGCTGAAACGATTAAGGTCTTTTAAGAGACTCCTTGATGGCTACATGGATTTTAGAAAAATAAAGGGTTATGGGTAAAGCCAAGGTAATTCTAAGGTAGGGACGTGTTTGGCACAGCTTTGTGGGCCGAAGGGCCTGTATTGTGCAATAGTTTTTCTATGTTTTTATGTTTCTATGTGTGGCAGAGAGTATATTGTCTGGCTGAATCACAGGCTGGTGTAGAGTCATCAATGCACTTGAATGAAAAATTCTACAAAATGTATAGTCACTGGACAGCAACACCCATCATCAGGGACCCACCACCCAGATCATGATCTCTTCTCACTGCTGCCATCAGGCAGAATTTAAATAGCCTCAGAACACGCACCACCAGGTTCAGGAACAGTTATGACCCCTCAACCATCAGGCTCTTCAACCAGAGGGGCTAACTTCATTCATCTTCATTTGCCCCATCATTGAAATATTCCCATAACCTATAGACTCACTTTCAAAGACTTTTCATCTCATGTTCTCAAAATTTATTGTTTATTTATTATTACTATTTATTTTTGTATTTGCACAGTTTGTTCTTTAGCACTTGTTGTCTGCCCTGTTGATGTGGTCTTTCACTTATTCTTGTATGGTTATTGGATTTATTGATTATACTCATAAGAAAATGAGATGTGTATGGTGGCATATAAGTACATTGAATTTTAAACTTCAAAATACAAAAAATTTCTAGGCTCGATCAAAGGTACATCTGAGATCTTTACCTGAATCAGTCTTCAGACACCCAAAATACTAAATTGAATATTGGTTGTGTACAATATAGAGCTACCTAATCAGAGAAAATGTACAGGGATGTTGCTGGGACTTGAGAAAGAGTTATAAGGAAGGTTGAAAAGGTGAGGACTTCTATGTCCATGGGGCGTCGGAGAATGAGGGGAGATTTGATTGAGGTACAAATACTATGAGGAGTGCAAACAGGATTAATATAAGCAGGCCATTCCCACTGAGGTGGGTGAGACTAGAATTAGAAACATTAAAGGGGAAAGGAGAAATAAATAAGAGGAACCTAAGGGGAAATTCTCCATTCCAAGTGTAGAACAAGCTGCTTGCAGAAGTAGTGGATGCAGGTTCAGTTTAAACCTTTAAGAGAAGTGTAACCCTAAGGTTCAGCCCGCATACATTTGTCTAAGGAAAGACAGCCTCTGGCCCAGACAAACTGAGAAATCTCGTTTGTTCGGATGCTGCGTGATGTGTTGCCCGGTTACAAATCCCAACTGCGAAATACCGGACAGTACACCGTATGCAATTAAACGATTGAACTTTATAATCTTAATCTGACTATAGGGTTAGTAAAGAGAATAAAAAGAAAAAGGGCCCATCGTCGGACCCTCGCTCTGAGTCCAATCTGTCTGGCGGTCTACCGACTCTTTTAATTTGCATCTTCTCTCTTCATCTCTCGATGACAAAAGACCGTGCAATCCCTGCTCCCAGACCCACAAGAAAGAACAACATGCCTCTCATTGGATAGCATACATTCCAAAGGCCCCGTTATCTCTAGTCATAACTCAAACATTGCTGATACAGAGAAACCATCACATTAGCAGTGAAACGTTGCAGAGAAGTCATTACATTAGCAGTTAAACCTTACAGCGCATGACAGAAGTTTGAATCAGTACATGGATGGGAGGGAAATGGAGGGCTGAGGGCAGAGTTTGGTTCATTGAAACTAGATGGAATAACAGTTCAACATAGACTAGATGGGCCGAAAGGAATAAGATGGTGCTACTGAAGTTGGATCAGGCTTACTGCTGAAGTTTTCAATACAAGAAATATGACTAAATACTATTAATAACACTTTTTATGTGAAAAATTGTGGTAAACAATCACCACAAACACCAAAAGAGGTGAATGAAGGACAGACTGATCTGAGGGTCAAGTCATGGAGGTGTGAGACAGAGTTGAAGTGTGGTCAAGGCATGCTTGAGATGAAGGTGGATTTGGAGATGGTGTTGGAGAGAGTGGAGCGAAGAAAAATTGAAGCAGAGTTGCTTAGGAGCCCTTTCACCTAAACCAGGAGTGAGGTTGGATCCCCCTAAGTGTCATGCCGATTTGAAACACCGAGTGTGGACTGGAATGTGGGGCCCAGGTCCTCATGCAGGGGACAACCCAATTTAAATGCTGGCAACACACACAAAATCCTGGAGGAACTTAGCATGCTAGGTAGCACTATGGTAGCATCTAGGTAGCATCTATGGAAAAAAATAAAGTTGACATCCTGAAACCCTTCAGCAGGACTAGAAAAAGATGAGAAGTACATTTAAAATGTAGGTGAGGGGAGGGAGATAAACAAGTTGATAGGTGCAACTGGAAGGGGGAGTGATGAAGAAAAGAGCTGGGAAGTTGATTGGTGATAGAGATACAGGGCTGGAGAAGGGGGACTCTGATAGGAGAGGACAGGAAACCATGGAAGAAAGAAAAGGACAGAGGAGTGGCAGAGGAAGGTGATGAGCAGGCAAGGAGATCAGGTGAGAGAGGGAAAAGGGGATAGGAAGTGGTGAAGAGGGAGAATTACCAGAAGTTCAACAAATTGATGTTTATTCCATCAGATTGGAGACTACCCAGATGTAATAGAAGATGTTGTTCTTTCAACTTGAGTGTGGCCTGATCACAACAGTAGAGGAGGACATGGACTGACATATTGTACTGGGAATGGGAAGTGGAATTAAAATGGGTGACCACTGGGAATTATGTGCTGGATACAGAGGCTGGTGGGGTGGTAGGTGAGGACAAGAGGAACCCTATCCCTGGTAGGATAGTGGGAAAATGGGGTAAGAGCAGACGTGCATGAAATGGAAAAGATGCGGTTGAGGGCAACATTGATGGTGGAGGAAGGAAAGCCCTTTTCTTTGAAGATGGAGGACAACTCTGTTCTGGAATGAAAAGCCTCATCCCGAGAGCAGGTAGAGTGGAGAGGGGGGAATTGAGAGAAGGTATGACAGTTTTACAATTACCAGGGTGTGAAGGAGTGTAGTCCAGGTAGCTGTAAGAGTCTGTGGGTTTATAATTAGCTGTCTCCAGACATAGAGACTGAGAGGTTGAGAAAGAGGAGGGAGGTGTCGAAATGGACCAGGTAACTTTGAGGGCCACCACCACTCTCCTCCCTGTAACAGAACGTCCTCACCCTCAATAATTTCTCCTTTGTCTCCTTCCACTTCCATGGACACTTGCATGGGTCCACAGCAATCACTCCCTACGTGACTTCCTTGTCCATTCATCCCTCCCCATTAATCTCACTCCTGGCACTTACCCTTACATCTTCCCCTAGACCTCTTCCTTCACTACCATTCGGGGTTCCAAAAAGTCCTTCCAGGTGAGGTAGCACTTCATCTGTGAGTCTGCTGGGGTCATCTACTATACCCAGTGCTCCCAGTGTGGTCTCCTCTATATTGATGAGACTTGTCTTAGATAGGGAGACCATTTCGCTGAACACCTATGCTCTGTTTGCCAGAAAAAGTGGGATCTCTCAGTGGCCACCCATTTTAATTCTACTTCCCATTCCTATCCCAACATGTCAATCTGTGGCTTCCTCTACAGTTGCAATGAGGCCACACCCAGGTTGGAGCAGTGACACCTCATATTCTGACTAGGCAGCCTCCAACCTAATGGCGTGAACATCGATTTCTCTAACTTCCAGTAATGCCACTTATGCCCCCCAACTTCTCAACATTCCTTATTCCTATTTCCCTCTCTCACCTTATCTCCTTACCTGCCCATCTCCTCCCTCCGGTGTTCCTCCCCCTTTTCTTTCTTCCATGGCCTTCTGTCCTCTCCTGTCAGATATCCCCTTCTCCAGCCATGTATCTCTTTCACCAATCAAATTCCTAGGTCTTTACTTCATCACTCCCCTTCCTCCCATTTTCACCTACTACCCTTGTTTCTTCCTCCTTTACCCCCACTTTCTCACTCTGAATCCTCGTCTTTTTTTCTCCGGTCCTGATGAAGGGTCTCGACCCAAAATGTATGGTCTCTTTTCCATAGTTGCTGCCCGGCCTGCTGAATTCTTCCAGCATTGTTTATGTGTAGCTTGGATTTTCAGCAACTGCAGATTTTCTCTTGTTTGTGCTGAGACTGATGTACGGCTTCTCAGTAAGGATCATTACTCCTAAGCACATAATCCATTACAATGAAAAGGAATTGAGAATGAAACTAAATTCAATAATGTAATTATCAGTTATGAATGTGTCTGCTCCACTCTTTCTCCATTGTCTCTTCTCCTTATCTTCCTAATCAAAGTTGTTGCTGAAAACTATGAAGTGAACAGTTGCACATGGCAGGATTAACTGAACACTTCAAAGGAGCGGGTTAATGAACATCTCTTTACCGTTGGGTCAGAGTACTCACAGTGTAAACTCCAGGAGATTAAATTTAAATAACGCAGAAACGTGGATGTCAGGTAGAGGTTAATAAGTCAGTGGATGAGTGATAAGATATCTTAATGAAGATAAATTGATTAAATAGAAGAGTAATTTGTCTGAAAGACAGAACTTTAATTGAAGAAAGAGGAGGTACTGTTAGTGCAATGTCCTACAGTGCCAGCTATAAGATTGAAGTTCAATTCTCACCACAACCTATAAGGAGTTTGTATCTGTGACTGCATGTGTTTCCTCCGGTTGCTCAGGTTTCCTCCCACATTCCAAAGATGTATGGGTTAGGGTTAGTCAGTTCTGGGCATGCTATACTGACACCAGAAACAGGCTTCCCAGAGCACAGTCTTCACTGTTTTTTTGAGGTACCTGTGGGAAATAAAGTTAAGTCTTTTTCTTTAATTCCATGCTAGTGCATTTGTCCCTTTAACCAATACCTTTCGACAATGAGTTGGTCTCCCAACTAAAGGAAGCTGTAGAGGGTGCAGAAGGATTCACAAGGATGTTACCAGGACTTGAGGGTTTGAATTATAAAGAGACACTAGAGAGATTTTGGGCTTTCTGCTTGGAGAATGGGAGGTAATGTGAGAGATGAAAGATTTGAATTTGAATTTAAACCTTACATCCACAATGTATGGGAGTAAAAAAACCTTTGTGTTATTACTCTATCGCAATGTACAGAGATGTGAATTTATAAGTGTAATGGCTTGTAGAAAGAAGCTGTTCCATAGCCTGTTGGTCCTGGCTTTAATGCTGTGATACTGTTTTTCCAGATGGAAACAGCTGAAACAGTTTATGGTTGTCCCCGATGATCTTTTAGGCCTTCTTTACGTACCTGCTACTGTAAATGTCCTCAGTGGAGGGAAGTTCACATCCACAGATGCGTTGGGCTGTCAGTACCATTCACTGTGGTGCCCAGTGATCAAGGTTGATGTAGTTCCCATACCAGGTGATGATACAGCCAGTCACGATGCTCGCAATGTTGTCACATAAAAGGTCTTGAGGATTTGGGGGCTCATGCTGAACTTCTTCAGTCAACTGAGGTGGAAGAGACACTGTTGTGTTTAATTTTGCCACACAGCCGGTGTGTACAGTCCAGGAGAGATCTTCAGTGATGTGTATGTTGAGGAACTTGAAACTATGCAACTTCTCAATTGCAATCCCATTGATGTTGATTGGGGTGAGCTTGTCTCTGTTCCTCCTGTAATCCACAATCAGCTCTTTTGTTTTGTTTGGCAATGTACTATGCCAAAAGAATAGGTATATTTACCTATTTAGGTATACCAATTTAGGTATGGTGAAAGCATTTATTGTCTTTGTTATATTTTTATTATTGAGCTCTGTTTGGCAGATTTTCTTAAGCCTTGAAGTAAATTCTGTTAAAAGCTTTTTTCTTTGATGATATCCCAGATCCTTATGGTGTCTATTTCATACTCATCTATTGGTTGTATTATATCCTGCTGCTCTGTTTTGTATTCAATTAGCTCTTTTGCCCTTTTCTTTATGTTTAATGTTCTGCATTTATCCAGTCCAAAGCTTATGCTTACATCTTTTGAAAAGAGTTTTACTTGAATTCATTGCTTCAACTTTACTGATGAAGGAGTTATATTATTTCATATCCTCCATGTATAGAAAGTGTGTTGAAGTATAGCTTATTTTGTTGTTTCTAATATGATCTCCAATTTTTGCCCGATTCAGTATATTAGATAGCTGGTTTAAAGCTAGACAGAACCATCGTGGACTTAAAGAGTCACCTTGGGAAATGCTTGGCTTATATGGATAATGGTGATTGTTCATTTCTGGCTGTTAATAGATAGGGTGATTATAGTATGCTTGTGCTTCTTCAGATTTTGAAGGAATTTCACAAGAATTAGGAGTACTTTATATATATATTAATGCCTTCTATTAACCATGAGCGTGGAACTGAGTCAGATACCTTTCGATAGACAATATAACAAAATGAAAGAATTCTGCTTTTCCACCGGGCTTGTTTTAGAATTACAGAATCTGTCAACAGATGGTATTTACATCCTTTCATACCCTTATGGTATCCTTTCTGCTCATCTGCAAGTATATTGGGGCTATCTAAGTAAGTGGTGATTAGTTGTGAGGCACATGAAGTTACAATTTTATATATAGTTTGTAAACAAGTAATATGAAGATATTTTGATTGACCTTCTGTAATTTTCCTTTAGGTAAAAGATATGTTTAATCTTCTTTCAAAAATTCAGGATTTTTAAGAAAATTACTGATAAGTATCAATAAGTACAGTTGAAGGTATGTAAATGTTTTATACCAATAATTATGAATGTTATCACTGCTGGTACTTTTCCATTTGTGGGTGCTTTTAATAACTTCTTTCAGCATATCCATTGTAACTCAGCTATTTGCATTTCTTCAATCCTGTGTGTGCGTTCGTTTTCCTTCCCAATCCAGCTTGCTTCTTGATTGTGTGTCACCCTGTTTGACCAGATATTATACCAAAAGTTCACTGTCTCCGTGTTACTTGCTAATTCTGTGCTATATATGGTGACATTTTGGAACATTGAATTTAGTCTCAATGTCCTGTATAAACATTTTTCATTGTTTCAAATAATACAAATAATAATAATTCTGTTTTCTTCAAAAACAAGAGAAAATCTGCAGATGCTGGAAATCGGAGCAACACACACACACACACACACACACACACACACACACACACACACACACACATACACACACACACACACACACACACACACACACAGACACACACACACACACACACACACACACACACACACAATCACACAATACTAGAGTAACTCAGCAGGCCAGACAGGGCAGGTCTTGGCCTGAAAGGTCAACTGTACTTTTTTCCATAGATGCTGCCTGGCCTGCTGAGTTTGTTCAGCATTTTGTGTGTGTTGCATTCTGTTCTCTTAGTCTGGTACATTTTCTGTATCTATTTTGTCTGGTTTTGTGTGCACCAAGCATTTGTTTGAGTGCTAAGGCACTGGTGACCCCTGTTTCCATCCAAGAGGTCAGTGTGGACATAGTGGAGGATTACAAATACCTGGGGGTACGAATTGACAATAAACTGGACTGGTCAAAGAACACTGAGGCTGTCTACCAGAAGGAGTCAGAGCTGTCTGTACTTCCTGAGGAGACTGAGGTTCTTTAACATCTGCCAGACAATGCTGAGGATGTTCTATGAGGCTGTCGTGGCCAGTGCTATCATGTTTGCTGTTGTGTTCCGGGGCAGCAGGCTGAGGGTAGCAGACACCAAGAGAATCAACAAACTCATTTGTAAGGCCAGTGATGTTGTGGGGGTGGAACTGGACTCTCTGACGGTGGTGTTTGAAAAGAGGATGCTGTCCCAGTTGCATGCCATCTTGGACAATGTCTCCCATCCATTCCATAATGTACTAGTTAGGCACAAGAGTACATTCAGCCAGAGACTCATTCCATCGAGATGCAACACTGAGTGTCATAGGAAGTCATTACTGCCTGTGGCCATCAAACTTTACAACTCCTTCCTCGGAGTGTCAGACACCCTGAGCCAATAGGCTGGTCCTGGACTAATTTCCACTTGGCATTATTTACTTATTATTATTTAATTATTTATGGTTTTATATTGCTATATTTCTACACTATTCTTGGTTGGTGCGACTGTAATGAAACACAATTTCCCTCGGGATCAATAAAGTATGTCTGTCTGTCTGTCTGTCTGTCTGTCTGTCTGTCTGTCTATCTGTAAACTCTACCAAGCTTTTGTTAGTTTGATCGTATCATGTATGAACCTTATATTTACTTAGTATTTTCCTAGCTTTTCTCAAAACTTTCTTGCTTAGGTTATCCATTTTATATTCCATTTGGTGGGCTATTTCTGCTCTTAAGGTTTCAATATTTTTTTTTAATTCTTTTGCCATTTCAGTGTTCTCATTTCATTAGTCAGTTTTGAATTTCTATTAATGAGTACCTCTATTTTGGAGCCATTGAGTGGATTGTTGTTAATGCTGCACAGCATGTTACTCTGTGTAGTTCTTCAAATGTTTCAAGTTTTCCTATATGTTGTGGTAAAATAATATTGTTCAGAGTATTAGCAAGTCTTACAAATTTTGATGACATTTTGTCAAATTATGTTGGGTATTTTTGTTGGGTCAATGCCTATATATTCTGTCAGTGTGTTGTTGTTTATTTAGTCTGTAAGCTCAGCTCCATCAACAGCATTTTGTGGAGGCTCTAGATCCGTGTTCTTGCTGTTAATGTCAAATTATGAAGCAGTTGAAATAATTTTATTTCCATTAGTGCTTCAGTGGGTTGCATCTTCATTATTTTCATTAGTGTTCTCATGGCCTTTAGGTTGGTTTGTTTCTCATTCTTGTGAAACTTGATGTGTTATTTGGTTTAACATGTCTATTGGGATTAAGCTATTTTTTACTATCAGTCTACATTGATCTGCTATTTGTTGTGCGTTTGCCTGCATGGCGGGGTATTGTACTATAAACGGTTGATGAAGTTTGTCCCTGTATGCTGTCATATCAGTCTCACGTTCCATTACTCGATAATATACACGTGTTATGAATGTGTTTACTTCTAATGACCATTTCATGTGTATCTTTTGTCTCTTAACTGCTTGAGAGGTCTCAGTTGTAAGTGCTTCCCTGAGAAACACTTGCAGCAGTCACAGCCTGAGGTGTTGGTGGGATACTTTGAATGCTGGCTGCCTGCCTGCCTACTCAGCGGTTCACGTACTGTCATCCCAGCGCCAGCTCCAGGCTTGCCCTACTGATTGCCCTGTCAGTGGCTATATCACTCCATTCCATAGACATCTCTCCATTTCTAAAACAAAAGGGTATTGCTTTTCATACTGCAGCCAGATTTTAGTTTCAGCAGTTGTACAAGGCCTTGGTGAGACCGCACCTAGAATATTGTGTGCAGTTTTGGTCCCCTAATCTGAGGAAAGACATTCTGGCCATAGAGGGAGTACAGAGAAGGTTCACCAGATTGATTCCTGGGGTGGCAGGACTTTCATATGAAGAAAGACTGGATCGACTAAGCTTATACTCACTGGAAATTAGAAGATTGAGGGGGGATCTTATTGAAACATATAAAATTCTAAAGGGATTGGACAGGCTAGATGCAGGAAGATTGTTCCCGATGATGGGGAAGTCCAGAATGAGGGAAGTCCAGAAGGATAAAGGGGAAGCCTTTTAGGACCGAGATGAGGAAAATCTTCTTCACACAGAGTGTGGTGAATCTGTGGAATTCTCTGCCACAGGAAACAGTTGAGGCCAGTTCATTGGCTATATTTAAGAGGAAGTTAGATATGGCCCTTGTGGCTAAAGGGATCAGGGGGTATGGAGAGAAAGCAGGTACAGGGTTCTGAGTTGGATGATCAGCCATGATCATACTGAATAGAGGTACAGGCTCGAAGGGCCAAATGGCCTACTCCTGCATGTATATTCTGTTTCTATGTTTCTAACCTGGAGAATGGACATTGACCAGGCACCACTCATTCTGGGGAGTGGGGGAGAGCGCGGCTAATTTTACATCGTATCCTCTTCCCGCACCTTAAGTCCCAGCAGCCGGACTGTCCTGCAGAACCCAAGACCGAGTCCTGCTCCTCACCTGTCCTCCAAGTCTATGTGGCAGAGTAGCACACTGTCCAACACGTTCTCCAAACTCTACCCTCTGTTAATAGAGGCTGGTGCTGTCGTCTGCTCCCTTCCGCAGTGCTGCTGATTCTGGCCGCCCCTGGTTCGGGTGTTGCTGCTGGCTGCCCCTGTCAACTTCTGCCTTAAATAGACCCAGTGACTTGGCCTCCACGGCTGCCTGTGGCAAAGAATTCCACAGATTCACCATCCTCTGGCTAAAGGAATTCCTCCTCATCTCCATTCTAGCTGGACATCCCTGTATTCTCAGACTGTGCCCTCTAATCATAAACTCCTCCAACATAGGATACATCCTCTCCATATCCACTTTATCGAGGCCTTTTAACGCTCAATAGGTTTCAATGAGATCCTCTCATTCTTCTGAATTCCAGAGAGTACAAGCCCAGAGCCATCAATTAGTCCTCATTCGGTAACCCCTTTTTCCTGGAATCATTTTTGTAAATCTCCTCTGAACCCTCTTCAATGTCTGTGCATCCTTCCTTATATAAGAGGCCCAAAACAGCTCACAATACTCCCAAGTCAGGCCTGACCAGTGCTTTATAAAGACTCAATATCACAATTTCTGTACATATCTGTACATTGTTATCCTCTGTAAACTTCTAAGGAAAGAATCAATTCAAAATTTGAAGTTCAAATTAAATTTATTATCAAAGTACATATATATTACCATAAACAACAACCCTAAGATTAATTTTCTTTGGCACACTCAATAAATCCATAATAAAATAATAACCATAATAGAATCAATGAAAGACCGCATCAACGGGGTGTTCAACCAATGTGCAAAATGCATAGGCTGTGGATATTATAGAGAGAGTGCAGAGGAGATTTACACAGATGTTGTCTGGATTGGAGGGCGTACCTTATGAGAATAGGTTGAGTGAACTCGGTCTTTTCTCCTTGGAGCGACAGAGGATGAGAGGTGATCTGATAGAGGTGTATAAGATGATGAGAGTCATTGATCTTGTGGATTACCAGAGGCTTTTTCTCCAGAATTGAAATGGCAAACATGAGGGGGCATAATTTTAAGGTGCTTGGAAGTAGGTACAAGGGTGATGTCAGAGGTAAAATTTTCATACAGAGAGTGGTGGGTGTGTGGAATGCACTGCCAGTGAAGTTGCTAGATGTGGATACAATAGGGTCTTTTAAGAGACTCTTAGAGAGGTACATGGAGCTTAGAACAATAAAGGGCTATGCGCTAGGGAAATTCTAGTCAGTTGCTAGAGTAGATTACATGGTCAGCACAACATTGTGGGCCGAAGGGCCTGTAATGTGCTGTAGATTTCTATGTTCTATGCTCTATGTGCAAATACAGAAAAAGGAATAATAATAATAAATAATTAAGATGAAGAGTCCTTAAAAGTGAGTCCATTGATTGTGGGAACATATTAAAAATGAACTGAAGTTGAATACAGTTATCCCCTCTGGTTCAAGAGCCTGGTGGTTGAGAGATGTAAAGAGAACATGAAGGGATTTTCATAGAATACTCAACCCAGTACTTTCCTGACACATTGTTCTCCATCACTGGTAGTATCTACAGGACATACTGACTTAAGAAAGCAACATCCATCATCAAAGGTACCCACCATCCAGACCATGCTATCTTTTCACAGCTATCATTGGGCAGGAAGTAAAAAAGCCATGGATCTCAACATGAAACTTCGACTGTTTATTCCTCTCCATAGATGCTGCCTGACCTGTTGAGTTCCTCCAGCAATTTGTGAGTGTCGCTGCTTTTCTTAACCATTTAACCGTAATCATAACTCAGTACTGCGTAGGTCACACTACACTAGAATATTATTTATTTTGTTCTAATTTTATTATTCCTTGCACAATTGACATTCAATTTATGTTTTCTTATGTATACTGTGAATCAGATGGAATGTGCCTGTGATGCTGATTGAAGTAAGTTTTTCATTGTGGTTTAAAACCTAATCCACAGCCCTAATCGATAAGCTACAGAACCTGGGCCTCTGTACCTCCCTCTGCAATTGGATCCTATCTGGAAGGCCACAATCTGTGCAGATTTGTGATAATATCTCCTCTTCACTGACAATCAACACTGACGCACCTCAGGATCTCAGGGCTGTGTGCTTATCCCACTGCGCTACTCCCTTTATACCCATGATTGTGCGGCTTGGCATAGCTCAAATGCCATTTATAAATTTGCTGATGATACAACCATTGTTGGTAGAATCACAGATGTTGATGAGAGGGCATACAGGAGAGATATGCTAACTAGTAGAATGATGCCGCAGCAACAACCTGGCACTTAACGTCAGTAAGATGAAAGAGCTGATTGTGGACTTCAGGAAGGGTAAGACAAGGGAACATAAACCAGTCTTCATTGAGGGAACAGAAGTGGAGAGAGTGAGCAGATTCAAGTTCCTGGGTGTCAAGATCTCTGAGGATCTAACCTGATCTCAACATATCAATGCAGCTATAAAGAAGGCAAGACAGCAGCTATATTTCATTTGGAGTTTGAAGAGATATGATTTGTCAACTAAAGCACTAGAAAACTTCTATAGTTGTGCTGTGGAGAGCACTCTAACAGGCTGCAACACCGTCTGGCATGGGGGACACTGCACAAGACCAAATTAATCTACAGTAAGTTGTAAAATGAGTTGGCTCTATCTTGGGTACTAGCCTCCATGGTAACCAAGACATCTTCAAGGAGCAGTGTCTCAGGAAGGCAACGTCCATTATTAAGGACCCCCATCGCCCAGGACATGCCCTCTTCTCATTGGTATCTTCAGGAAGGAGATACCAATGCCTGAAAATGCACACTCACTGATTCAGGAACAGATTCATACCTCTGCCATATGATTCTGAAATGGACATTGAACCCATGAACACTACCTCACTTTTGTAATATATATTATTTCTGTTTTTGCACTACCTTTAATGTACTTAATACACCTATATATACGGACTGTAATTGATTTACTTATTTTCTTTTTTTTCTATATTGTCATGTATTGCATTGAACTGCTGCTGTGAAGTTAACAAATTTCATGGCATATGCTGGTGATAATAAACCGGATTCTGATTCTGATTCTGATACATGGGAATATGACAATAAACTTGACTTTGACTCTGAATATTCTAAGAATAAAACAGGCCCTGCTGCTCAACTTGGCCCATAACCTTCTCATTCCTTTCTGTCCCTGTGCAATTCCAAATAACCAATAAACGTTTTAAGTGTACTAACCTCTACAGCCTCTTCTGACATCTCATTCCAGATTGCCACCACCCTCTCTGCAGAAAGGTTTACCTTCAGGTCTCTTTTAACCTACAGAGGAGAGGTTAACACCCTGACACCACTAGAAAATTTACAAAACAAAGAACTAAAATGACAAATTTCAGAGGACATTATGTACACTCGAATGTGCTTAGGGTGACATCACTTAGGACAGAAGGAGGAAGAGAAATAAAATACATTAAAAATCTACACAATAGTCAGATAAAACTTCTACAGATATATTTTCTTTAACAGTAATAGGATTCAACACTTCATGCGAACATATGCAATTCTGATAAGAAGTATACACCGCTAAACTTAAACACAACCCAGAAAAATGAAGATATTATCACTATTGGAAAAAAAGTTAAAAAATGGGGCAGCATCACACTCCATGGAAGACATCCCCATGATCTGAGCAGAATAGATGTCGACAAGGAAGCGACAAATGCCTGGCTTAGAGTTGAAAACCTTGTCCCAGAAACAGAAGGGTTCTTCATGGCAGTCCAGGCCCAGGTAGCCAACACAAAAAAAAAATCAAAAATACATAACCAAAGACAAAGATGATAAATATAGAAAACACCAAGAAATGCCAGAAACAATTCAATACATTACAGCATCCTATAGCAGTTTTACTCAATCTGATTACTTGCACATGTACTTTCAAGTGGTAAACATCATTCACCAAACTCTTGTTTTAAGATACTAAATCTTAAAAGAAATCATACCTTACTATGAGTAAAAACCTAAATCAGTTTTAAAGTCAAAATATCACAAATTATATTATGACCATTCATTATTACAGTTAGAACAATCTGTAATAAATGTCTGGATATAATAATACATAAAAAACAAGCAAGAGCAATAGATATAACCATTCCAAACATCATAACTTACAGAGATCAGTAAGTGAAAAACATCAGAAATATGCTGACTTAAAAGAGGGAAGACGAGAAAATCTTTTGCTATGGGTCCGAAGACCAGTGAAATTTGTTGTTTTGTGGTAGCAGCACAGTGCAATACATAAAATACAGTTAAAGTAAGAAATATAACAACATAAATTGTAAGACCATAAGATATAGAAGCAGAAGTAGGCCATTCAGGCTATCGAGTCTGCTCTCCCATTCCATCATGGATGATTTATTGTCTCTTTCAACCCCATTCATTTACCTCCTCCCCTTTACCTATGTCATTCTTACTCATCAAGAACCTATCAATCGTCACTTTAAAAATACACAATGATTTGGCCTCCACAGACATCTGTGGCAATGAATTCTATAGATTCACCGTTGTCTAGCTGAAGAAATTCTGCATCATCTCTGTTCTAAGGGGATATCCTTCTATTCTGAGGCATTGCCCTCTGGACCTGGACTTGAATCTTTGGATACTACCTCACTTTTTTTTAATATATAGTATTTCTCTTTTTTGCATGTTTTTTTGTAATCTATTCAATATATGTAATTAATTTACTTGTTTATTTATTATTACTATTTTAATTTTATTTATTGTTATTGTTTTTTCTACTAGATTATGTATTGTATTGAACTGCTGCTGCTAAGTTAACAGAATTTCACGATGCATACCAGTGATAATAAACCTAATTCTGATTCACACACTGTAGGAAATATCCTTTCCATATCCACTCTATTTAGGCCTTTCAATATTTGATAGGTTCCAATGAGATTGCAACCCCCGCCCAGTCTTCTAAATATCAGTGAGTACAGGCGCAGAGCCATCAAATACTTCTCATACTTCAACCTGTCATTCCTGGGATCATTCTCGTGAACCTCCTTTAGACTATCTCCAATCGAGCAGAAAGAGAACAAAATGGTGAGGTATTGTTCATGGGCTCATTTAGAAATCTGATTGCAGAGTGGAAGAAGCTGTTCCAAAATTGTTCAGAGTCCTGTACCTCCTCCTTGATGATAGTATTGTGATGAGGGCAAGGTCCTTAAATATACAGGACAATTCTCTAGATTGATCATGGAACAACAGTAACAGTTCAATCTCCTGAAACAGATATAAAGCTAAGGTATCACCATCAGAATCAGGTTTAATGTACAATATGTCATGAAATCTGTTGTTTTGAGGCAGTAATACAGTGCAATGCATTAAAAATACTGTGACACTCAGGGGTTTGGGGGTAGTGTGCGTGCT
The DNA here is from genome assembly GCF_030144855.1 of Hypanus sabinus. Lineage (NCBI taxonomy): Eukaryota > Metazoa > Chordata > Chondrichthyes > Myliobatiformes > Dasyatidae > Hypanus > Hypanus sabinus. The sequence continues at coordinate 9,931,446 of NC_082713.1, forward strand.
CAACAACCCACACCACCATTCCTAATGACCAGAGCTATTTATTGTTCTTGTGTTAAAATACTTTGGTGGGATTATGCTGGGATGTTCAAGTTCATTTTATTGTTACATGTTAGCTTTGGGTTATACGGTCATTCACATGTGTGTTTGTGGGTCTCCCTGACTGTAACTGGGGTGTGTGATCTTCACCTCCCTTATCCATATGTGACTAAGTGGGTTCTCTCGCTGGGTCTGAGCACCCAGTCTGCTTTTGTGTTGATCACAATAAAAATGGTTGTTGAGTTAAATGAAATTGCTTGTCAGTAAGGATCGAATGTTCACCATATTGGTGTCAGGAGTGGGACTGGAAATTGACAATGAGGTTGAAGAGCTGTGACATCAGATTGAGTGCTTTGAGGCATGGGGAATGTAGAGGGACTGATCAGTATTCCTACCCCGCATTCCCGGGCCAGGCTGGCCCAGAGCATGAACCTGGGAACTGAGCATCTAGCCTTCCAGGGAACCCTGCTGGGGTGAGTGTACCCAGTCTCCCCAGCCTGGGGGATACTGCACAGCACATCCACCCTCCTCCCACTTGTCCAAAGATACCAAAGCCATGAGAAAGCAGGCAGCATGGCAGGACCCATCAGAAGACTGACGGGCCTCAGCAATTTATGCCACAAGGTCCACCCTCAGGCTCCCCGGATACAATGGAGCCTTACCTGGTGCAAGTCAGGCACAATGGGTTGAGTCCCACTGAGACGAAAGTGCACCTTGCTCTGGCTCAGGTCCTTACACTGGCTGATCAGCGTGGCTACAGGGCCCTCATAGCGGTGCTGGAACTGTACTTCGGGCAGAGGCCATTGGAGGATGCAATGGAGAAGGAACTGGGCAGCAGGTGATGCTGTATGGGTGAAAGCCCGGGGGAGCGGGAGAGTTCACAGCAGATCTCTGTCACTGTGCTCAGCGTGGCTGACCCCCCCCCCCCACCCCAGTTCTGTCCCATGGCTCAGTAAGAGCTCGCCCTTCACCCCTTTGTGAAGGCGCTGATGCTGGAGCACCTTCGGCAGCACATTTACCGGACATCACCATCATCGCTGGCAGAGGCGGAGAGGACAGAAGCAGTTGTAGCTCCCCCCAAGGTGTGTCAGTGATGCCCAGCACGACATGAGCCAGGGCTTCTGTCATCGAGACGGAGGAGGAAATTGGCGAGGAGGACTCCATAGAACAGTTCTGACCAGATCCACGTGGGCCCTGCTGCGTGCCACGGAGCGATCTCTGCGTGGCGAGGCAGACCATGTGACCCGGGACTGCCTCTCACAGACGTAACGCCACAGCCCAGCGCAGCCATCTGAACGTGCGGTGCTGTTTGAGACCTCAGCAGAATCCCTCGGCTGTCGCCTCCATGGGTGGGCTGTTTGGGTGAAGAGCGAGGGTTATACGCAGACTGCGTGGTGGAGGGCATCTGATGACGCGCGTTGGTGGACATGTGGTCACCCATCACCATCATCCATCCGGGCGTCCTCTCCAACATGGACCAGCCGTCCCTGACTGTTGGACAATGATGGTGGTCCAGCTGGCTGCAGTCACCGGAAACTATGCCGTGGTGCGAGGGAAGAGGAGGCTGCACATTGTAGTGGGAAGAAACACAGTGGTGCACGAGGTATGGCTTGCTGACACCTGGGAGTCCTGCACCATTGGACTGTCCCACTGGGGGGCCCGTGTGGATGTGCCGAGGGCAGAACTCTACCTCGGTGCCGAAGCCGTGGCTCAGTGGCAGGGCAGCTCCAGGCAGCAGACAATGTGAATGCAGCGACAACCATCCCTGATCTCACAGCGGTTTGCCACCCCTCAGAGTCCCAGTGCAACACAGCAGAAGCAGGGGCAAGCAACCGTGGCAATAAGTGGCATTGTAGACCTCCCCACCATCACAGCAAACAGGTGAGAGACCCCATGCTGCCCCGGGCGAGGGGGTGTCTGAGTGCGGAACGGCGGCCAGGGTGGGCAGAGGTCTCCGCCCTGGACCCAGAGATCAATCCTATGCTCTCAGTGGGGAACACTAGAGATGTGTGATGGGTTGCTGTTCTGGCGTGGCAGTTTTCCGATGACAACAGTCATCTCCTGCAGCTGGTGGTCCCCCGGGGGCTCAGCATTCCTAATGACCAGCACTATTTATTGTTCTTGTGTTAAAATGCTTTTGTGGGATTATGCTGGGATGTTCAAGTTCACTTATTGTTATGGTTGAGCTTGGACTATACCATTATTCACATGGGTGTCTGTGGGTCACCGCGACTGTAATGATCACTCCCACATCTGTCTGAGACTGAGCTGTTCCTCCCTGGGTCATAGTACCCAGTCTGTTTTTGTATTTATCACAATAAAAACAGTTTTGAGTTAAACGAGCTTCCTCACCTATAATTATGGACTAAATGCTCACCACAATACTATAAATTGGGCTAAGAAACATATATAAAATTTAAATTAAATAATTTATACATAAAGGGATCAAAAGTGAGGTAGTGTTCATGGACCATTGTCTGTTCATAAATCTGATGTTGCGGAGAAAGAAGTTGTAAATTTTTGAGCCCCGTACCTTCAAACTCTCAGAATCAGAATCACATGTAATATTGCTCACATACGTCATGAAATTTGTTAAAGGTAGCCTAATGGTAAGGGGCAAATATGGAGTTGAAGGTGTCAGATGGAATGTTTGCCTTCATAGGTCGAGGCTTAGAATATAAGAGCAATACACACAAAATTCTGGAGGAACTCAGCAGGCTAGGCAGCATCTTTAGAAAAGAGTACACAGTCGATGTTTTGTGCCAGGACGCTTCACCAGAACTCATAGAATACAAAAGTTGTGCTGTGATATCACAAGTTACAAAACACTGTATGGACATTTTCTGGTATTCTCTGCAGTTTAATATACACACTAAAGAAAGAATGTAGTCACACCTGAGAGAATCAAATTCTGGATTTATTAAAGGCAGAGGAAGGTGGAGAGGTTTGCGGAGAAAATTCCACAGCTGCAGAAATGATGAGAATAAAAGGACCATAGAGAACTTGAAAGGTCAAAGCCGGGGGAATTACAAAGATAGGGAGGTTGAGATCATGTTCAAAGTAAATTTACTATCAAAGTATATACATGTAAGCATATCCAACCCTGAGATTCATTTTCTTGTGGGCATACTCAATAATCCTCTTGAGTAATAACCGTGATAGTTTCATGTTGATATGCTCAATGATTGGAAGGGCTCTACCAGTGGCAGACAGGGTCATATCCATTACTTTTAGTCAGATTTTCCATTCTGAGGCATTGGTGTTTCCATACCAGGTTGTGATACAGCCACTAAACATCTACAGAAGTATCTCAAAGTCTTAGATGTCATGCTGAATCTCTGCAAACTCCTATAGGGAAATAGAGGCTCCGCCGTGCTTTCTTCGTCATTGCATTTACATGCTGGGCCCAGGATGGGTCCTCTAAAATAATAACACTGAGGAATTTTAAATTGTTGACCCTTTCTACCTCCAATTCTCTGATGAGGACTGGCTCGTGGACCTCTGGTTTCCTTCTCCTGACGTCCATAATCAGCTCCTTGGTCTTGTTGACATTGAGTGAGGGATTGCTATTGCGGCACCTCTGAGCAAGATTTTCATTTTCTCTCACAGTAGTAGTACTGCGAAGCATAGAATCAGAGATCACTGTGAGGATTGTATGCTCTAGTATCAATGGTTTGGTGACAATAAAGTATTATAAACATGAGGAATTCTGCAGATGCTGGAATTCTAAAGCAATAAACACAAAATGCTGGAGGGACTCAGCAGACCAGGTAGCGTCTATGAAAATGAGTCAGGAGTCTATGTTTCAGGCTGACACCCTTCATCAGAACTGGAACAGAAGTGGAGTGTAGCAGAGATCACAGTGGGGGAGCAGCAGGAGCAAGTTTCACTGAACTCCCATCAAAGGAAAGGTTTAAATTTCTGCAGATTTTCTTCATTTAAATTCTCTTCCCTTCCATAGTCTGCAGATATTCTCATATTCATGGCAGTTAGCTGCTCAGATCTAGTGTCTATTGTGTGAGAGCTACAAGTAAGGCTCAAACCTGCAAGAGGAATCACCAATAGATTTCAAGTCCTTCGCCTTAACCACTTGGCTATTGCTACTCTAGCTCATAACACATTTGATATCCTCAAACAAGTTCAAAATGGCACAGATTCTGAAGGTCTGCAGTCAAAAGGTGGAAGCTCTTGACTGACAACCATTTCCTTTCTGACGTCATTCATTTCTGATTATCATTTGGTGAACAGATTGTGACAGTATTCAGTGGGTCGGGCATCATCTGTGTATAGAGTAACTGAACTGACATTCAGATCTTTTCCTGCTCTGATGATTAGCGATGATTGGTGTTTCATAAGTCTTGGGATCGAGACCTGAATGGCGCATCCACGATCATTGCATATGTAGTCAATATCCAGAGGATGGCTAAGTTCAAAGGGCAAAAGATGAAAGTTCAAAGATGAAGATCCAAGTCCAAAGCTCAGCAAGTTTAGAGGTAGAATGACCAAGAGTGGAAAACCAAAGCTGGTGAGCTTGGAAGCAGAGAGCCTAATGTCAAGTTTGCGAGTCTCAGCCAGGGACTGGATCTTGTAGGCCCAGTGCCTGTAAGTCAGCATCCAGGGCTAAGGGCTAAATGTTGAAAGCCCAATGCCTGGAATTCTGAGCCAGGGACTAAATGTTGGCAGCCCAATGTCTGGAATTCTGAGCTAGGGATTGAGGTTGGAGGTCAAGTGTCTGTGAGTCTGAGAGCTGGGGCCAAGGACTGGAGGCCAGGAGATGGCCTGTCCTGGGGAGGAAGCCTGTCTGTTTGTGGAAGGGTGTGGGTGACTGGGAGGGTAGAAGGAGCTGTTTTGCTGCTCATGGCTTGTTTTGTTCTGTCGTTGTTGCTGGTTGTGACATTCTATGTTTTCACTGAAATGTGTGATGACACATGCAGGCTGCTGCCAGCACATCCTTCGGTGTGTTGGCCATGTGACAGAAATGAACCATTTTACTAAATGTTTCCATAAGACCATAAGACATAGGAGCAGAACTAGGCCATCTGGCCCATCAAGTCAGATCCGCCATTCAATCACGGTGGATCCTTTTCTTTCTCCTTCTCAACCCCAGTTCCTGGCCCATGGAAAACATCCTTTCCACATCTACTCTGTCTAGGCCTTTCAACATTCAAAAGGTTTCAATGAGATCCCCACTCTTCCTTCTGAATTCCAGTGAGTACAGGCCCAGAACCATCAAATGTTCCTCATATGATAACCCTTTCATTCCTGGAATCATCATTGTGAACCCTGGACCCTCTCCAATGCCAGCACATATTTTCTTAGATGAGGAGCCCAAAACTATTCACAATACTCAAGGTGAGGCCTCATTAGTGCTTTATAAAGCCTCAGCATCACATCCTTGCTCTTGTGTTCTAGGCCTCTTGAAATGAATGCTAATGTGGCATTTGCCTTCCTCACCACCGACTCAACCTGCAAGTTAACCTTCAGGGTGTTCTGCACAGGGGTCCCAAGTCTCCCTATCTCAGATTTTTGGAATTTTTCCCCCATTTAGACAATAGTCTACACATTTATTTCTACTACCAAAGTGCGTGACCATGCATATTTCATTTGCTACTTTCTTTCCCATTCTCCTAATCTGTCTAAGTCCTTCTGCAACATCCATATTACCTCAATACTACCTACTCCCCAACCAATCTTCATATCATCTGCAAACTTGACAACAAAGCCATCTATTCCATCATCTAAATCATTTATATACAGCCCAAAAAGAAGTGGTCCCAACACTGACCCCTGTGGTACATCACTAGTAACTGGCATCCAATCAGAAAAGGATCCTTTTATTCCCACTGGCTGTCTCCTACCAATCAGCTAATGCTCTAACCACGTTAGTAACTTTCTTATAATACCATGGGCTCGTAACTTGGTAAGCAGCCTCATGTGTGTCACCTTGTCAAAGGCCTTCTCAAAGTCCAAATATACAACATCCACTGCATCCCTTTTATCCATCCTACTTGTAATCTCCTCAAAGAATTCCAACAGGTTCATCAGGCAGGATTTTCCCTGAAGGGAACCATTCTGACTTTGTATTATCTTGTCCTGTGTCACCAAGTACTCCATCACCTCAGCCTTAACAATTGACTCTAACATCTGAGGTCAGGCTAACAGGTCAATGTACATAAATAAATGAATCTGAATCTGAACCATCCAGAGTTGAAACTTAAACTCTTTCTCTTTCCACAGATACTGCCTAACCAGCGGAATCTTCCCAGCATTTTCCGGTTTCTATTTCAGATTTCATCACCAGAAGTTTTTTTGATTTTCATTTTGAGACATTAGCTCTTATCCTCTCTCCTCACACTCTGCATTAGCTGATGATTATATGTAGGATTTTCAGTTTGTCCGGCATTGTCTTTGATCACAAACACGAGAAGATCTGTAGATGCTGGGAATCCAAGTAACGTCTTGCTGAAGGATAGAGACCCCTCATCAGGAAACCTGCTGAAGGATCCCACCCAAAACGTCAACTGTACGCCTTTTCATAGATGCTGTCTTGCCTGTTGAGTTCCTTTACCATTTTGTGTGTGCTACTGTTTTTGATCAAGTATTTTCTCTCATGGATTCCCCAACACCAAACACACAAAACACTCATTGTGTACAGTTGGTGAACTCATGTTACATCATCACTTACTTACACAGCCAGTGGCGGCCCAGGCACTACCAACCCCATCTTCTGTAACAGGTGCAAACTCTCTCTCTCTCTCTCTCTCCCTCTCTCTCTCTATGTCTCACACTCTCTTTCTCTCTCACTCACTTGGTCTCTCCATCTCTTTCTTTCTCTCTCTCTCTTTCTCTTAGAATCAGGATCAGAATTAGAATCAGGTTTATTATTAATGACGTAGGTCATGAAATTTGATGTTTTGTTGTTCTGTAGTAGCGTACAAAGTAATACATAAAATATAGTATAAATTATAACAAGTAATATATAAATACTGTAAATAAACAAAAAATAATGTGCAGAAAGGGAGCAAAATACTGAAGTAGAGTACAGGGTTAATTTTCCATTTAGAAATCTGACGGCAGAGGGAAAGAAGCTGTCACTAGAACTTTGAGTGTGTGTGTTCAGTCTCCTGTACGTCCTCCATGATGCCAGCACTAAGAAGAGAGTGTGTTCTGGGTGACTGGTGTCCTTAATGAGGCGTCACGTTTTTGAGGCATTGCCTTTTGAAGATGATCTTGATGCTGGGGAGGCCGGTGCCCATGGTGACCATCTCTGCAGCTTTTTTTCCTTTCCTGTGCAGTGGCCCTCTCTGTCTGCCTTTAACCTTTGATGTTAGTAGCTGATAACAGACATAAATATATATAGTCACGATCACTTAGACATGGCTTCTTCCTAACTGCAGTTTAACAGACCAGTAAGTGGATAAGAAACAAAACAGAGCCAGGGACAAAGTTGGTTTTCATAGCTTAATACTGATGCCAAGTAAAGCTATAAAAGAGACAAATACCTCAGTGCCAAAAACTCCCCTTCCCGTTGTATATCTGTGCTTTTCCCAGGAAATTTCTGACGACTGCAGTGTTCTGTATGATATTTCACAGTTTTTTTTGTTCCCACAGCAAATGTGGAGGCCGTGCTGTCGACATATTGTGTCCTGGGGTTCTCCCACCTGAAGATTTTCTTCACGGCCTGTCGATGGAGTTGGGCAGAAAGGAGTCAGTGTGACTGGAGAGTGGATGTGAGAATCTTTAATGACTTGACTGGAAGCCAGACCTCAGAGTGCAGTCTCAGGGACAGACAGCAATTAAGAACCGCAAATAAACTGAAAGCACAGAAGTAAAAGAGAATGAAATCTCTTCCGGCACTGAAGTCAGCTTGGCCTTTTCTCCCTGATCTTCTCAGATTTACTTGCCCTTCGCCCTGTGTCCATTTCAAATGTTCTGCTTAGGAACAATATTCTGGCTGTTCAAGTATTTAATTATTTTTATTTGTCGTGTTAATAAGAAACATGTGCACACATAAACACACACACAAAGATAAATATGCTTTTTCACACACACTCTGGCACAGATACATATATTTAGATAATTATGCATACATACTTGGGCATTGAGACAAACACCCAGGTAAACATACATTATCTGTTTAATTCTTCTTTTTGTTCCTACAATGGACTCTGTCTAAAGCCTCTTACACTATTCTAACTGATCTCAAAGAGCATCACCCATCCTCCCTCTATACTCTCTCTCTTCTCATCAACTTCCCATCACCACACCCTCGTGTTCCTCCTCCTTCCCTTCCTCCCACAGTCCATTCTTCTTCCCAATAGGCCTCTTTCTTCAGCCCTTTACTCCTTCCATCTCTCCGGTCCCAGCTTCTTACCTCTTCCCCCCTCTCTCACTCACCTTCCTCCTCACTGTTACTCACATATCACTTGCCAATTTGTACTGATTCCATTCCCCCCACCTTCTTATTCTGGCTTCTTCCCCCTTCCTTCCCAGTTGCAATGAAGTATCTCGGCCCAAAACATCACCTGTTTATTCCCCTCCATAGATGCTGCCTAGACTGCTGAGTTCCTTCACCATTTTGTGTCTGTTATCCATCAGCATAGCCTCGTTTCAGTACTGCTCTGAGGTATTAATCTAATGATTGTGATTTGTATTTTCCTCAAGCCACTGGAAATTCTAATACATACACCTGAAAATGAGCTACAAGACCAAGGTAGTAAATCTGTTAAAATGCCACAGTGACGCTTTCAAACGATCAAAGTGACAACTTCAAGGGCATCAGAACAACGCTGAGCAATCTAACATTAAAAATTCTGTTCCCTAAAGAGAATGAGTTTGCTGATTTCCATGTGAAATCTTCAGCAATGTTTGGATTTGCAGCTGCTATTTCTCAAGAGCATACAGCATATTTTGAGAGTAATTGAATCAAATTTAAATTACCAAGATTTCAGAAAATTGTCAAAGGACAGAGGCAGTACCAATGGGTTCAGAGACATAATGTGACTTGTGACCTCAGAACTAGCAGGTGCAGAGCTACACAATTACTCTTACATCAGTTGATCACTGAAAATACATGATTATAAATAACAACGATAAGTGAGATGTACTGTGCATGTTTCCTGTGGTGGAACATCACACCTATAGTTCCAATTCAGATTCATATTCAATTTAGTTTCAATTCAAAATTGTTTAATGTCATTTCCAGTACACAAGTGTAAAGGAGAACAAAGTAATTGCTGCTCCTGATCTGACGCAGCACAAAAAAACACAATGAGATACAGAACACAATAATAATAATAAAACACTCAATAAATACAAATACATGAGATAGCCATTTGAGCTGTTAGTGCAAGCAGTGCACGTAAGCTCGATTCAGAATCAGAATGTGATTTATTATCACCTGCATATGTCATGAAATTTCTTAACTTAGCAGCAGCAGTTCAATACAATACATAATATAGAAGAGAAAAAATAATAAATAAATAAACAAATAAATTACAGTATGTATATTGAATAGATTAAAAATTGTGCAAAAACAGAAATAATATGAGGTAGTGTTTACGGGTTCAATGTCCATTTAAGAAACCCAAAGCAGAGGGGAAGAAGCTGTTCCTGAATCACTGAGTGTGTGCCTTCAGGCTTTTGTACCTCCTACCTGATGGTAACAGTAAGAAAAGGGTATGCTCTGGGTGCTGGAGGTCCTTAATAATGGATGCTGCCTTTATGAGGCGCCATTCCTTGAAGATGTTCTGGATACTTTGTAGGCTAGTACCCAAGATGGAGCCAACAAAATTTACAACCCTCTGGAGCTTCTTTCAGCCCTGTGCAGTAGCCTCGCACCCCCCTATACCAAACAGTGATGCAGCCTGTCAGAATGCTCTCAACGGTACATCTATAGATGATTTTGAGTGTCTTTGTTGACATACCAAATCTTTTCAAACTCATAATGAAGTATAGTCACAGAAGTGTCAATGCATAAGATCACTCTGACAGGAATTGATAAAGTAGTCATGTTTAGGGATGTGGAAAGGTGTTGATCAGCCTTACAGATTGAGGAAAGTAACTATTCTTGAGTCTGGTGATCCTGTTGTACATGCTACATAGCCTCTTCCCTGATAGGAGTGGAACAAACAGTCATGAGCAGGGTGAGTTGCATCCTTCATAAAATTCTAGCCCTTATCATGCACCTTGCTCTATATATGTCCTTGATAGCAAGTAGGCTGGTACTGGTGATGCATTGGGCCATTTTAATTACCATTTGTAAAGACTTGCTGTCTACTGCAGTGCATGTACATCAAAACATACAGTTAGATGATTTGGTAACGCCAATAACCAAAAGACCTAAAGATATGCTGGGGGTACCAGCAAGTGCTGCCACACATTCTGTTGTCACTGTCGCAGTGATTCAGATCCAGATTCATTTATTTATCACATGTACATCAAAACATACAGACTTCTGTGTTAACAACCAACAGCCGAGCTAAGGAGGTGGTGTTCAGCAGATCAACACAGACAGCAACAACCACAGCAAAACAAGTTCCTTACCCACCCTCTCTCCCATCAGCCAATTGAATAGTTACTAAAATGAGCAAAATTTAATCTTAATCTCCTTCAGCATTTGACAAGATTGTGAAAGCTCTTTCAAAGTTCAAAGTAAATTTTATTATCAAAGTATATATATATGTCATCATATACACCCCCAAAATTCATTTTATTTTAACTTTAATTGTTTTTACTTTCCTTAATGCAACTTTAATTTCCCTTTGGATTCCCATATTCCCTGATTCCCTCGATTCCAGAAAGCTACCAGACTTCAGACTTCACCCTTGAATATACTTGTCCACCATCATAGAGTCACAGAAGAGTACAGCACAGAAACAGGACCCTTGGCCCATTTAGTCCATGCCAAGCCAGTTAAACTTGCCTTCTTATATTGACCTGTACTCGGACCATAGCCCTCCATACCTGTAACATTTATTTACATATCCAAACTTCTTTCAAATGTTGTAATTGAACCTGTATCCACTACTACTGCTGGCAGCTCATTCTACATTCACACCACACTCTGAGTAAAGAGATTTCCTTTAAATATTTCACCTTTTCCCCTAAACTTATGACCTCTACTTCTAGGGCCATATACCCAAAATACTGGAGGAACTCAGCCGATCAGGCAGCATCTATGAGAAAAAGTAAACAGTTGACATTTTGGGCCAAGAACCTTCTTCAGGTCTGAAGAAAAAGATGAGAAGTAGGGGGAACAGTGAGAGAGAAGGTATCACTGAACTCCTATCGAAGGGAAGATTTAAACTTCTTCAAGATAGGCATCCCTTGAAGAGACTTCACAGCCTCCAAGATTCAAGGTTGTTTAATGTCGTTTTCTGTACACAAACGTTAAGGAGAAAGAAATGGATCTAATACAGCACTAGAAAACAATAAGAAAAGAACAAGTAATTTAAAAAAACAATAAGAAAAGAACAAGTAATTTAAAAAAACAATAAAGATGGAAGACAACTTACATAAATAGACTGATTGTACGAGATCATAAAGTGAATCTACACCCATGAGTATCTTTACATCAGCTGACTCTTTCAAGAAATCAGGTAGTGGTGGGTGGGGGTGTGGAGGGGTGGGTTAATGAGTGGAGGTGTTGATCAGCCTTACTGCTTGGGGAAAGTAACACTTTTTGAGTCTGATGGTCCTGGTGTGGACATTACATAGGCTACTCCTTGATGGGAGTGGGACAGGGTGAGTGGGATCCTTCTTGATTTTGCTGGCCTTTTGCTATTAGTTTATAATCATCACATATCTTAGACACGACAGAGCAGACAGCAACGACAGTCTGTGATAGTTGATCTGCTATTACGGAATGAGACAAGGCAGGTGACAGAAGCTTGTGTCGGGGAAAACTCTGCATCTAGTGACCACAATGCGTATAGTTTCAAAGAAAATATGGAAAAGGATAGGTCTGGTCATGTGTAGAGATTCTAAATTGGAGAAAGGACAGTTTTGTTGATATCAGAAATGATCTGGCAAGTGTGGATTGGGACAGGTTGTTTTCTGGCAAAAGTGTACTTGGTGAGTGGGAGGCCTTCAAAATGAAATTTTGAGAGTACAAAGCCTGTATGTGCCTGTCAGAATAACAAGTGTAGAGAACCTTGGTTTTCAAGAGATATGGAGGCACTGGATAGGAGAAAAAAGGAGGTACATAGCAGGTATAGGCAAGTAGGAACAAGTGAGGTGCTTATGGAGTACAAGAAATGCAAGAGAATGCTAAAGAAAGAAATCATTAAGGCATGAAGTTGCTTTAGCAGACAAGGTGAAGGAGAGTCCAAAGGGATTCGATAGGTATGCTCAGAGCAAAAAGCTTATAAAAAGACAAAATTGTTCCTCTGGAAGATCAGAATGGTAATCTATGTGTAGAGCCAAAACAGATGGGGAACATCTTAATTGAATTCTTTGCATCTGTATATACTCTGAAGATGGTCACAGAGTCGATAAAAGTGAGGAAAAGTGGCATCAACTTCATGGACCCTGTACAGATTCCAGAAGAGGAGGGATTTGCTACCTTGAGGCAAATCACGGTAGATAAATCCCCAGGGCCTGACAAGGTGTTCCCTCGGACCTTTTGGGAAACAAGTGCAGAAATTGCCGGGGCCCTAACAGAGGTATTACTAGGAAGTTACCAGGAAAGTGGATGAAGACCAGGTAGTGGATGTTGTCTCCCTGGAGTTTCATAAGGCATTTAACAAGGTCTTGCATGGGAGGCTGGTCAAGAAGTTTCAGTTGTTTGGCATTCAGGATGAGGTAGTCAATTGGATTAGATATTGGATTAGAGCAGCCAGAAAGTTGTAGTAAATGGTTGCCTCTCTGACTGGAGGTCTGAGATTAGTGGACTGCCACAGGGATCAGTGCTAGGTCCTTTGATGTTTGTTTTATTTATCAATGATCAGGATGATAACTTGGTTAACTGGATCAGCAAATTTGTGGATGATACCAAGATTGGTGGTGTAGTGGATAAGGAGGAAGGTCATCATGGCTTCCATAGGGAACTACATCAGCTGGAAAAATGGACTGAGAAATAGCAGATGTAATTTAATGCAAACAAGTGCCATGTTTTTTACTTTGTCAGGAACAACCAGAGTGGGTTGTACACAGCAAATCGTAGAGCCATGAGGAGTGTGGTAGAACAAAGGGATGTGAGAATACAGGTCCATAATTTATTAAAGGTGGTGTCACAGGTAGATAGGATTGTAAAGAAAGCTTTAGGCTCATTGGCTTTCATATATCAATGTATTGAGTACAGGAGATATGATGTTAATTTGAAATTGTATAAGACATTGGTGGGGCCTAATTTAGAGTAGTGCATGCAGTTTTGGGCACCTACCTACAGGAAAGATGTAAAGAATGTTAAAAGAGCACAGAGAAAATTTACAAGAATGTTGCTGGTCTGGAGGACTTGAGTTATTAGGGAAGATTGAATAGATTAGGACTGTATCCTTTAGAACATAGAAGACTGAGAGGAGAATTGATAGAGGTATGCATAATTATGAATGGTATATTTAAGGTAATGGCAAGCAGACTTTTTCCACTGAGCTTGGGTGAGACTACAACCAGAGGTCATGGGTTAAGCTTGAAAGGTGAAACGTTTAAAGGAAATATGAAGGGAAGCTTCTTCACTCAGAATGTCATGTCAGTGTGGAACAAGTTAATAGAGCAAGTCGTGCATGTGAGCTTGATTTCAATGTTTCAGTGAAGTTTGGATAGGTATATGAATGTTAGGGGAATGGAGGGCTATGGTCCCCATGGAGGTCAATAGTGTAGGCAAACTAAATGGTTTCAGCTTGGACTTGATAGGCAAAGGGCCTGTTTCTGTGCTGTGATTTTCAATGACTCTGAAACACGTACCAAGATACAGTGAAAAGCTTGTCTTGCATGCTGCTCATACAGATCAAGTCATTACACAGTGCATTCAGACAGAGCAAGGTGAAAAAGTAACAATTCAGAACAAAGTGTAAAGCTGCCAACAGAGTGCACTGAGGGTAAACAATAAAGAGCACGATCATAAAGAGGTTGACTGTGAGATCAAGAGTCCATCTTATCGCACAAGATGTCCTTTCAAGAGTCAGGTAACAGTGGGGCAGAAGCTGTCCTTGAGACTGGTGGTCAGTGTTTCCAGGATTTTGTATGTTCTGCCCAATGGGAGAGGGGAGAAGAGAGTGTCCATGGTAGCTGGGGTCTTTGTGTCCGCTGGCTGATTTGCTGAGGCAGTAAGAAATGTAGAGTCTAAAGAACAGCTGGTACGTGTGGTGTGCTGAGCAGTGCCTGCAACTCTCCAAAGTTTCTTGCAGATATATGTACAGGAGTTTCCATGTACACTGTCTAATTTGACAGTCTCATGATCTCCAACTCACTAGAGTACTAATACTAGTTTTGTCAACATTCTATAAGTGGATAAGAATGAGATAATTATGTGCTGGATGACTTCAACTGCTGCATCAACTGCTTTATGTTAGTAAGAATGACTGAAAAGACAGCCTATCCTTAATACCCCATGAGAGAAAGAAGTAGTCTCATTAAAATGTAATTTTGATTTTACTGGCCCAGCAACTGTCCAAAGGATTTTGCTCCCATTAAGATGTACAGGTCACTGAATCACTCTGATGTGAATAAGTTACAATGACAGCTGTGTATTCTCATTAGCGACTTAGCCTTGAATAGAATTGCTCACAACAACCTAGGCGAGAGGTACAAAGCAGAACAGGTCACTGCCTGACAAAGAAGGGGAGCCATTACACTATCTAGTCTAATCCAGGACAATGTCCATGTCTTTATTGTGGGCATTCACGTCAACCAGCATTTGGACTCAAAAGCCAACTTTGACCACACAAAAGAAGAACTGCTTAAATTTAGCTGTTGTCAACAGATACGGTCAACAACCAGTCCAATATTCTTATCAGATTAATAATGACTTGAGGTAAAGTACCAAGTTTATAGTATGATGCCAGTGCTTGAAATACCTATAGTTGGTTAAACTGAAACTAGTGGGTGTAAAATTGCATGTATTACAATCTGTGTACTATTTGAAATCTGAATAATGTTTAGTATCATTGACATATGTCATGAAGTTTGTTGTTTTAAGGCAGCAGTACAGTGCAATTGGTTCCTTAAGGTTGTTATAGCTGAGGGGGGTAGTGGGGACAAGCTCTCTCTACCTATTAAACACTCCCAATGGCGTGCACCTCAAATAGTCTCTGAGAATGAATTCCAGCTCCTGGCCTTATTGTGGTTTAGCTACTAAGCCCTGTAGAACCATTTCTACTGTCAGGAGGAGGGGTAAAGGAGGGTTACTGGCACCTTAAATGCAGTCTCTTCAAGGCAGATGGAGCTCGTCAGCTGTGTTTGGCAGCTCATCTGGGAGAGGGAAAACTCTGATCTCTGCCCTCCACTGCCTTGAGGCTATACCCACTGATGGGAAAAGCTTTGGGAACAAACCCCAAAGGAGAATACAGAGCTGGCAGACAGGTATACACTGAGGTATACAAAATTATGAAGGGTAAAGATAGGGTAAATGCAAGCAGAATTTTTCCACTGAGGTTGGGTGAGACTACAACTAGAGATCATATGTTAAGGGTGAAAGGTGAGAAGTATAAGTTCAACATGAGAGGAAGCTTCTTCACTTAGGTAGTCATGAGAGTGTGAAATGATCTCCCAACACACGTGGTGCATGCGAGCTCAATTTCAACACTTAAGGGAAGTTTGGATTGGTACATGGATAGTATGGGTATGGAGAGCTACTGTTCCGGTGCAGGTTAATGGCAGTAGGCAGTTTAAATAGTTTGAGCATGGACTAGTTGGGTCAAAGATCCTGTTTCTGGGGAGTACTTCTTTATGACTCTATGGGAAGCCTACGTTGAGTTCAGCACAGACTGTCAACTCCTGTGATGCTGCTGTTGCTAAACTGTATCAGTCTCTACTGTTGCTTTGAATTCATCAGATGTGTGGAGAACAGGAGCCTGCCGCATGGGCAAATCTTGTTCTGCATAATGTACTGCCCAGCCTTGCATATGTCGACAGCTAGGGCACAACATCCGTGGTCAACCATGATCAACAGAGGCCTCACATTGCAACACATAATAAGAAAAAAAACTGCAAATTACAGAGGAAAATATATTGTATTAAAAATAAATTAAATAAGTAGTGCAAAATACAAAGAGCAAAGAAAAAAAAGAGAAAAAAATAGCATACATGGATTCATTGTTCATTCAGAGATCTCATGGCAGAGAGGGAGAAGCTGATCCTGAAACATTGAGTGTGTATCTTCAGGTTCAATGAGAAGAGGACATGTCCTGGGTGATGGGAGTCCTTAGAGATGGATGCCACTTTTTGACACTTTTTTGAAGATATTCACAAAGCAGGGGAGGCGAGTTCCCCTGATGGAGCTGGCTAAGTTTGCAACATACTGCAGCTTTTTCTTTGCCTGTACAGTGACCCCTCCATACTAGATGGTGATGCAACAGTTAAAATGGTCTCCATGGCATATTTGTAGAAATCCTAATGAAATATAGCCATTGTTTCACCTTCTTTGCAAGAATATTAACTTTTTGGCCCCAGGATAGATCTGCAAACATGTTGACACCCAGGCACTTAAAACTGCTCACTCTTTTCACTGCTGACCCCTTGAAGAGGACTGGTGTGTGTTCCCTCAACTTCCCCTTCCTGAAGTCCACAATCAGTTCCTTGGTCTTGCTGACATTGAGTGCAAGGTTGTTGTTGCAACACCACTCAACCAGTCAATCTAACTATCTATGAAGGGAAGTGAGGAGAATTTGAGTAGAATGAACTCATGTTGCTTGAAGCTTGGAAGACCAAGAAGAAATCGCAGATAATCACATAGACATCATGGCCAGGAGAGCATCCCAGCACCTTTACTTCCTCAGGCAGCTAAAGTAACAGGGCATGTTCCTTTTGACCCTCTCCAACTTTTTATCGATGCGCCATAGACAAGTATCCTATCTGGATTCATCACGACTTGGTATGGCAACTCATTCATGCAAGAGATTCTGCAGATGCTGAAAATCCAGAGGAACACAATAAAATGCTGGCAGAGCTCAACAGCAGCGTCAATGGAGAGGAATGAACAGTCGACACTGTGGGCAGAAACCCTTCTTCCAGACTGGAAAGCAAGGGGGAACACACCAGAATAAAAAGTGGGGGGAGAGAAAGGAGGAAAAGATAGAAGATGATAGGTGAAGCCAGGTGGGTGGGAAAAATAAAGGGCTAGAGAAGAACAAATTTGATAGGACAGCAGAGTGGGGCAGGAGAAAGGAAAAAAGGATGGCAGCAGGGAGGAGGTGATAGGTGGGAATAGGTGAGAAGAAGAGGTAAGAGGCCAGAATGGGGAATGCAAGAAGATGAAAGGGGAAGGGAAAAAATGTTTCCTGAAGGATATATTTATGTTCATGCACTAGATTGGAGGCTACCAAATGGAAAATGAGAGATTGCTCCTCTACCTCATCATGGACCTACATGTCGGAATGGGAATGGGGATAGGAATTAAAATGTTTGGCCACCAGGAAATTCCATTCTTGGTGGATGGAGTGTAGGTGCTCAACATAGTGGTCTACCAATTCTCATTGGGATTCATCAATGTAGTAGAGGCCACATCAGGAGCACCGAATACAATAGACAGCCCCAACAGATTTACAGGTGAAATGCTGCCTCACCTGGAAGGATTGTTTGGGGCCCTGAATGGAGGTGAGGTAGGAAATATATGGGCAGGTGTAGTATTTTAGTTGTTTTTGCAGGGGTATGTGCCAGTAGGAAATTAGTTGGGGGGTGGGGGACAAACGGGCAAGAGAATCATGTACGGAACAATCCCTTAAAAACAGAGTGGAGAGGAGGTAAAGATGTGTTGGTAATATGATCCCATTAAATTTAACAGTATTTGCAGAGAATGATGGGTCGAATGCAGAAGCTCATTCAACATATTCTCCGAGGCAAGTGAGGACAAGAAGAATTTTATCCCTGTTAATGTGGGAGGAAGATGGGGTGAGTTTTAATGCCCTGGAAATGACGAAGATGTGAGGGCAACAAACATGAAAGGAAAACCCAGTTCTTTGAAGAATGAGAACATCTCTGATGGCCTGGAAAGGAAAACCTCATTCTGGGAACAGATGTGGCAGAGATGAAGCAACTAAGAAAAGGGAATAGTATTTTTACAGGAAACGGGGTAGGAAGAGGTATAGTCAAGATAGCTATGGGAATTGGTAGGTTTATAAAATATGTTGGTAAGCAGTTTCAATAGGTTTCAATAGTACCTTTAATATCAGAGAAATGTATACAATATACATCCTGAAATTCCTTTTCTTTGTAAAACATCCACAAAAATAGAGGAGTGCCCCAAAGAATGAATGACAGTTAAATGTTAGAATGTCAAAGCCCCCCCCCCATCTCTCTCCTCCCACGTACAAGCAGCAGCAAAGCGACGATCCCCCCCCACCACCAGCAAAAAAGCATCGGCATTCTCCAGCAAGCACTCAAGTGTGCAGCAAAGCGTCAATAAAGACACAGATTTGCAGTAACCCAAAAACTACTCATTCACCTGGTAATTCAACATACCACAGTCCTGATATATAAGGGAAAAAGAGGTGTCCCCATTTCACAGCGAGAGAAACAAACAGCTTGTTGATTTATGGTGTTAAAAGTCTGTTGCATCACTTTTTCCAAGCTCTGTGCCCAAAGAACTCAGGTCTCTGGACACTATCTTTGTCTCCAGAGATAGAGCGAGAGAGATTGAGAAAGGAGAGAGAGGTGTCTGAAATGAAACAAGTGAATTTAAGGGCTGGGTACAAGTTGGAGGTAAAGTTGATGAAATTGACAAGTTCAGCATGGGTGCGTGAAGCAACATTGATGCAGTTGTCAATATAACACGGGAAAATTTGGGGAGCATAACCATAGAAAACTTGGAACATGGTCAAAACATGCCCAGCGGGCATAGCTGGGGCCCACATGGGTGCCCCTGGCTACCCCTCAAGTCTGAGCAAGTACGAGGAGTCGAAGGAGAAATGTTGAGGATGAGGACCAGTTCTGTCAGATGGAGGAGGGTGGCAGTGCATGGGAACTGTTAGGGTCTTTTGTTGAGAAAGAAGTGGATGAGAAGCAGATTTGTTGAATTGGCTGAACGGTCTAATTCTGCTCCTATGTCTTATGGTCACTGAAAGGAAGATAGCTTTATCCACAGTGGGTGCAGAATGCTCCGAAAATAAATATCCCGTCATCAGCTGGTCCTGGAGTTGCCACTCCAGATCAGTGCCCGAAGGTCAGTTGGCAGCCTGAAAGAAGAAACCCAATGTCCAAAGCCTGGAGGTCAGAGTCTGGTGGTAGCCCAGAAGCATGACCTAGAGTTGGAGGACTGTCCTTGTGTGTGGATGAGTGGGAGGGAAGAGAAGGGCTTTTTTTTCTTGCTGTTGCTGTTTGGCCTGTTGCTGGGTACAGTTGTGTTGTGCTCTGTATGGTTCTGCTGAGTACATTGTGGATTGCTATGTTGGTGCTGGAGTGTGTGGTGATTCTTGCAGGCGTTCCCTCCACCACAAACTCAGGTTGTATTGGTTGTTAAGGCAAACACATTTCATTGCACACATGATAAATAAATGAATCTGAATCTGAAGTACACTTAGTGGCCACTTTATTAGGTACCGATGTACTCCTGCTCATTAAATTTAAATATCTAATCAGCCGATCATGTGGCATAACTTAATACATGAAAGCATATATAGATAGATACTTTATTCATCCCCAAGGGGAAATTCAACATTTTTCCAGTGTCCCATACACTTATTGTAGCAAAACTAATTACATACAGTATTTAACTCAGTATAAATATGATATGCATCTAAAATCACCCTCCCAAAAAGCATTAATAAATAACTTTTAAAAAGTTCTTAAATAGTTTACTAAAGTGCATTGAGTGGTAACTTAAGCTCAGTCCTAACCCTGGCACTTTACCATGTCTTGCCCCTGGTGGTTGAATTGTAGTGCCGAATGGCGTTGGGGAGTAATGATCTGTTCATCCTGTCTGAGGAACATTGCATTGACAGCAACCTGGCGCTGAAGCTGCTTCTCTGTCTCTGGATGGTGCTGTGCAGAGGATGTTCAGGGTTTTCCATGATTGAGCATGCAGTCGGTATCAAGAGTCACGTTCAAACCAAACACCAGAATGGGGGAGAAATGTGATCTAAATGACTTTGACCATGATTGTTGTAGCCAGATGTGGTGGTTTGAGTATTTCAGAAACTGCTGATCTCTTGAGATTTTCCCACACTAGAGTCACTAGAGTTTTCAGAGAAGACTGCAAAAACAAAAAAAAAAAATCCAGTGAATGGCAGTTCTGTCGATGAAAACTCCTTTTTAATGAGAGTGGTCAGAGGAGAATGGCCAGACTGGTTCAAATTGACAGGAATGTGACAGTAAATCAAATAACCACACTTTACAACAGTGATGTGCTAAAGAACATCTTGCACTGCATGTTGAACCTTGAAATGGACGGCCTACAGCAGCAGAAGGCCATGAATATACACTCACTATCCACTTTATTAGGTAAAGGAGTTATAAAGTGGCCACTGAGTATATATTCAAACCAAAGGTAAGTAGCTTTTTGGACACACAGGAAACTTAGACATAATAAATAATATTATATCTTATTCGGAAATAAGATAAAAAAAATTTGGGTATACAGGAAGCTTTAAACCACTTTTTATAATGCTGTTTACATTGTAATACATGCAGATGTTTGTGTATTTATGCACATTTTATTTCATATTTGCACTTTGTTAATTCTAACTTTATTATTATAATTTATAATATTGTTTATAGTTTATAATTGTTGAATGTTGTTTTTGTTGCCTGTCGCACCTTGACCAACACACCACAGCAAATTCCTATTACGTTTAAAATGAAAACTGTGTTGTTAATTTCACTCAACTCTGAATGCATTCCACAACCTATAGACTCACTTTCAAGGACCCTACAGGTCTTTTTCTTGGTTTTATTTATTTATTTGTTTGTTTGTTTATATTATTTGCACAGTTTGTCTTCTTTTGCACATTGGTTGTTTGTCCGTCTTTGCTTGTATGTCATTTCTCATTGACTGTTGTATTTCTCTCTTCTGTGAATGTTCACAACAAAATTAATCTCAGGGTAGTATATGGTGACATACTGTATATGTACTTCAATAATAAATTCACTTTGAAATGTGAAACATTGAATAAAGTTGATACTTTATGATTGATCCTTGATCATTGAAATGGGGAGCAAGCTGAAAGTGAATCTTTCTATGGAATCAGAATCAGTTTTATTATCACTAGCAAATTTCATGAAATTTATCATTTTGCAGTACATAATCAGAAAAAAAACTATGAATTACAAGAAATATAAAATTTAATTAAATAGCGTAAAAAGAGAGCAGAAAGCAAAATTAGTATATATGGGTTCAACGTCAATTCAAAAATCTGATGGTGGGAGGGAAGAAGTTTCCTGAAATGTTGAGTGTGTGTCCTTAGTCTCTTATACCTTCTCCTTGATGGTAGCAATGAGAAGAGGGCACGTCCTGGTTATGGCAGTTCGTAATGATGGATGCAGCCTTTTTGGGGCATCACCTTTAGGCCAAACTCTGTCCTTGTTCCTTACATCTTTATGCAGAGCTTAATGGGGATGCAGAGGGATAAAGCGATCCAGCATGGTGAATGATGAGCTGTGCATCTTGTTGCTGCTGAGAGGATTATGTCTGAACCTGATGGGACAAAGAGTTCTGTGGATTTTCAATATGTTAATTGACTTACGATGCTCTTATCTCACACAGGTAGGGCACTGGCTAGATGAATAGACTGGTCCTTTGTGTTTCTTGAAAAAAATAATGAAGCTGTCAGCTTCTCGACTGGCCCATCATTCACTGAGTAAATGGAAATGGACAGATTGGGCTGGCTAATTCCTTCAAAATAAACCTCTCGATCCCTGGACTGAAACTGTTGGGAGTAAACAGATGACAGCAATGCATTTCAATTGTTACAGTCACCTAACAAACAGAAGCAAAGTTTAATCATTTAACGTACATAAATATTCACAGCCATGTACTTCTCAGACACATAAGCAGAGGATAGGCATTGTACTATGTTATGATGGATGCTGATTGAATTGATGATTCAATGGTTCAATGGTTATATTTAATATCAGAGAATGTATACTGTATACAACCTGAATCCTTACTCTTTGCAGATATCCTCAAAACAGAGAAAAAGAAACAAAGAATGAATGACAGAAAAATGTTGGAACCCCAAAGCCATCCTCCTTCTCCCTCCACTTGCTCCAGTAAAACCATCAACCCCCACCACACACCAAGCAAGCAACAGCAAAGCCCCCAAAGACACCATGATCTAGAGTCCATGAAAAACTACTGTCCATCCCAACACTTCGACATCTCAAACAGCCTCTCTGTCAAAGGAGAGAGAGTTCGCTCTTGCAGCAAATGGGAGCAAGAGACCAATGGCTCACTGTTTCAGTGTTACAAACCGCCATGTCATTTCTCTGAACCTCCCGCCTCGAGGAGCAATAGTCTGTCACTCACCATCAAAAGAGTAAGAGAGGGGGATTGGTCAAGTGCAGGGGCCGTCTTCCAAAAGCAGCACACACCGCCTGCTGTCTTGATGTTTCTTTCAGTCTCCTGCAACATTCCCTACAAAAGGAGATGTAAGGCGCTCCTTCTTTCTGCTAGCCTGCAGGTCACCCTTGGACGAGGTGTAGCACCGGCTTAGCCTCCCCATTTGAGGTCACATGAAGCCATAGAAGCAGGTAGTGGATGGTCGTATGAGCAGCTGGTGTGCAGCACAAGTCCTGGTTATGCAACCACTGACACCAGGCAGACAGTCTCTGAAGAGTATTGATAATGGCTGGGATTACCCATCTTGTAAAGATGCTGCCCAGAAGAAAGCAATGGCAAACCACTTCTTGTAGAAAAATTTGGCAAGAACAATTAACGTCATGGAAAGGCCATGATCACCTATGTCATAAGACATGGCACATGATGGTGCTGACGATGTATTACTTGTTTTCAGCCTGGGAGTGCGTCTCTGGTTATCCACACCATCCATGCCTCTTGTTATCTTTTACATCTCTATCAAGTCTCCTCTTATCCTTTCTTGCTCCAAAGCTTCCTCAACGTACTTTCATAAGACATGCCATTTAGTCCAAGCAACATTCTGGTAAATCTCATCTGCACCATGTCTAAAGATTCAGCTTTGGGAGACATTATTAGAATGTTAAAAAAGAATGTTTTTGTTGTAAAGAAGGTAGGTGGCGGGATTGATAGGACAAAAGGAATATCTCTTCTTGGGTGAGGCTACGTTGTCATGGTAACAAGCTGTTAATGAAGATATCTACCAAATAAATTCTGTGGCATATACGTATCTAGACATAGAAAATCTGCTGCTAACAGTAGTCTCAATGATGCTCAATCCCCACCAGAGTATGGGAGACATTTTGAAAGCCAGTGATTAAGACAATGTCGTTTTGACATTCACAATGCATTAAAATTAAGTCATCTCCCTATTCATCTTTGGTAGCACCAAATGACATCTCCTCTCAGCATTAGAGGAATAATGAGTATATTTGTAAGTAAATTAGGGTCATCTATTTTGTTTCAAAAGTCAAGCTTGATTTTAATTTGAATTTTAACATCTATACTGCGAGTGTAAGTATTTTCCTTTGCCTCTCAGAGTTGCCTCATCATTATTACATCAATACTCCCATTTCCTATTATTTAATTACAGTAATTGGGTGAATCTTGCCTGTGAAATTAAATTCATGTAAAAGAGAGTGAAACAAAACCATTCAAATTAGCAACATGCGACCATTTATTTTTAAAATAATGGTTCATTAAAATACAACACTATATTTTAATTTCTGGTGTGTTTCAAATCCATTGAGTTATATCATAATCTGTAACATTTTATAGATCTTACAGCGTTACTGCCCTCTTTTTGCATTATGTAATTAGATTTAACTAGAAGCAATCTATGTTTGTTGGATATGCTACTCACTCATAAGAGGCAATATTGTAGTAGAGATATGTGTGTGACATGTTTACATAGCACTTCCTATCATACATCCAGTGGCCATTTTATTAGGTACCTCCTGTCCACTGGATGTATGTTCATGGTTTTCTGATTCAAGATTCAGATTCAGAGATTCAAGATTCAAGATTCAGAGATGCTCTTCTGCTCACTACTATTGTTATGCGTAGTCACTTGAGTTACCGTCGCCTTCCTGTCAGCTTGAACCAGTCTGGCCATTCTTCTGACCTCTCTCATTAACAAGATGCTCCCACCCACAGTATGTTGCCTCTGACTGTATGTTTTTAGTTTTCCACACCATTCTCTGTAAACCCTGGAGACTGTGGTGTGTGAAAACCCAGGAGAATAGCAGTTTCTGAGATACTCAAGCCAGTCTGTGAGGCATCAACAATCATTCCACAGTCAAAGACACTTAGATCACATTTCCACCCCATTCTGATGTTTGGTCTGAACAACAACTGAACCTCTTGACCATGCCTGCATGCTTTTATGCCTTGAGTAGCTGCCACTTGATTGGCTGGTTAAGTATGCATTAATGAGCAGGTGTACAGGTGTATCTAATAAATTATCCATTGAGTGTAAATACCACCATTAAGCACATCCACAAGGAGCTCTGCTATAAGAAATCAACACCCATTATCAAAGACTCCCACCATCCAGGTCATTCAGTCTTCTTAATCAACACACACAAAATGCTGGAGGGACTCAACAGGTCAGGCAGTATAGTTGGAAATAAACTGCCAACTCCTCTTCAGGACTGGAAGGAAAGGGGAAGATACCAGAATAAAAAGCTTGGTTGAGGGGAATGTGGATAGCTAGAAGATGGTAAGTGAAGCCAGGCAAGGTAGAGTGCAAGAGAGAATGGAATCTGATAAGAGGAGAGTCCATAGGAGAAAGAGAAGGTGGATGGACAACAGGGGGAGATCATATGCGGGTGAGAAGAATTGAGAGACCAGTGTAGGGATAAGATAAAAAGGTGATGGGAGGAAATTTATTTTTCCTGGATATTTTTTCTTCTCCTCTCCTGTCAGATTCCAGATTTGTACTGGAGTGTTGTGGGAATGCTGTGTTGGCACCGGAAGCACGGCAACACTTGCAGATGGCCTCCGGCACATCCTCAGTCTGAGCTGGATGCCGAGGCAAAGGGCAGCTTTCACTGTATGTTTCAATGTTGTTGCTCTCCGTGCCTAGCAGCACGCTGAGTGACAACCTTTGCCATTTCTTTAGCAATTGATTGTTCTTCACGAGGCCGAGTTGACAACTCGATGCTCATCCCAGCATGAATGGAAAGTGTGCAAGGGGCTGGCCAGATTCAAACCCAGGACCACTCATCTCGCAGTCCGGTGCAGGTGCCATCACACCACTGGCCACTCGTTTTGATGTACATGTGACAAATATAACTAAACTTTAATCCTTCTGTTGGGGAACAGTCAGAATCATACGCAATACTCCAAATGCAGTCTAACCCTAGTTTTATATAGTTCAAAGTTCAAAGTACATTTCTTATCAAGGTACGTATACTATATACATCCTTGAGATTAGTCTCCTTACAGGCAGCCACAAAACAAAGAAACCAAATAGAACCCATTAAAAAAAGACCATTGAACACCCAATGGGCAGGAAAAAGCACACATTGTGCAAGTGATGAAAGCAAGCAAATTAAGATTCAGATCTAAAGTTCACAGAAGTGAGTCTACAACCACAACGCCAGTCACAGCCAATCCAGGGGCCCACTAGTTGCGGCCACAGCATCAGTTCTGTGCAGAGAGTAAACCTCATGAGCAAGCCTGTCACTCTCCTCTGGCCCCTACACCCCGATCTTTGCAATATGGCCCACTGTTCAATTGGCCAAACCCCAGGTCATTCCTTGTTTTTGGTCCCGGGCCCTTCTGCTTCGATTATCTCTTGGACCCAGGCCTCTCCACCTTGATACAGCCTGTACCTGACCTTTCCAATCTGGCCCTGTGTTTCAGTCGGTCAAACATTGCCTGTCCCTTGCTCTCAGGCCCGGGCTCCCCTGCCTTGATTCAGCCTTGCCTCCACTTGCCTTGCCTCGGTTCTGCTGCTTCCAATCGACTCCAAGTCCACTCCAGCAATGGATAAACATTAGCTCATTCACCACCCTGGGGCCCAGGTCCCAATACTTCAATTCAGCCTGTACATGCCACACCACAACCACCCTGCATCTTTGGGACTTCAGTTAACACTGCAAAAATGCCAAGTCATACAGGTGGTTCACAAGCTCAACTCAGAAAAGGAAGTTACAGATTATTGATTGTAGTGATCACTTCCAAGAAAAAATTGCATTATGGCTTCCTGGCTCTTATACTCAAACCCCAACCAATACCAACTTATCTAATTCCCTGGCCACATTCTGCTGCATAGATCTACTGTGAAGGTCTTTCACAACTGTTCTGTGAAGCCGCTTAAATAGTCTTTAGACCTTTTAATGTAACCAGTCCTTGAACTCTATATGTCCCTTCTTCTGACTGCCCTTGTCTGTGCGAGAGCAACATGTCGTCCAGTTTCTTTCCCCTAGGTGTTTTTTTATTGTCTCTTCCTTTAACCACTCCTTTGGACGTACGCGTTGCCACCAAGATCAACATTAAATTGCAACTCGATCGGCATGGTTTGCCAGCATACTTCAGAGAGCAGTTAAGCACTTTCTGTCCACAATCATAACGGACTGAACCAAATCAAAGAGGCAGGTTTCCTTACTGCTTTCATTTCTCCTCATCGCATTGAAGGAGGCCATTCAGTTCATTGAGCCCAGGCTGACTCTCAGGGCATTCCTATCAGTCTCAGAAACAGAATTAGGGCATTCAGCCCATCAAGTCCTCTCTACCATCGTGGCTGATCCATTTCCATTTTAATTTCATTGTCCTGACTTCTCCCCATAAGCTCTCATGCCCTAGGACTAATCAAGAACATATCAACCTCTGCTTTAAATACACCCTGACCTCTACAGCCACCTGTGCCAATCAATTTCCACAGATTCACCTCCTTCTGGCTAAAGAAATTCCTCCTCATCTCTGTTCTAAATGGATGTCCCTATTTTGAGGCTGTGCCCTCTAGTCCTGGACTCTCTTACCAAAGAAACAACCTCTTCACATCCACTCTATCTAGGCCTTTCAACATTCAATAGGTTTCAATGAGATCCCCCCTCATTCTTCTAAATTCCAGTGAGTACAGGCCCAGAGCCTCCAATCACTGCTCATATGATAAGCCTTTCAGTTGTTCTCTTAACTGTCTGAACCCTCTCCAATATCAACACATCTTTTCTTCAATCAGGGTCCCAAAACTACTCAAAATACTCCAAGTGAGGCCTCACCAGTGTCTTAGAAAGCTTCAGCATTACATCCTTGCTTTTTCCCCCACTTCCTTCCCTCTCACACTTCTCTCTGTAAAAGCAACACTTTATTCTGCACTCTTATTAATTTGCCTGTGTTAGCTCAATGCACTGTTTTGACAATTTGATCTGTATGAACGGTTTGCAAGACAAGTTCTTTCTCTGCAGCTTAGTGCATGTGACAATAATAAACCAATAGACCATTCCTCCTGCCACCCACATACAATGCCAGTAATTTATAATAACAATTTAACCCAGCAGCAGCTATTTCTCTTCAATCACTTGTTTCTTGAATCAAAATACAAACCTTGATCACTACCTTAGTATAGCAACACTATCAGCACATTGCCTAGTTGCTTTTTTTGGTTCTAATTGTGTTCTTTTTTATTAACTTATGTTTCCTGTGTGAATGTTGTGTCTCTGATGCTCTGTGTTTGTGAAGCTGCAACAAGTACGTTTCTTATTGCACCAGTGCACATGTGGACTTGTGCAGATGACAATCTGACTTTGAGGGGAGTTAAGGGTCAGGTTAAGGTCTAGGGACAAGGATGTGGGGATATTAGAAGCCAGGCCAGAGCCTAAACCACCATTCCATGTTCAAAGGCCTGCAAGGTGGAAGATCGAGAAGTTTTCCCCGTGACCATGTGGGTTTCCAGAAGTTCAAAGTTTAAAGTCAATTTATTATCAAAGTACATATATGTCACCATAAACCACCACGAGATACATTTTCTTGTGGGCATACTGAATAAATCCATAATAGAATCAAAAAAAGACCACACTATCTGTGTGTTAAAGCAGTATGCCAAAGACACAAACAATGCTATTACAAAAATAAATAATAATATTAATAATAAATAAATAAGCAATAAATATCCAGAACATAATATGATGAGTTTTTAAAACTGAGTCCAGTACCTGTGGGAACATTTCAGTAATGGTTCTAGTGAAGTTGAATGAAGATATCCTCTCTATTTCAAATGCTGGTGGTTAAGTGGTAATAACTGTTCCTGAACCTGATGGTGTGAGTCCTGAGTCTCCTGTCCCTTCTTCTTAATGGCAGCGGTGAGAAGAGAGAATGTCTGGAGGGGGCGGCGCAGGGCTCTCTGATGATAGATGCTGATTTCCTATGAAGATTTTCCAAGTAGATGTGCTCAGTGGAGGGGAGGGCTTTACCTGTGATGGACTGGGCAGTATGCATTACTTTTTGTAGGACTTTCCATTCAAGAGCATTGATGTTTCCATACCAGATTGTGATGCAACTAGTTAATATACTGTCCACCACACATCTATAGAAGTTTGTCAAAGTTTTAGTTGTTATGCTGAATCTTTACATCTCCTAAGGAAGTAGAAGTGTTGCCATGCTTTCTTTGTAATTGCACTTACATGCCGGACCCAGGACACGTCCTCCAGAATAATAACATTTAGCAATTTTAAGTTACTGAACCTGTCCACCTCGGATCCCTTGATGAGAACTGGCTTATGGGCCTTGTGTTTCTTCCTCCTGAAGTTATAATCAGCTCCTTGGTCTTGCTGACATTGAGTAAGAGTTCGTTGTTATGGCACCACTCAGCCAGATTTTCAATTTCCCTCCTATATGCTGAATCATCATCATGTTTAATTCATCTACAACAGTGGTGTTGTCAGCAAACTTGAATATAGCATTGGAGTGATGCGTAGCCACCCAGTCTCACAGAGTGCTCCATTTCTCCAGGTACGCTGGTTTCTTCCTACATTCCAAAGACGTATGAGTTAGAGCTAGTGAATTGTGGGTATGCTGAGTTGGCCCTGGAAGCATGGTGACACGTGAGCGGTCCATCCCAATCCTCACCGATTTGATTTGATGCAAACACATTGCACTGTATGTTTCATTGTCCATGTGACAAATAAAGCTAATTTTAAAATATTTTACTTTGAATCATAGCGCCAGAGAGAAATACAGCATGGATGCTGTCCCTTTGCACCAATCAGTCCATTGATTTGAATTGACTTTATTTCTTACGTCCTTCACATTCATGAGAAGTAAAAAGCTTTATGTTACATCTCCATCTAAATGTGCAATGTGCAATCATAGCAATTTATAATAATTTATCTTCCTCTTAACTAAGGTTTTTTTTTTTTCGGTCCCTTGCTTTCAGCTCTTTTTTTTGGTAGTAGGCATTATTATCTTCTGTTTTTAAGTGTATTTACAGTTTTGGGGGTTTGATTTTCCTGATTTATATTCTCTATATTGTGTTGTGGTTGGTCTGGAGTTTTTTTTGTTGCGGGGCTTGGGGAGGATACTAATTTTACATATCTTCAATTTGGGTGCTTTTTCAATTATCTTTTTTTGTATTATATTATTATTGCATGTTTATTTTTGCACTGTATTAATGTTCTTCATTTTGATTTGGGGTTTTTTACTATCTGTAGCGATGTAGAAAATGCATTAAAAAACTAATTTAACAAATAATAATAATAATAACTTATAATAAACAGAACACACAATGTAATATAGAGTACATACAAGTCAACGTGAGTTCATCAGTCTGATTGACTGGTGGAAGAAGCTGTCCCAGAGCCAGTTGTGTTGGCTTTTATGCTGTGGTACCACTTCCCAGATGTTAGTAGGTGGAATAGATTGTGGTTAGGATGGCTTAGGTCTCCAATGATCCTATGGCCCTTTCTACACACCTGTCCTTGTAAATGTCCTGAATCATGGGAAGTTCACAACTACAGATGTGCTGGGCTGTCCACACCACTCTCTGCAGAACCCTGTGATTAAGGGAGGTACATTTCCCACACCAGGCAGTGATGCAGCCAGTCAGCATGCTCTCATTTGTGCCCCTGTAGAAAGTTCTTATGATTTGTGGGCCCATACCAAACTTCCTCAACCATCTAGGTGAAAGAGGTGCTGTTGTGCTTTTTCACCACACAGCTGGTGTGTACAAACCACGTGAGGTCCTCGGTGATGTGTATGCTGAGGAATTTAAAGCTGTTTACCCTCTGAACTCCAGATCCATTGATGTCAATAGGGGTTAGCCCATCTCTATTCCTCCTGTAATCCACAACCAGCTCCTTTGTTTTTGCAACATTGAGGGAGAGGTTGTTTTCTTGATACCACTGTGTCAGAGAGATGACTTCTTCCCTATAGGCCACCTATAGATGAGGCCAATCAAGGCAGTGTCATTGCCAAATTTAATTACAAGATTGGAGCTGTGGGTGGCGATACTGTCATGGTTATACAGGGAGTAAAGGAGGGGACTCAATACACGGCTCTGAGAGGCTCCTGTATTGAGATCAGAGAGTTGGAGGTGAGGAAACCCACTCTTACAGATCTGACAGGAAGTCCAGGATACAGTTGCACAAGGCAGGGTCAAGATCAAGGTCTCTCTGGTTCTTGTTGACCCTGGATGGAACTATGGTGTTGAACTGTAGACCAAGATCAGCATTTTCACATAAGCATCCTTCTTCTCCAGAGGAATTTAGAGCAGTGGCTATTGTGTCATCTGTCGATTGGTTCTATCAGCAGGCGAATTGTAGGGGGTCCAGTGTGGGTGGTAGCATGCTGCAAATGTAATCGTTGACCAGCCTCTCAAAGCTTTTGCTTATTATTGAGGTGAGTGTGACAGGACGCCGGTTGTTCAGACACGTTACCTTTGTCTTTTTTGGTACAGGGACAATGGTGAGTAATTTGAACCTGGATGAGGATGTCTCCAAGTTTGCTGATGGAATCACGTGCTTCATACAGAAGTGCATCGACGATGTTGTCCCCCAGAGTTTACCCAAACCAGAAACTCTGGATCAATAGTTCCATGCGAGCAGCACTTACAGTGCAACATCGAACCTACATCACTTGGCGATCAGCTATGATCTGTGCAAAGCTCTCAAGGCTGTGAAACAACAATGTAGGGAGAACATTGAGTCAAGATTCACAACGAATAGCACATGTGACTTGTGGCGAGGGCTGCATACCATTGCAGACTTCAAAGCCAAACATTGTGCTGCCGCCAACATCGTGGCCTCTGCCCGAGGTGAGCTCAGTTGCATTTGTGCTAGGTTCGATGTGACTAACTCTGTGCAGTCCTACAGCATGGAGGCCGATTGGTTGGACCAACAATGGTTTTAACTATGGCCCCCTCTTGTTTCAGCTTCTGCTTGTACATTGGCAGAAGTAAGATCGAAGAGTGATCTGATTTTCCAGAAGATGCAGATCACCTTTGGGCCAGGTGTAGCACCTGCTTAGCCCCACTGATCAGGGTCACATTAAGCTTTGAGAGCGGGTGGTGGATGGTCATATGAGCAGTCGATGCAGATCACAAGTCCTGGTTATGTGACCACTGATGCCAGGTAGACAATCTCTGAAGAGTGTTGATAATGGCTGGGGTTACCCATCTTGTAAAGACACTGCCTGGAAGAAGGCAATGGCAAACCACTTCTGTGGAAAAATTTGCCAAGAAGAATTATGGTTATGGAGACCATGCCACGCAACTTTGCAAATAATGACAATGAATCCTGAAAGAGTACTGAGTTGTATTTCTCAGAACAGGGACTGCGAGAAATACTAAACTCAAAACTTTATTTCAGAGCATAAAATTCTCAGTCTGTTGTTTTATCTATAAGTCATTAGGTTGCAAGTAACATTGTTTCTCCCCAAAGCCCTACCTGAATTACATAATTCAATCCTGCTCCCTCCAAAATGTTATTCAGCAAAAATAAACTCACAAGCTCACTCTGGAGATCTTTTCTCTTCCTTCGCTATTTAATAGTTTCAATGCAACAGCAAAAATGAAAGACTTGCTGTTGATGATGCTGTGCTGGATTAGTTCTGAGGTAGTGAGCGGTGGCAGGTACCATTGGCTGAAAATTAGAGCATCCACCCACTAGAAGCTGATAATTACATCTATCCAGAGATATTATTGGGAAATTGGTACTTAGAACATAGAACAATACAGCAGAGAAACATGCCCTTTTGCATCGGTGCTGAACCCAATGCCAAGTTCAACTAAATCCCCGCTGCCTGCACGTGAGTATAGCTCATCCATTCCCAGCATAGACCAATCTCCTTCCCCCTTTCATTCGCTACTGCTGGAGGAAGGAGCTGGAGTCCTGAGTTTTGGGGAAAGTTTAATGGACTCGGCAATTAATGTTGTACGTATGTGTTTCTGATTTCTGCTCTCTCCTTTAGTTAATGCTATTTTGCGCAACTTTGAACGGGGCTGACTGGCTCTGCAACCTGCAGTAAACAGTGCTAAATTGAACTGAATTGATCATTTCTAGTCTGTTTCAAGGACTCTGTGGTTTCATGTTTAATATTCAGCTTTTTCCAATTTGCACATTTTGTTCTTATTTTGCTCACTGTGTGTTTGATGTTTTCTTTGAACAGGTTCCATAGTGTTTCTTTGTTTTGTGGCTGTCTGTGGGAAGGTGGATCTCAGAGTTGTATACAGCATACGTACTTTGATAATAATTGTTCTTTCGATCTTTGAATCTTTGATATATATCTGTCTAAAAGTTTCTTAAGCATAATTATTGATCTTGCTTTCACACCACCCTGGAAGACTGTTACAGGCACTTACCACTTACCACTTATAAGTTCTAGTTCCAAATAAATTTATTATCAAAGTACATTTACATCACCACATAACCCTGAGATTCATTTTCTTGTGGGCATTTGCAGTAAGTACAGGAAACACAATAGAATTAATGAAAGATTGCATCCAACAGGACAGATAAATAAATAAAGTGCAACAAACAGCAAACTGTGCAAATATAAAAAGAAAATAATCATAATAAATAAATAAGCACTAAATATTGAGAACGTGGGACAAAGAGTGCTTGATAATGAATCGATAGGTTGTGGGAACAGTTCAATTATGGGGCCACTTGACTCAAAGATCGCCTTTAAACTTGCCCGCTTTCACCTTAAATGTATGGCTTCTAATACTTGCTATTTCCTTTCCCCAGGATGATGCTGTCTACTATATCTATGACACTCATAATTCTATAAACTTCAATCAGGTCTCCGCTTAACCTCTGACAATCACAGAAAACGGCCCATGCTTCTGGTGCCAAAATTGCATGCACACCACTTACTACCCCTAACCATATGTCTCTGGAGTGTGGGAGGAAACCCAGAGCAGCACAGAAGAGACTCACACAGCTATGCGGAGAACACAAAAACTTCATACAGACAGTGGAGGGAATTGAAACCCAATCGCAGATTGCTGTAAAGAGTTGTACTAATTGTGGTATAGTCTGGATGGTGGAGATTTTTAACGGATGTTGCCTTCATGAAGCAACACCACCCGTTGATACGTGATAGTGGAGAGGGATATGCCCATGCTGCATTGATTTGAGTCTACTACTTTCTTCAGCTTCTTATGTTCCTATACATTGCTTCACCTAATCTCCCAAAATCTATTGATCAATTTATAATCAATGCTCTCTTCACCAAAACAGGTCAATCATACAAACTCTTGGGTACAATTCATAGTGCCAACAGCATCCAGGTACCTGTCAAGATTAGTTTATTCGTACTGTAATATCAGTAATGGTTGTCTGAACATACATAGCAATCCTTGTTAACTTAATTGCACATCATATCCCAGAGTATTTCAACTGTAATTGACTGTCAGCAAAAATCCATTTGAGTAGCAATCAAAATACGAAGTATAACAGAGTTGCTGGAATGTCGAAAACTAAAGCTAAATTTAAATCAGTACAACTGAGTGGAAAATGCTTCATCGTGTCAATGAAGAATGGCAGATTCAACTGTTCCAGTAGCACTTACAGCATCATGTGACAGAACAATGCTGAACAATTGCATTACACTGTGCAAGGATTCTATTTGAACTACTGTGTTCTTGTTTCCTCTTTGCTTGAGCAGGTCGAATCAATTATTTACAAAGCATAAAAACATAAAGCCATAAGAATAGGAGCAGAACTAGTTCTTTTGGCCCATCAAGTCTGCTCCACCATTCCATCATGGCTGATTTATTTTCCCTCTCTACCTGATTCTTCTTTCTTTTCCAGATAAGCTTTGATATCCTTACTAAGCAAGAGCCATCAACCACCACTTTAAGTATACTCAGGGATAGCCTTGTATTGTTATGAACCCCATAACTGGGTCACTTACCAGCAAAGATAGAGAGATCTGTTGAAGTCTGATGGTATTATTTTTAACAGTATTTATTAGTAAAAATACACAAAAATAATATCAATGCAAATATACAGATAATATACGTCGTCAAGACTAAATCTAAAAGTGCGGGTTTAATAATAATCAAGAAGAAATAAACTCTATCGTTGTCTAGGGGATAATGTATTGTCCAATGGAAATATAAAAGACACTCAGTTCATTCAGGCTGCAGCCTTTGGTTGCAGTCAAGAGAGAGATTTTTAGAAACTTGCCAGCTTTTCCTTTTTATGCTTTCGATCCTTCGAAAGTTCCGTTGGTGTGGCCTCTCCTTTAGCTAAAGCCATTCTTCCATGGCAAGCCCACCAATTCCCAGGCAAGGGAAAAGGATGCACGTGAGCCCTCCACCGGCTGTCGCTATTAAACGCTGTCATGGGATTTCTGGCGTTTCTCCTGGTGCGTCTGAAGGGGTTGTTCCCCAGACCCTCTTTTATCCTTACTCACGGGGTCTCAGATGTCAATGAGGTTGGGATGATGCAATCCCTCAACCAGCCCACTCTGGTCATCCCTTGAGGGCTTCAATGAATAGTACAGTACTCAATACACAATTCCATCTCCAAGAGACAATAGCCATTATCCGTGGCTTTGTCTTGCTGAGGCCAGGACACATTCCAAAACCTTGAGGATTCTCTCTCATTTCCTGGGTCCCAGACCTGAATTAATAGCGATCTTGCAATTCTCAACAAGGAGCGGGCTATTTTGTACCCTTCGGCCCCTCAGAGTGGTGGCACGTTCGTAACAGTATTCTGATGCTATGCGCTCTGGTCCTTGACTATCAGAAACATCCTTTCCAGGTCCAATCTATCTAGGCATTTCAGTATCCATTAAGTTTCAATGAGATCCCTCTCGTGAACTGCCGCAAATGCCAACACAGCTTTTCTTGGATAAAGGGCCCAAACCATTCACACTATTCCATGTGCTGTCAGACCAATGCCTTATAAATCCTCAGTATTACATCCTGGCTCTTGTATTCTAGTCACCTTGAACTGAATGCTAACATTGCATTTGCCTTCCTTACCACCGATTCAACCTGCAAGTCAAGCTTTAGGGATTCCTGCATGAGATTCAGAAGTCCCTTTGTACCTCCGATTTCTGAATTTGCTCCCTATTTAAAAAAGTAATCTATGCCTTTATTCCTTCTGCCAAAGTGCATGACCGTACACTTCCCAACGGTATATTCCACCTGCCACTTCTTTGCCCTTTGTCCTAATCTGTCAAAGTCCTTCTGCAGACTTCCTGCTTCCTCAAGACTCCCACTCCTCTCACTATCACAAATAACATAAGAACACAAGAACATAAGAAATAGCAGCAGGAGTCGGCCATCTACCCCGTCAAGTCTTATCTGCCATTCAATAAGATCATGGCTGATCTGGCCATAGACTCATCTCCACCTACCTGCCTTTTCCCCATAACCCTTAATTCCCCTGCTATGCAAAAATCTATCCAACCTGTCTTAAATATATTTACTGAGGTAGCCTCCAGTGCTTCATTAGGCAGAGAATTCCACAGATTCACCACTCTTTGGGAATAATAGTTTCTCCTCATCTCCGTTCTAAATTTAATCCTCAGATTCCTAAGGCTCTGTCCCCTAGCTCTAGTCTCACCTATCAGTGGAAACAACTTTCCTGCCTCTATCGTTCATGGTCTTTATATTTCTATAAGATCTCCTCTCATCCTTCTGAATTCCAGTGATTACAGTCCCAGATGACTCAATCTGTCCTTATAGTTTAACCCCCTCATCTCTGGAATCAACCTGGTGAATCTCCTCTGCACCACCTCCAAAGCCAGTACATCCTTCCTCAAGTAGGGAGACCAGAACTAAACTTAGTCCTCCGGTTGCAGCTTCAGCAGTACCCTGTAGAGTCGCAGCATAACCCCCTCTGCTTTTAAATTCAATCTATCTAGCAATGAAGGCCAACAACCCACCTGCCTTCTTGATAACTTGCTGCACCTGCAAACCAACCTTTTGTGATTCATGCACAAGTAGGCCCAGGTCCTTCTGCACAGCAGCACCCTGCAACCTTTTACAATTTAAATAACAATCTGATCTTCCATTTTTCCTTTCAAAGTGGATGACCTTGCATTTACCAACATTGTACTCCATCTTCCAGACCCTTGCCCATTCACTTAACCTATCTATATCTTTCTGCAGACTCTCTGTATCCTTTGCACAATTTGCTTTTCCACTCAATTTTTTGTCATTAGCAAACTTAGATACACTATTCTTGACCCCCCTCTTCCAGATCGTTAATGCATGTTGTGAAATAGGAGAAAAGATTGCAAGAAAGTTAGAGACAAATGGTATTGCATGCTGGCCAGTGTGAACTTAAAGGGCCAAATATGGAAGAGGTTTTTATCAGCAGAAAACCATTGTATATTCCTCTCTGCTGCTAGAACCAGGTGAATTTAGAAGGCTTAATGAGGAAAATATTATCATAAATATAGTACCCTAACAGTAGCCTGCCAGGGCTGGTGATACATAGGGCCAAACACTTTTTCTTATTTAGAGATACAGTACGGTAACAAGCCCTGCTATCACCAAGTTCATGCCACTCAATTACACCCATGTGACAAATTAACCAACCAACTTGTACGCCTTTGGAGTATGGGAGGAAACCAGAGCACCCATAGAAGAGTCACACAATCACAGGGAGATCGTACAAGCTCATTCCGGACCGCACCTGGAATTGAACCCTGGTTGCTGGTGCTGTCATAGTGATATGCCAACTGTTACACTGCCATTCAGCCCACTTAGAAAGGCACATGTATAATAGAAAATAATGGTGGGCTATGTGAGAGGAACAGGTCAGATTTATCTTAGAGTAGGTTTAAAGGTCAGCACAACAAAGGGCCTGCACTGTGCTGTAATGTTCTATATTGCGTGTTCTTCAACTTTGAAATCACCCCTTGCCTGTTCTCCATCTCCCTCTGGTGCTCTTCTCCCCCTTTCTTTCTCCCGAGGCCTCCCGTCCCATGATCCTTTCCCTTCTCCAACTCTGCATCCCTTTTGCCAATCACCTTTCCAGCTCTTAGCTTCACCCCACCCTCTCCTTTCTTCTCCTATCATTTTGGATTTCCCGCTCCCACTTTCAAATCTCTTACTATCTTTTCTCTCAGTTAGTTCTGACGAAGGGTCTCGGCCCGAAACGTCGACTGTACTTCTCCCTATAGATGCTGCCTGGCCTGCTGCGTTCCACCAGCATTTTGTGTGTGTTGCTTGAATTTCCAGCATCTTCAGATTTCCTCACATTTAAGATTAAAAATAAATTATTCTGGTTTATTGCTTCATGGCCTTCAAGTGTACAACAAGAAAATGGATTTGCATTTACATTGTATTTTTGCTAGTATTCAGGCCTTTGAAGACATTTGATAAATTGGTGGTTTATTATTGTCAAATGTACCAAGATGCCAAGAAAAACTTTGTTTTTCAGGCTGCTGTGTGCGTAATTCATGATATTAGTGTGATTATAATTCATGATTAAGGCAAACGAGTATTAGATTGAGGATAGAGTATTAGATTGAGATTTATGATAATGATACCGGGACTGAAAGGCTTATCATAGGAGGAGCATATGATGGCTCTGGTCCTCTAACCGCTGGAATCCAGAAGAAGGGGGTGGGGGGAATCTCATTGAAACCAATTGAATGTTTACAGACCTCGGTAGTGTGGATGTGGAGAAGCTGTTTCCTATTGTGGGGGAGTCTAAGACCAGAGGACAAAACCTCAGAATAGAGGGATGTCCATTATGATTATAGATGAGGAGGAATTTCCTGAGCCAGAGATTGATGAATCTGAAATACTTTGCCACAGGTGGCTGTGGGGGGTGGCGGGGGGGGGGGCAACCCATTGGGTAGATTTAAGGCAGAAGTTGATAGATTCTTGATTAGTCATGTCTTGAAGGGATGCGGGGGGAAGGCAGGAGATTGGGACTGAGGGGCAAATGGAACAGCCATGCTAAAATAATGGAGCAGACTTGATGGGCCAAATGGCCTAATTCTGATCCTATTTCTTATGGTCTTATAGTCTTATTGTAAAATAATATGTTACAGTTACTGAGAAAATGCAGAGGAGGTAGGTAATATAGTTTAAGTGCAATAACAAGATAGATTGTGAAGTCAGTACTCCATCCCATGTCATGATAGGTCCAGTCAATTAAATAATTTTTTTAGGAATTAGCTTTGTTTGTCAAACGTACACCAAAGCATACATTGAAATGTGTCATTTGTGTCAAATCAAATCAACAAAGATTCTGCTGTGGGCAGTTTGCAAGTTTTGCTGTACTTCTACATCAAAATAGCCTGTCCACAGCTAACTAATCCTAACACACGTCTTTGTAATATGGGAAGAAGCTGGAGAACCCAGACAAAACCAACGTGATCATGCAGGGAATGCACAAAACCCTTACAGACACTGGCAGGCATTTATTTTGCATTCCCGTCACACAGATCAAAGTTCAAAGTTTGAAGTTAAATGTCAATTTGTTATAAAAGTACATATATGTTATCATATACTACCTTGCGATTTATTTTCTTGTGGGCATTCACAGTAGATACAAAGAAACACAACAGAGTCAACAAAAAACTGCCCTCAAAGACAGCCAAACAGCCAACGTGCAAAAGATAACACGAGGAAATCTGCAGATGCTGGAAATTCTAGCAACACACACAAAATGCTGGTGGAACAATTGTGCAAATACAAAAAGAAAATAAAATAGCAATGATGAATATATAAGTATCATAATTGTGAACATAAGCTGTAGATTCATTGTACTGAGATAATGTAAGCAAAATGATCATTATAATAAAGGAAACTGTTCTAGAAATGAAGATTTGATATTGAAATTTAAGAAATATATTTAGTGTGGTTGTAGCGGAGGTTTTAAGAAAATGATTTTTTACTGATGAGGGTCTTTATTACGTACAGAGTATTTAGATGCTTGCTGGTATTGTTCTCCTGGTACAGAGGAAGGTGCAAGAACATTAAAGGTATATTCTGAGTACTAAGTGCAAAATGGTTCCATTAACTGAGGACTCAAGTACAAGTTGGCATGGAATGAAGGTGACTAGTGAAAGAACCAGAGGTGATACAAGGAGATTTTTTTTATTAAGCAGGAAGTGGTCAGAGTTGCATTTCACTGCCTGGAGGAAGATTCGGTTGAAGAATTCTCAAAGGATTGGCTGAACAAAGGACAGAATTTGTAGGACCGTAGAGTAAGGAAGATGCGATGGGAATGACTGGGTTGCTCTCTTATAGAACCAGAATGGGTATGATGGGGTGGATGGCCTCAATCTATGCACTGACATTCTGTGATCCATCAGTCACATAGAAATATCAGCAGAATTATACAGAAGAGTCAACTGTTGCTCACCAACATTGAGTCTAAGATTCCTGTATGACTGTGAAAGACCCAAAACATACTGACGGCTTGTTTCAGTTGGGAAAACATCTCTCCCCACCATCAGTAGAGTCTACAGAGGTGGTTCCAACCTTTTTTACTCTATTGACCATGCCATTAACCGAACAGTCCATGGAACCCAGATTGGGAACGCTTACTCAGAAAGGCAACACTTACTATCAAAGATCCCCAGTTTCCAGATCATGCCATCTTCACACAGCTACCATTGGGCAGGAGGTGGAGAAGTCTCAAGTCCCACACCACCGGGTTCAAGAACAGTTGCTTCCCTTCACCCATGCAGTTCCTGAACCAACCAGCAAAATATTAATCACTGCAGTTCAGCAACACCGTGAGCATTTTGCACAAAAATAGACTTTTTATGTTCTATTTGTGTGCTTGTAAAAATTGTGCTTTTTTTTTACCTTCGGTAAGATGGTGGTGCTCTCGGGCACAGCAGTTTCTGTCGGGCCAACCAAAGGTGATATTGTCTTTTTTAAACATACTTAAAACATTTTTTATGATCCCAAGACTCTGCTGGACATTAAGAATTTAAATTACTGCAAGTCGACCCCATTAGCAAGTTGCTCATTGACAAGCAAGCTGAAGAAGTTGGATTTGGTGCAGGCTATACAGCTGCCTATGACAGAGAGGAGTCAGTGTGCAAAGGTGGTGTGTAGTATATCAGAGAGTGATTATCTCAGTTACTTTTCTTATGATTGCAAGACCCTGTTGGGCATTGTTAATGTGAAATGCTACAAGTTCAATTCACTGTTTTATTGGTGAGCAGTGAATGTGGATGACGGGGACCTGTGTGGACTCGGTCGTTGGAAGGACTAGGCCTCAAACTGTGATGTCACCTATTTGCAGCCCCCCAGGAGAGAGGCGTCAGAGTCAGTGCATTGTACCAGACTGCCAGATGTGGTGCAGCATCCACGCTGGAATTAGTGCTGCCCTCCAGTGTTCATTTGCCAGAAGGTGAAATGTATTGTGTTTGTTTGCAGACAGCTGCAACATTCATGGACTCAGGGACTTTGACAATATACTATTTGGTTTGACTCTATTTTAATGCTGTCTTATATATGTTATGTTTGCTTTGTTCTGTGTATAACTGTTGATACTGTATTTTGCATTTTACCTTGGCCCCAGGGAACCCTGTTTTATTTGGCTGTATTCATGGGTATTCAAGTATGGTTGAATGACAATTAAACTTGAATTTGAATTGAATTCAGTTTATGTTTTTATTCTGAATGCCCACCACATCCTGGGGTATGTTGGTTGTTAATGGAATGCCAATAATCTACTGCAACGAAGATTCTAATTGTATTCACATGTCTGTGTGCATAAGACAATAAACTCCATTTGGACCTATTACACTGGGCTCCTTATAGAGCACAGCAGTGAAAAAAAAACTTTGGAAACTAGCTTCAGTTCTTCAGCATTGACTCTGAAGAACCTGCTCAGTGAATCTGAGCAGCTGCCATACTAAACCATTGAGGAGATCACTGCCAGAGGGTCAGATGATGATTAGAAGATGTGGCTGGTTTGGTGCTGTTGTTACCTGTGCAGGAGAAGATTGGAGACCTGAGGGAGGGATAGCATCTGCTCAGATTCTAACTTCCAATTCACATTGTTATGTAGCTAGCAATGCCTTGAACAGATGGTAGAACAAGACCGCTCAGCTGATACGGAGCAAGCAGTGTGCATGAGAATGTCATCTTTACTTGTGTGTCTGACAGAGAGAACAACTAATTTGATCAAACATAACTTATGATATGAAAAGACTGGTTCATTTAAGGTGAGATGGGCAAAGTCGCAAGGATATGTGCTAGGCAAGTTTATTTTCCATGAAGAATGGTGGATGTTTGGAATATTCTATCAGGGTAGTGCTGGAGGCAAGTAAGAAAGGTGATAAGAGGCTCTTCAATAGGTACATGAGTATACACAGAATAGAGGGATATGGAGCATGGAGATACAAAAGATTGCAGATGCTGTAATCCAGAGCAACAAGCTATCTGCTGGAGGACCTCAGCAGGTTGAGCATGATCTGAGGCAAGGGCTCCCAACCATTTTATCCTGTAGACCAATCCTATTAAGCACGGGGTTCATGGTATCAGGTTGGTAACCCTTGAGGTGTGATGGAATTGTCAACTTGCAACCTGCCCCCACCACATCCTGGGGCATGATGGTTGTTAATGGAAATTACACATTTCATTCTATGTTTCAATGTACATGTGATAAGTAAATGAATCTGAATCAGACATTCCAGGTCAAAACCCTGCATCGGGTCCTTTCAAAATATGGAACGTGTCCAGACAGAAGGGATTCATGTAAATTGGTATCATTACCATAATTAATTCAGCACAGCATTGTGGGCAGAAGGGTCAGTTCTGTTGCCAGACTCTGCTTTCTTCCGTCTTCCATGTTCTAGTTGAAGTCCACAGTTAACAGGAGTGAAGTTGTAGTGTGTCCAAAGGGTTTGCCTTCCTGATGACACACTTGCTTTTTCATCCTTTCTTTGTGCTCCATTCCAGACCCACGTGCTTTAGTTTGGCCTTCACAATTACATTCCACTCAAGGGGAACTTTGATTTTCACATTCATCCGACTGAAAAAGACAAATTTCCCATAAATTCCACCTGTCCTGATCACTAGAATCTTAATAAAACTGTCAAATATAAGACTATTGAACATCATTTTTATCAGACTATAACTCAGTTGTTCATCCTTCGCACCATGCATTTAATTTGAAACTGATAGTAATTTTTAAGTATTGCACTGTACTGCCGCTGTAAAACAGCAAATTTCACGACGTATGTCCAAAGACCAAAGAACTAATCATGGTTTTCAGAAAGGGTAAGGTGAGGGATTACACACCAGTCCTCATAGAGGGACCAGAATTGAAAAGAGTGAGCAATTTCAAATTCCTGGGTGTCAGCATCTCTGATGAACATCTCTGCCCAACGTAACAATACATTTACAGAGAAGGCACAACAGCAGCTATACTTCATTAAGAGTTTGAGGAGATTTGGTATGTTACTAAAGACACTTGCAGACTTCTACAGATGTACTGTGCAGAGCATTCTGACTGGCTACATCATTGTTTGGTATGAGGGTGCCACTGTA
The DNA here is from genome assembly GCF_030144855.1 of Hypanus sabinus. Lineage (NCBI taxonomy): Eukaryota > Metazoa > Chordata > Chondrichthyes > Myliobatiformes > Dasyatidae > Hypanus > Hypanus sabinus. The sequence goes on from NC_082713.1 coordinate 9,974,645, forward strand.
CAGGATTAAAAGAAGCTGCAGAAAGTTGTAAACTCAATCAGGTCCATCATTGCCACGAACCTCCCAAGCACTCAGGTATCTGGGCAAGGTGAGTATCTGGTAAGTTTCTCTTTTTCTTCTTAATTCTTCATTCCTTGTCTCTCAGATCAAAGTAGTGCAGTGTGAATGGTTCCAGAGGCAGAGTTTTGGTCTGAGTGTGAGATGTAGGAATTCTGGGAGACAACCAGTCTCTTGGATAAGCACACCTGCACTAAGTCAGAGAATGTGTTAAAGAACTGGAGCTGCTGCTCGATGATCTTCAGCTTATAAGGGAGAATGAGAGATTGATAGATAGGAGCGACAGGGAGACAGTCACCCCTGGGTTGCAAGAGGCAGGTAACTGGATGAGAAGGAAGCTAAAAGAACAGCAGTGCAAGGTGCACCTGTGGCTATTCCCCTCAAAAACTGACATACTCTTGAGGGAGATGACCTACTGGGGAGCGGAGCCACAACAATGTCTAGCTCTCTGGTGCTGTGGCTCAGAAAAAGAAGGTGAATGCAATGGTGATGAGAGATCCCATTGTCAGAGGAACAGAAACAAGATTGTGAGGACAATAGAGATGTCCGGATGCTACATTGCGTCTGAAGTCTCAGGGTCAGGGATGTCTCGGATGAAGTACATGGCATTCTCAAGTTGGAGGTTGAGCATCCAGAAATCTTGGAACATATTGGCACAAAAGACACAGGTAGGGAAAGTGAGAAGGTCCCGAAGAGAGATTTTAGGGAGCTAGGTAGAAAGCTGATAAACAAGCCCTCTGGGGTAGTAATTTCTAGATGGTTGCCTGTGTCACGATGATTCGACACTTGAATGTATGGCTGAAGAACTGGTGAAGGGGGCAGGGATTTTCGGGTTCTCTTCTGCGGAAGATACATGCTGTACAAAAGGGATGGGTTACACTGTATAAAAGAAAGTGGTGAGTGCGTGGAGTGGTCTGCTGGTGACGGTGGTGAAGGCAGATACAATAGGGTCTTTTAAGAGACTCCTGGACCTCAGAAAAATAGAGGGCTATGGGTAGCCCTAGGTAATTTCTCAGGTAAGAACATGTTCAGCACAGCTCTGTGGACCGAAGGGCCTGTATTGTGCTGTAAGATTTCTATGTTTCTATGTTACACCTGAACCCAAGGGTGACCAATTTCCTTGCAGGTAAGGTTGCTAGAACTGTTCAGGAGGATTTAAACTATTTTGGCAGGGGATGGGAGCCAGAGTGATGGTGCTGAGAACGAGGTAGTTGATAGAGAAACAAAGGCAACGTGTAGTGAGACTCCCAGCAAGGGGAGGCTGATGATGGGGCAAAATAGCAGTCAAAAGGATGAGTTGCAATGTAAAAGACAGTCAACATTGAAAAGGGAGAATACAAAACTGAGGGTGTTATATTTGAATGTGTGCAGTTTATCAAATTAGGTGGATGAACCTGTAGCAGAGCTACAGATTGGCATGTATGATGTTGTAGGCATCACTGCATCATAACTGAAAGATTATACCTGGGAGCTTCACATACAAGGATACACATTACATCTAAAGGACAGGTAAGTAGGAAAAGGAAGTGATGTGGCTCTGTTGGTAAAACTGAAATCAGATCATTAGAAAGAGATGACATAGGGTCAGAAGGCATTGAATTGTTGTGGGTAGAGCAAAGAAACTGCAAGAATAAAAAGATCCTAATGGGAAGTATATACAGATGGCCAAATAGTAGTAAATATGTGGTCTACAAATTACAACTGGAGATAGAAAATGCATGTCAAAAGGGATGTTACAATTGTCATGGAAGATTTCTATATGCAGATAGATTGGGAATATCAAGTTGCTGCTGGATCCCGAGAGGGGATTTCTAGAATGCCTTCAGGGTGGCTTTTTACAGCATCTCTTGGTTGAGTCCTCTAGGGTATCAACTAATCTGGATTGCGTGTTATGCAATGGATCAGAATTGATTAGAGAGCTGAAGGTAAAGGAACACTAAGGGACCAAAGATCATATTATGATAGAATTCACCCTGAAATTTAAGAAGAAGAAGCTAAAGTCCGATGCATCAATATTATAGTGAAATAAAGAGAAATACAGAGGCATGAGAAAGGATCTGGCCAAAAATTGATTGGGAAAGCACGCTAGCAGGGATGATTGCAGATCATAAATGGCTAGAATTTCTAGAAACAAGTCAGGAGGTGCAGGACGTATACATCACAAAGAGAAAGAAGCGTTCTAAAGACAGGATGACACAAACATAGTTGACAAGAGAAGTCAAAGCCAACATAAAAGCCTATAATAGACATATAATAGAGGAAAAATCAGTGGGAAATGAGAGAACTGGAAACTTTTAAAATCAGAATCAGAATCAGAATTAGAATCAAGTTTATTATTACCAGCATGTGATGTGAAATTTGTTAACTTAGCAGCTGCAGTTCAATGCAATACATAATACAGAAGAAAAACATAATAATAAATATTCAGTATACTTTATACAGTGTATGTATATTGAATAGATAAAAATCATGCAAAAAACAGAGATACTACATATTAAAAAAAGTGAAGTAGTGTCCAAGAGTTCAATGTCCCTTTAGGAATCGGATGGCAGAGGGGAAGAAGCAGTTCCTGAATCACTGAGTGTGTGCCTTCAGGCTTCTGTACCTCCTTCCTGATGGTAACAGTGAGAAAAGGGCATGCCCTGGGTGCTGGAGGTCTTTAATAATGGACGCTGCCTTTCTGAGACACCGCTCCTTGATGATATCCTGGGTTACTATGTAAGCTAGTACCTAAGATGGAGTTGACTAAATTTACAACCCTCTGCAGCTTATTTCGGTCCTGTGCAGTAGCACCCCAGCGCCTCCCCCCAATACCAGGCAGAGATGCAGCCTGTTGGAATGCTCTCACATTACATCTATAGAGGTCTTTGAGTGTGTTTGTTGACATACCAAATCTCTTCTAACTTCTAGTAAAGTATAACTCCTGTCTTGTCTTCTTTATGACTACATCAATATGTTGGGACCAGGTTAGATCCTCAGAGATCTTGACACCCAGGAATTTGAGGCTGCTCACTCTCTCCACTTCTGATCCCTCTATGAAGACTGGTATGTGTTCCTTCATCTTACCCTTCCTGAAGTCCACAATCAGCTTTTTCATCTAATTGGCATCAAGTGCCAGGTTGTTGCTGCAGCACCACTCCACTAGTTGGCATATCTCACTCCTGTACACCCTTTCATTGCCACCTGAGATTCTACCAACAATGGTTCTATCATCAGCAAATTTATAGATGGCATTTGAGCTATGCCTAGCCACACAGTCATGTGTATATAGAGAGTGGAGCAGTGTGTTAAGGACACACCCCTGAGGTGAGCCAGTGTTACTGTCAGTGAAAGGATATGTTATCGCCAATCTGCACAGATTGTGGTCTTCCGGTTAGGAAGTCCATGATCCAGTTGCAGAGGCAGATACAGAGGCCCAGGTTCTGCAACTTCTCAATCAGGATTGTGTGAATGATAGTATTAAATGCTGAGCTATTGTCAATGAACAGCATCCTGACATGGGTTTTTGTGTAGTCCAGGTAGTCTCAAACCATGTGGAGAGCCATTAAAATTGCATCTGCCATTAATCTATTGTGGTGATATTCCTGCTGAGGCAGGAATTTAGTCTAGTCATGACCAAACTCTCAAAGCATTTCATCGCTGTAGATGTGACTGCTACTGAGTGATAGTCATCGAGGCAGCTCACATTACTTTTCTTAGGCACTGGTATAATTGTTGCCTTTTTGAAGCAAGCAGGAACTTCTGCCCATAGCAGTGAGAGGTAGCATATGTCCTTGAATACTCCCGCCAGTTGGTTGGCACAGGATTTCATAGCTTTACCAGATACTCCATCAGGACCTTCCACCTTGCGAGAGCTCACTCTCTTTAAAGACAGCTTAGCATCAGCCTCTGAGATGGAGATCACAGGGTCAAAAGGTGCAGGAGGGATATTCACAGCAATAATTGTATTCTTCATTTCAAAAGAGCTATGGAAGGCGTTGAGTTCATCTGGTAGTGAAGCATCGCTGCCATTCATGGTATTGGGTTTTGCTTTGTAGGAAGTAATGTCTCGCAAGCCCTGCCAGAGTTGTCGTGCTTTTGATGTCACTTCCAACTTCACCTTAAATTGTCTCTTCACTGTTGAAATAGCCCTCTGCAAATCATACCTAGTTTTCTGGTACAGTTGTGGGTCGCCAGACTTGAATGCCGCAGATCTAGCCTTCAGCAGGCGACATACCTCCTGGTCCATTGGCGGTTTTTCGTTTGGGAATGTGCAGTAAGTCTTTGTGGGCACTCACTCATCCAACAGAAGGCAACTAAAAAGTCATAAATAAGGAAAAGATGGAATGCAAAGGTAAGTTAAACACTAACAGTAAAGAAGATACCAAAGTTTTCTTCAGATACATAAAGTGTGAAAGAAAGGCAAGAGTAGATATCGGACCACTGGAAATGATACTAGAGAGGTAGTAATGAGTGAAAACAAAATGGGGGATGAACTGAATAAGAATGTTGCATCAGTTTTCACTGTGGAAGACACTAGATGTATGCTGGAAGTTCCAGAGTGTCAGATTCCAGAGGTGTGTGAAGTTGTCATTACTAGGGGAAGATTCTTGAGAAACTCAAAAGTCTGAAGGTGCTGTAGGTAAGTCATCTGGACCAGATAGTATACATCCAGAGTTCTGAAAGAGGTGGCTGAAAAGATGGTGGAGGTATTGGTAATGATCGTTCAACAATAAATTGATTCAGGAATGGTTCTGGAGGAATGTCACTGCACTTTTCAAAAATGGAGAGAGGGAGAAGAAAGGAAATTATAGGCCAGTGACAAGAAAGATGTTGGATTCGAGTGCTAAGAATGTGGTTTTGGAGTACTTGAAGACACACAATAAAATAGGCCATAGTCAGCATGGTTTCATGAAGGAAAAATCATGCCTGACAAATCTGTTAGAATTTTTTAAAGAAATAACAAGCAGGACAGACAACAGAGAACTTGTCAATGGTTGAGCTTGTGTACTTGGATTCTAATAAGTTAGGAGCCTATGGTATTATAGGAAAGATACTAGCATGGATAAAGCATTGGCTGATTGGCAGGAGGTAAAGAGAGGGAATACAGGACATCATTTCTAGTTGACTGCCAGTGTCTGGTGATGTTCTACCTGGACCTGTATTGTCACTACCTCTTTTTAAGTTTTATATCAATGACTTGGATGATGGAATCGATGTCTTTGCAGCCAGGTTAGTGGACAATATGAAGGTAAGTGGAAGGCCAGAGAGATTGAGGAAGTAGAGACATTGCAGAAGGACTTAGACAGAATGGACGAAGAAGTGGCAGATGGAATACAATATCAGGAAGTGTATGGTCATGTACTTTGGTAGAAGAAATAAAAGCATAGACTACTTTTCTAAATAGAGAGAAAATTCTGAGATGCAAAGGGGCTTGGAGGGCCTTGTGCAGGGTTGCCTAAATGTTAATTTACAAGTTGATTTGGTGTTGGCGAAGGCAAATGTGACGTTTGCATTTATTTTGAGAGGACTAGAAAATAAAATCAAGATGTAATGTTGAAGCTTCATAAAGCACTGGAGAGGCCTCACTAGGAGTATTAAGAGCAGTTTTGAGCCCTTACCTAAGAAAGGATGTGCTGATGTTGGAGCGGTTCAAAGGAAATTCAGAAAAATGATTCCAGGATTAAGCGGCTAGTCATATGAAGAGTGCTTGATGGCTCTGGTCGTGTACTCACTAGAATTCAGAAGAATAGGGGTGACCCGAATGAAATCTATCGAATGGTGAAAGGCCTTGATAGAGTGGATGTGGAGAGGATGTTTCCTTTGCTGGGATATTCTAGAACCAGAGGGTTCAGCTTCAGAATAAAGGGATGTCCTTTTATAACAGTGATGGGGAGAAATTTCTTTAGCCAGAGAGTGGAGAATCTGTGAAATATGTTTCCACTGGCAGCTGTGCAAGCTAAGTCTTTGGGTAGATTAAAGGCAGAGCTTGATAGATTCTTTATTGATCAGGGCATGAAGGGATATGGGGAGAAGGCAAGAGATTGAGGCTGAGAGGGAAAATAGATCGGCCATGATGAAATGGTGGAGCAGACTCGATGGGACAAATGGCCTAATTTCCTCCAATATCTTATGGTCCTATGGAGCTCTTCAGGGAATGATGCCTCAAAAATACGGCACCCTTCATTAAAGACCCCCTATCGCTCAGAATATGCCCTCTTCACATTGCTACATTGAGGAGGAGGTACAGGAGCCTGAAGGCACATACTCAACAATTCAGGAACAGCTACTTCACCTCTGCCAGCAGATTTCTGAATGGACATTGAACCCATGAAAACTATCTCATTACTTCTTTTTACACTACTTACTTAATTTAATTATTTTATATATATATATATATATATATATACTTCCTGTAATTTACATTTTTATTAGTATCTATTGCTTTGTACTGCTGCTGCAAAGTTAACAAATTTCATGACATATGCAAGTGATATTAAACCTGATTCTAGTTCTGATTCTGACATATGTCAGTGATAACTTTTCTCTATGTGACAAAGGAATGCCAATTTTGTTTCAAGCAAACGTTTAACCTTATCATTTGCAGAATTTAACCTTGAAGTCCATGATTGACAGGAGTGAAGTAGTAGTGTGTCAGAAGGGTTTTCCTTCCTGATTGCACATTTGCTTTCTCCTTTGTGCTCAATATCAGATATTGATGCACGTCCTTTGAAGATGCCCATTGAGGGAACATCAATAGCTGCTGATGGCTTTCAGGTCAATGCATACCTAACTCAGAGCACTGGAGCATTTTGCATTACAGGTACTTGACAGCAATTAATGCCGCTTGTACCTTTTCATGCTGTGTCTTCAGTCAGTTAAATAACTTACACTTCGGTGACTGCATCCACTCCCTGAAGACTGTTTGATGGTCATTTCAAACTGTCTTCCCAATGAAAACATTGTGCACTTGAGATTTACTTTATAAACTGAGTCCGAGAAGCATTCATTTTATAGAGCTTCTCCTGAAAACCCTTTGACGAAGCAATAACAAAATACTTGATACAACCCCATGAGCACCAGTCCTACAGTGAGTTCCCGTCAACCCAAAGAACCTGAATAGAAGTCACCAACTTTTAATTTTGAAAGTAATGGAGGTTTTCACACTTCTCCAAATCTCAGGTCATAGTGCAACAGGGATTTTTTAATGTTCTAATTGTGTTCTTTCTTGTCTAATTTTAGATAATTTCCAATTGATTTCTGATTTTCTTTTTTCATTTTATGCTATGATGCTGCTGTAAGTAAGCTACTAATTAATTTATTTTTACCTATTGAGATATAGTATGGAATAGGCCATGCCCACTGCCCAGCAATACCCCAATTTTCATCTTAACCTAATCACAGGACAATTTACAATAACCAATTAACCTACCACCACTTGGGGTGGTGACACAATAGTGTAGTGATTTGCACAATAAAATTCAGTACTGGCAACCCCAGGTTCAATTCCTGCCACCATCTGAAAGAAGTTTGTAGTTACTTCCAGTGATTGCGTGAGTTTCCGCTGGGTGCTCCAGTTTTCTCCCGCAGTCTAAAGATGTACCATTTGGTCAGTTGATTGATCGTTGTAAATTGTCCTTTGATGAGGCTAGTGTTAAACTGGGGGATTACTAGGTTTCATGACTCAAACAGCCAGAAAGGCAATTCCACACTGTATCACAGTAAGTCAATAAATAAATACCAGCCGTTATATCTTTGGACTTTGAGAGGAAACTGAACCACCTGAAAAAAACACATTTGGTCACAGGGACAACATGCAAACTCCTTACAGGCAGCGACCAGAAATAAAGCTGGTTCACTGGTACCGTTAAGCATTGTGCTAACCACTAAGCTACCATGTCGGTCCATTTTGCATCAATGCATACATGTACTTGTGCCTAGGACAATAAACTTGACTTTGGCTTTGATAACTAATTTTCTAAGTTTGTCTTTAGGCCATTGATTCATTTAGTCATAGAGTACTACTGCACTGCACAGGCCCTTAAAGCCCAGGAAGTCAAAGATGCATGTAATTTCTATCCTCACTAATCTCATTTACACTCTCTGCACTAATCTCATGATATCAGAATCAGAATCAGATTTATTGGCGCAGACATTAATTGTGAAATTTGCTGTTTTGTGGCAGCTGAACCATGCAGGCATAACAAATTACTGTGTTACAATAAAAACCATGCCAAAGAGGAATATTGAGCTAGTGTTCATGGCCTCATGGACCATTTGAAAATCTGATGGTTGAGGGTAGATGCTGGTGCTAAAATATTAAGTGTACATATGTTTTCAGGGTCCTGTACCTCCTCTCTGATGGCAGTAATGAGACGAGGCTGCAGCAGCCAATTCTAGCCTACCAATTGCTGCTGCTGGTGACCTAGCACTAGTTGTTATCCATGTACGACAGGCCCTCAATCACTCCAGTAATGATGCTCCACAAAGTCAAAGAAATCTATTTGATCCTTTATTATCAACTAACAAAACATCTGAAGTGGTGAAAAAAGTGTAAATTAAACATTTAACAGAAGATATGATATCCATCAGTCCGCAGCTCCTAACTGCCCAAAACAAAGGATGGATATGTATCTTATTCCCTTGGCTTTTACCATGCCCCCACCCACGTGACTAATTACCATATCACACACAATAAACATGCAACATAGAGTACAATCCAGATAGAAGCATGGTTCCTCTAGAGGACATGCCCTGGATGGTGAGGGTCCTTAATGATGGATATTGCCTTCTTGAGGCTTTGCCTTTTGCAGATATCCTTGATGGTGAAGTGTTTTGTGCCTGTAATAGAACATAGAACATAGAATGCTACAACAAGGTAGCATAATGGTTAGCACATCACTTCACAGTACAAGTGACCCAGGTTCAGTTCCCATTGAAGATCAATTCCATCATGGCTGATGCAATCTATGTTCTAACTCTATGTTCCATGTTCTCCCGCAACCTTTGACACCCTTAATAATCAGCAATGTATCAATGACAGCCAAGTCATTGGAGTTGTAAATGCTACACCAAATCTGATTGATGAGGGGGGAAGGCAGAGGAATGGGGTAGAGGAGGATAGTAAGCATGGTAGAGGAGAAGTAGTGCAATGTTATTACAGGTGCTCTGGTTTACATCCACAGTCCAAAGATTGGATAATAGATTAATTGGACATCGTAAACTGTCCCGTGATTAGGCCAGGGTTAAGCAGTGAGGTTGCTAGGTGGTGCATTTCATTGGGCTGGAATGGCCTGTTCTGCACTGACTCTCAAAATAAATAAATAAATGAATAAATAAAATCAAAATCAGCCTGATGGGATAGCAGAGCCAACTCAATGGGCCAAATGGCCTAAATCAATTCCAAGGTTTCATGATCTTATGATTTTATGATTTGTTTTATTAAATATATTCATTCTATTGCAACATAAAAGAAGGGTGGTATTTGTAACACATCTTCTATTGCTCTTAGCAGGGAGACCTGCAGAACAGCTTCTGATGCTCGTTAATAGTTCTAAACCATTAGTGGGCCAAATGTCACTAACTAGTCAGACATGTTGAGTTTGACAGGCCTTACTGAAGTATTTGTCAAAACTATCTTTTTCTTTTTTCCAGAAAAATAAAATCACAAACTAACGTTACTAGAGATCATACAACTCTGCCATGGACTGTCTCAAGCATGGTTACCAAAGGAGGAGGGTTGGACACTTGGCTAGCAACCCCACCCTGTAAAAACCCAGAGCCACAGAAATGCCAACAGTAGCTCCAGTCCTCATTCCTGGGAGAGGAAGGATCTTCACCTAGAAGGTGTATGGATTTGCAAGGTGAAAGAAGGCACCAGGCTGATCAAGGCCCAGGACAGAGGACTCTGGTGAACTGCTTTTGACGGCCTATTCGCCGGTCAAGGTGATGAGCTTAAGATTCTTCTGGGAAGAGGATATAAGGAGGTGTCAAAGTGGCGATTAAGGAACTGATTAAAGGAATAGACAAATATCTCGCAAATGGAACATTTACATGGAAATAAGAAAATGAAGCGTATCTTTCAAATGGTGAGACATTTCAGAGAAATGCTGAAACAGTAGATTGGGCATCCTGGTGCTTAGAAGGACTAGTGTGTAGGTACATCAAGGAGGAGGTGCAGAAGCATGAAGTTGCACACCACCAGGTTCAAGTTACTTCCCTTCAACCATCAGGCTCTTGAACCAATCTACTCAACCCCAATACTAGCCCATTAAATAAATAATACAAGCCACCTTTTTTCACTAAAGAGGAACAAGATTAGCTTTATTTTTCATATGCACATCAAAACATACAGTGAAGTACATCATTACTGTCAAATCAATAGAGCAAAGGATTGTACGGGGCAGCCCACAAGAATGCCATTCTTTGGACACCATTGTAACACGCCCACAACACACTAACCCTAAATGTATGCCTTCCGGGTGAAAAGTGGAGATCCCAGAAGAAAGCCATGTGGTGACAGAGAGAAAGTACAAACCCCTTCGAGTTATTGCCTTGACATCACACCCTGATGTTTCAGCTGGCACTCTAAAGTGATGCGAATCAGAATCGGGTTTATGTCATGAAATTTGCTGCTTTGTGGCAGCAGTACATTACAATACATTATAATAAAGACTATAAATTACAGTAAGTATATATATAAAAAAAAAGAAAATCGAATAAGTAGTGCAAAAAGAGAGGAAAAGTACTGAGACAGGGTTCATGGGTCACCTGTAGTAGTCCTAAGTTAGTTCCTTAAGGTTGTTATAGCCGGGGAGGACAGGGGGGTGGTGCTAGTAGTGTGGATAAGCTCCCACTACCTATTAAATACTCTCAATGGCGTGCGTCACAAGTAGCCTCTGACAACCAAGTCCAGCTCCTGGCCTTCAAGTGTTCCTTAGCTATTACTCCCTACTGACAATTTCTACTGACAAAATACAAGGCAAACCAGATTACTGGAAACTTTAAACCAGTCACTTTGGCTAGATGGGTCTTGTCAGCCATGATTGGCAGCTCATCTCAGAGAAGGAAAACTGATATGAAACTTCCGCTGCCTTTTGGCTATGTGCGCTCATTGGGAAGGCTTCGGGAGTAAACCCCGAGGAAAAATCCAGAGCTGGAATCCCTAAAGCAGTCCTACATTGAGTTCAACGCTGACTGGCAACTCCTGTGATGTCGCAGGTGTCAAACTGACTTGCTCGGTTGTTACTTTGGATTCATCAGCTGTGTGGAGAGTTACATGGGCAACAGCTTGCTCTTTATATCATCATGCCAGGCTTGCTTATCATGGAGATAGCTAGAACACGTCATCTATGGTCAAATCTGACCAATGGAAGGCCTCGTGCAATTTGATGATTCCCATAGGAGCTGCATACAAACAGTTGCCACTTAATAGCCCCATCTTACAGGAAGGTGCTATGTAACCATGCCTACCCATGGACTTTTCCCTAATTGTGTTTTTGATTGCCCTAATTTTTTTTTTTGCACAGTAATTTTCCAATTGTTATAATAAAATTATCATTTCTATTCTGAGTTTTATCCGAACCTGTGTACCTGTGATGTTGCTGAAAGTAATCATTTCATTGAACCTATACCTCACCATGCCTGTGCACATGGCAATAGAATTGATTTAATTAATTATCAAAGATTATGGAAAGTTATAGCTTGTTGCCATGGGAACTGAATACAAAAGAAGAGAGATTATGCTTTACTCAGTAAGGCCACAGGAGATGGCACAATGTAAGTACAGTTTAGATTAATTTCCTACATTTAAGGAGGGATTCAAGTACGTAGGAACGGTTCAGAAAGAGTTACTTGGAATAGACAGATTCAAATTCAGATTCATTTAGTTATCACAGGTAATTGAAATATGCAGTGAAAGGGTTGCTTGGGTGAACAACCAACAAACCCTAAGGATGTGGTGGAGGCAATTATCACACAAATTATAGCGCCAAAATAGCATCCTCATAATGCTCGGCAGAACAACACAGACACCCGACAAGCAACAAAACAACAGCAGCAAGACAAGCCCCCTTCTTCTCCCTTACCCACCCACACACACAGAGGCAGTCCCCTAACTCCAGGACAGGCCTCCAGGCTTCAGTCTTGGGGCTTATAAGGAGAAGCTGGAGTGATGTATTGACAGGAGTTTGAAAAACTGCATTGTGAATTGATTGAAACCCCTACAATTCTGAGAGATCTTGACAGGATGCACTGTATGTCGGCATAGTCTGGAAACTAGATCTAGGAGGCATTGTTTAAAAGCACAGAGTCACCATTAACTGCAAAAATGACGTGAACATTTTTTTTCTCTCAGATGGTCATGAATCTTTGAAAATGCTCCTTTTTAAAGAGTATTTAAAGGAAGCAGAGTGTTTGTATTGTTTTAAATCCCAGGCGCAGGCAGAGGAGCAGGAGTAAGGAGTGCTCGTGATCGACATACGACTGGAGATCGGAGGATCAGCCGTTGTAGGTAGGCCGAGACCCTCGGACCTACCTGGAGAATACCTGAGGAGGAAGGTAAAGCTGCGCAAGCGCGGGTGACGTCAGCGGCAAGCGCGGGGTTTAAAAAGCCGCCCACTTTCAGGAGCGGGCAGCGTCGGTGTGGGCAGCTGAGTGCGCAGGAGCAGAGTGCTGGGCTTTGGCTCAGCGGGCTTCAGCGCAAGAGGACTTCGGCAAGAAGCCTGTTTTTCATTTATTCTGACTAATCTGAGATCAGGTGATCGGGGAGACGGTTATAGCAGTGGTGTGCACCATATGCAGTATGTGGGAGGTCAGGGTCAACACAGTTGTCCCTGATGACCACACCTGCAATAGGTGCATCCAGCTGCAGCTCCTATCAGACCGAGTTAGGGAATTGGAGCAGGAGCTGGATGAACTACAGATCATTCGGGAGGCAGAGGCAGAGATAGATAAGAGTTATTGGGAGGTAGTCACACCGAAAAGACAGGAGGTAGGCAAATGGGTGACAGTCAAGAGAGACAGGGAGAGCAGACAGAGAGAGCAGAGCACCCCTGTGGCCGTTCCCATCAAAAATAAGTATACCGTTTTGGATACTGTTGGTGGGGATGACCTACCAGGAACAAGCTGCAGTGGTCCTGTCTCTGGCACTGATGTTGGACCCTCAACTAAGAAGGGGAGGAGGGAAGAGAAAAGAGCGGTATTGATAGGGGATTCTATAGTCAGGGGGGCGGATAAGAGATTTTGTGGGGAAGATCGGGAGTCTCGGATGGTATGTTACTTCCCTGGTGCCGGGGTCCGAGACATCTCAGATCGGGTGCAGGTTATTCTCGAGAGGGAGGGCAAGAATCCAGATGTTGTGGTCCATGTAGGGACCAATGACGTGGGTAGGATGAGTGAGGGGGTCCTGCGTAGGGAGTTCAGGGAGTTGGGTGCGAAGCTGAAGAGCAGGACCTCCAGGGTAACAATCTCAGGATTGCTACCTGTGCCACGTGCGAGTGAGGCAAGGAACAGGAGGATTATACAGATTAAAATGTGGCTGAGAGGATGGTGCAGGAGGGAGGGCTTCAGGTTTTTAGATAATTGGGCTTTGTTCCAGGGAAGGTGGGATCTGTTCCGACGGGACGGTTTACACCTGAACTGGAGCGGTACTAACATTCTTGAAGGGAAGTTCGCTAGTGCTTCCTGGGGGGGTTTAAACTAAATTTGCAGGGGGCAGGGATCCAGAATGTGAGAGAGGATAGCGAGAGGAAGAATAAAGGACAGGTGGGGACTACACAGTTCCGGAATATTAAGTGTGTAGTATAGAAAGGTGAGACGGAACAAGTGATGAGGAGGACACATGTACAGAGGGATGGTCTGACGGAACATGGAGCTAAATGAGTTGAAAGAATATGTAAATTTAGGAAGGACAACAAAATTCTGGGGGCCTATAGCCTGATGGGAGTTTGAGGAGTTGGGTTAAGCACAAAAGGCAGCGATTCAAACAGAGAGAGGAGAAATGGGTTAAAAATTCTATATCTGAATGCACGAAGTGTCAGAAATAAGGCAGATCAGCTTGAAGCCCAGGTGCGAATGGGTAACTATGATGATGTTGGGATAACTGAGACATGGCTACAGAGAGATCAGACCTGGGATATGAATGTACAAGGTATACGTGCTATCGTAGGGACAGAAATGTGGGGAGAGGGGGTGGGGTGGCCCTGTTGGTGAGGAATGAGATTCAATCCTTTGCAAGGGGGGGGGGCATAGGGTCCCGAGAAGTAGAGTCTGTGTGGATAGAACTGAGGAACAGTAAGGGAAAAAGGACCCAAATGGGTGTTATCTACAGGCCACCAAACAGTAGCATGGACATTGGGTGCAAGTTCAATAGGGAGTTAACATTGGCATGCGGCAAAGGTAATGTTGCAGTAGTTATGGGGGATTTCAATATGCAGGTGAACTGGGAGAATCAGGATGGTGCTGGACCACAGGATAGGGAGTTTGTAGAGTGCCTACCGGATGCATTCTTGGAACAGCTTGTATGAGAGCTGTCCAGGGACAAGACTATTCTGGATTTAGTGTTATGTAATGAACAGGATTTGATAAGCAATCTTGCAGTAAAGGAGCCATTAAGAGGTAGTGATCATAATATGATAAGTTTTTATCTGCAATTTGAGAAGGATAAGGGCAGATCAGAGGTGTCAGTGTTGCAGTTGAACAGGGGAAACTATGGAGCCATGAAGGAGGAGCTGGCCAAAGTTAACTGGACGGATAGCCTAGCAGAAAAGACAGTGGAACAGCAATGGCAGGTATTCTTGGGAATAACGCACAAGGTGCAAAATCAGTTCATCCCCCAGAGAAGGAAGGATTCAAAGAGGGGAAAGGGGCCACAGTGGTTGACAAAGGAAGTCAGAGATTGCATAGCATTAAAAAAAGGAAATATGACAGAGCTAAGGTGAGTGGGAGGACTGATGATTGGGAAGTTTTTAAGGAACAACAGAACTTAACTAAAAAGACAATAAGGGGAGAAAAAATGAGGTACATACGCAAGCTAGCCAGGAATATAAAGGAAGATAGCAAAAGCTTTTTTAGGTATGTGAAGAGAAAGAAGATAGTTAAGAACAATGCTGGGCCCTTGAAGAATGAATTGGGTGAAATTGTTATGGGAAACAGAGAAATGGCAGAAGAATTTAATGAGTACTTTAGATCTGTCTTAACTAAGGTAGACACAAACAATCTCCCAGATGTATGGATGGGCCAAGGAAATAGGGTAACAGAGGAAATGAAACAGATTGACATTCAGAAGGAAACGGTGATGAGAAGACTGAAGGCTGACAAATTCCCAGGACCAGATGGTCTGCATCCTAGGGTACTAAAGGAGGTGGCCCTGGCAATTGTGGATGCATTGGTAATCATTTTCCAATGTTCCTTAGATTCAGGATCAGTTCCTGAGGATTGGAGAATGGCTAATGTTATCCCACTTTTTAAGAAAGGAGGGAGGGAGAAAACAGAGAACTATTGACACCTGTCAGCCTGACATCGATGGTGGGGATGATGCTAGAGTCCATTATTAAGGATGAAATAGTGGCATATCTAGATAGCAGTGATAGGATTGGGCCAAGCCAGCATGGATTTACCAAGGGTAAATCATGCTTGACTAATCTGTAGGAATTTTTTGAGGATGTAACCAGGAAGTTAGACGGGGGAGATCCAGTGGATGTAGTTTATCTCAATTTTCAGAAGGCATTTGATAAGGTCCCACATAGGAGATTGGTGGGTAAAATCAAAGCTCAGGACATCGGGGGGAAGGCATTGACATGGATAGAAAACTGGTTGGCAGATAGAAAGCAAAGGGTAGTGGTGAATGGGTATTTCTCGGAATGGCAGATGGTGACTAGTGGGGTGCCACAGGGCTCAGTATTGGGACGACAGCTGTTTACAATTTACATCAACGATTTGGATGAAGGCATTGAAAATAACTAAGCTGGGTAGCGGTGTGACATGTGATGAGGATGTTAGGAGAATTCAGGGTGACTTGGATAGGCTGGGTGAGTGGGCAGATACTTGGCAGATGACATTTAATGTGAATAAGTGTGAGGTTATCCACTTTGGGAGTAAGAACAGGAAGGCAGATTATTATCTGAACAGTGTAGAGTTAGGTAAGGAAGAAATACAAAGAGATCTAGGAGTCCTTGTTCATCAGTCACTGAAGGTTAATGAGCAAGTGCAGCAGGCAGTGAAGAAGGCTAATGGAATGTTGGCCTTTATTACAAAGGGAATTGAGTACAAGAGCAAGGAAATCCTCTTGCGTTTGTACAGAGCCCTGTTGAGACCACACCTGGAGTATTGTGTACAGTTTTGGTCTCCAGGATTAAGGAAGGACATCCTGGCTATAGAGGAAGTGCAGCGTAGATTCACGAGGTTAATTCCTGGGATGTCAGGACTGTCTTATACAGAGAGGTTAGAGAGACTGGGCTTGTACACGTTGGAATTAAGGAGATTGAGAGGGGCTCTGATTGAAACATATAAGATTATTAAGGGATTGGACAAGATAGAGGCAGGAAATATGTTCCAGATGCTGGGAGAGTCCAGTACCAGAGGGCATGGTTTGAGAATAAGGGGTTGGTCACTTAGGACAGAGTTAAGGAAAAACTTCTTCTCCCAGAGAGTTGTGGGTGTCTGGAATGCACTGCCTCGGAAGGCAGTGGAGGCCAATTCTCTGGATGCTTTCAAGAAGGAGCTAGATAGATATCTTATGGATAGAGGAATCAAGGGATATGGGAACAAGAGAGGAACCGGGTATTGATAGTAGTTGATCAGCCATGATCTCAAAATGGCTCGAAGGGCCAAATGGTCTACTTCTGCACCTATTGTCTATTGTAAATAATCTCCTGATCAAAAAAAATGGATTAAAGCAAATCAAGAACAAAAGAGATTCTACTGTTACAAACCCCATAACTGGGTCACTTACCAGCAAAGATAGAGACATCCGTTGGAGTCTGGTGATACTATATTAACAGTATTTATTAGCAAAAATACACAAAAATAATATCAATGCAAATATACAGATAATATATGTTGTCAATACTAAACCTAAAAGTGCGGGTATAATAATAAATAAGAGATAAACTCTTATCGTTGTCTAGGGGATAATGAATTGTCCGATGGAAATATAAAGTTCGCTGCAGTTCACACAGGCTGCCGCCGTTTGGGTGTTGCTGGGTTGCAATTGTTGGAGAGAGAGAGATTTGGAGAAAAACTTGCCGACTTTCCTTTATGATTTCGATCCGTCAGGTGTCTCGTTGTCGTGGCCGTTCAAGTGTGACCTCTCCTTTAGCTAAACCGTTCTTCCATGATGAGCCCGCCACCCAGGCAAGGGAGGATGCACACGAGCTCCCACCGGCTTTCACTATAAAACGCTGTCACTGGATTTCTAGCGTTTCTCCTGGTGCGTCTGAGGGGTGTTTCCCCAGACCCCTCTTTTATCCTCACTCACGGGATCTCAGATGTCAATCAGGTTGGGATGATGCAATCCCTCAACCAGACCACTCTGGTTGTCCCCTGAGGGGTTTCAATGAATAGTACAGTACTCAATACACAATTCCTTCTCCAAGAGACAATGGCAGTAATCAGAGGTTCAGTTCCGCTGATGTCAGGACACATTCCAAACCTTGTGTATTCTGGATGTCTCTCTCTCATTTCCTGGGTCTCAGACCCGAAATAATAGCGATCATGCGATTCTCAAAAAGGAGGGTGTGACTTTGTACCCTTCGGCCCCTCAGAGTTGCTTCACTTTCATAACACTACAGATGCTGGAAATCCAGAGTAACATACACAAATGGTTAGAGGAACTCAACAGATCAGGCAGCATCTATGGAGAAGAATAAGCAGTCAGTATTTCATTTCCTGATAAAGAATCTTGGCCTGAGACACCAATAATTTATTCCTTTCCACAAAAGAGTGACAGGTTACTGAGGAAAAGCAAGGATGCAGAGTTGTGACCATAATCAGACTTACTAAATGCTGGAGCAAGTGTGAGGATGAATGTGGCCTTTTCCTTTTTGTGACTCATATGTTCTATAATTGCAGAGAACGGTGAGTGTGTGGAATGGGCTGCCGGCAACGGTGGTGGAGGTGGATACAATAGGGTCTTTTAAGAGACTCCTGGATAGGTACATGGAGCTTTGAAAAATAGAGGGCTACGGGTAAGCCTAAGTAATTTTTATAGTTAGGACATGTTTGGCATAGCTTTGTGGCCAAAGGACCTGTATTGTGCAGTAGGCTTTCTACATTTCTATGTTCCATAGTCAAAAAGAGATTAGCTTTATTTGTCACATGTACACTTAAATATATTGTGTAGTGTGACGCTGGTGTCAATGGCCAACACGGTCTGAGGATCATGCAAGAGTCGCACCACTTCAGTCAGAGGAAACTCACAAAATCATGGGGAGATGGATGCTTGCCCTCACTACTTCATTACCTCATTGTTATCCTGCATTTTGTTGCTTACCTCTGCACTTTCTCTGCAGCTATCTTTTACGATACCTGGGCTTTGACCTTTCCTATGAGGGTGTTTAATCAGTGCATCAAACAGTCAAACTTACAAAAATTAATGTAAGTAATGAAAAGAAAATTGCCAATATTGACAAAAATTCAACTACCAGAAAATACAACAAAGAGCTCCATACTATGTCCAGTCTGAATTGTTGGCAACTCGATCTCTCTTCCTCCCTGCTATGAGAGCAAACTTCCCCTTTGTTTTGGCACCAGGACATGCCACCTTTAATTACGCACAAAGATAACGTAAGGCTACACAAGAATCATAATATGATGCACCCCACAGTGTAGTTACAATCATATTACAAAGTAAACAGAAGCCTCTACCTTAAAGAAAGTATACAAACAATATATACATATTTACACTGCCCCCATTACTTAAGAAATAAAATATTCTGAAGCGTAATGCGGGGAAATACACTATAAGATCAAACCCATCACAAGAATATACCGGGGAAGACATTGAAGAGTGCACTTTCAGTGCAACAACAACAGAACGAGAAGGCAATGTTTGTGTGGTTGTATGGAGTGTGTTTACTGACAGCTCTCTGTCACAATATATCTGTACACTTTATTAAGACCGTAAGACATAAGAACAGAATTAGGCCATTCAGCTCATTGAGTTCGCTCCGCCATTCCATCATGGCTGATTTATTATTGCTCTCAACCCCATTCCCCTGCCTTCTCCACATAACCTTTGATACCCTGATGAATCAATAACCTAACAACCTCTGCTTTAAATATACTGAATGACTTGGCCTCCACGGCCATCTGTTATTCTGTATGGTTATTACTTTATCTTGTCCTACCTCAGTTTATTGTGTAATGGACAGTTTGTATGACAAGCTACTCATTGTATGTTGGTAATTTGACAATAAACTAGCAGTAATCAGGAACAGAAGGTGATAGTTGCCTTTTAACCAGTGAACATCAACTGAGGAAATTGGCGGGTCGAACTGCGCATATGGGAGGAAAGGAAACCCTGCCTCTGGCCCTAGGAAGTGTTAACCGTGCTGAGCTCCTCCAGCAGATGATGCGTTGCCTAGATTCCACCATCTCCATTCTCAGCCGTCTCCAGTGAACCTGCATGTGTTTGGGATGCAGAACGAAACCAGAATATACCAAAGAAATACACGCCATAGTCACACAGAAAACGTTAAAATTCCACGCACAACAGCACTGAAGATCAGGACTGAATTTGTGTTGCTGAAGCTGTGAGTTATGACACAAACATGGTGCTGTTTTTCTTCAGATGCAATCGTTAAAGTAGCCTAGAAAACATGGCAACCAATTTTTAAAAATGTAAGGAACAGGAGCTGGAACAGGAGTAGTCCATTTGACCCATCGAGGACGTTCTGCCATTCAATAAAGATTAAAGATTGTGATCGAGTGATTAATTTTATTGGTCACATTTATATTGAAACATACAGTGAACTACATTTTTTGCATCAAATCACATCAGTGAAGATTGTGCTGGGCATCCCACAAGTGTCTCCATGCTTCCAGTGCAAACCAGTTCCTCACCAATATTTGTTCAAAACCATCAGCAGGAGAATTCAAGATTGAGTCGGGCCTTTATAACTGTAAGATAGCAGCTAAAGAGAAAAAAATTAAAGATTAGGTTTATTTGTCACATATATATCAAAACGTCAAATATAGAGAGCAATGCGTTATTTGCATCAAATCAGATTAGCGAGGCTTGTGCAGGGCAGCTGTCACCAATCTTCCAGCGTCAATATAGCATGTCCCCCCAACTCACTAACTCAAACCCATACATCGTTAGGCTGTGGGAGGAAACCAAAGCACCCAGAGGAAACCCACGCAGTCATGGCGAGAACTTGCAAACTCCTTACAGAAAGCGGTGGTGGCTGAGCCTCAGTCTAACAACTGGTTCTGCAATAGCATTATGCTAGCCGCCATGCTATTGTGTGACCCTCAGCTACCAGCCAGTAAGATCGGGCTGACTTATTTGTTGACTCAGTTCCACCTGCCTGCTTTTTCCCCATAACTAGGTCGTTGGGTGTATATAAAGCAGAACCTGATAGGTTCTTGATTGGACATGGCATCAAAGGTTACGGGGAGAAGCCTGGAGAGGCCTGAGGAGGGAAAATGTAAGGATCAGCCATGATTGAATGGCAGAGCAGACCCAATGGGCCAAATTGGTTAATTCTACGCCTATGTGTTATGGTCCTATGGTCTTATAACTCTTAATTTCTGCACAACACAAAAATAAATCTAACAGTATCATGTAGATTGTGGCTGGGTGGCCTGGAATAACACACACAAGAGATGGAGAAGCAAGGAAGAAGCATGCTGAGCTTTATTTTACTTGTAAGTCATCTACCCAGAATGCCTTCTGACATTACACAGAAGGAAGCTTGATGGCAGCCTGTAAGAGCAAACCTTTCTTTCTTTTTCAATTTTTTTATTGATTTTCATATATACATATAAAAAAACATAACATAATAATGAGTAAATTATGAATACAATAGACTTGAAATCATGTTGATAATAAGATAACAATATCCTATTAAACATCAGCAGAAAAAAAATACCTTAATCAATCAAGTCCATATGATTATATATGAAAAAAACAAAAATAACCATTAAAAGAAGAAAAAAATTGAAAATATGTGAAAAAAGTATATATTAAGAAAAATAAAACTCGAAACTAAACTAACATGGGCAATAATAACAGTTTACAAGTATATGATAGTGTCAACAAACTCCGGAACTCCATACCTGAACATGAATAAGCAGAAAGAAGGTCTGGAAAAGGCCAAATTAATTCATATGAAAATGTCGAATAAACGGTCTCCAAGTTTCTTCAAATTTAATTGATGAGTCAAAAATAGTGCTTCTAATTTTTTCCAGGCTCAGATAAGAAATAGTTTGAGAAAGCCACTGAAACGTGGTAGGAGGATTTACTTCTTTCCAGTTTTGTAATATAGACCTTCTGGCCATTAATGTTACAAAAGCAATCATTCGTCTGATTGAAGGGGAAAACTGATTACCATCTTCATTTGGTATGCCAAAAATTGCAGTAATAAAATGAGGTTGTAAATCTATATTCCAAATTGAGGAAATAGTAGTAAATATGTCCTTCCAGTAATTATGTAAAGTGGGACATGACCAAAACATATGGGTCAATGAGGCCACTTCTGAATGACATCTGTCACATTGAGGGTTAATATGAGAATAGAATCGAGCAAGTTTATCTTTAGACATATGAGCTCTATGTACAATTTTAAATTGGATTAAAGCATGTTTAGCACATATAGAAGAGGAATTAACCATTTGCAAATTTTTTTCCCATTTATCTGTTGATACATTATATCGAAGTTCTTTTTCCCATTCTTGTTTAATTCTATCTGATATTTCTGGTTGTATCTTCATAATCATATTATAAATAAAAGCTACTAATCCCTTCTGACAAGGGTTTAAGGTAAAAATCAAATCTGTAAAATCCACCAAAGTTGAATTAGGAAAAGATGGTAAAACTTTATGTAAGAAATTTCTAATTTGTAAATATCTGAAAAAATTAGATTTAGGTAATTCAAATTTGTTGGAAAGTTGGTCAAATGACATCAAAGTATCTTCAAAGAAAAGATCACGAAAACATTTTATACCTTTCCTTTTCCATATGTTAAAAGCTTGATCTGTCCAAGAGGGTTTGAAAAAGAAATTAAGTAAGATAGGGCTATCAAGAACAAAGTTTTTCAAAGTAAAAAACTTACGAAATTGAAACCAAATTCGTAATGTATGTTTAATAACAGGATTAGATATTTGTTTATTAAATTTAACTAAATCAGCAGGAAGACAAGAACCAAGAACAGAGAATAGAGACTATCCCTTTACCTCATTACATTCCAAATTTACCCACTGTGGGCATGATGCACCATCAATAACTCACACTGAGACGTAAGGCGAGATATCGGCTTTTATTGACTGGAAGAAGGAACCAGGAGTGAGTGTCTATCATACAAGGTCTTGGAGACTGAGGCCGAGCGTCAGGCCGCAGGTCTCCTTTATACAGGGGCCTGTGGGAGGAGCCACAGGAGCAGTCAGCAGGGGCGTGTCCCGACAGGCACATAGTTCACCACATTCACCCCCCCTTCGTTTGAAAAAGTCCTCATGTGGCGAAGGTTCTTACAAGTCAAGCCTATCAGGTGGTCGAATCTGTTGCTGCGATCTACGTAGCACCGGCTGTGACCGCATAGATGCCGGCAACATTGGTGATTGCACAGGGGACGGGGGTTGCGCGTGTTCTTGCCCACTAGGCGCCGGTGATCCCTCATGCATGTGCGAGGCGCCTGGTATAAATGTGTACGAAACGCCCGGTATACAAGTGTCGTGAGGAGTCTGTGTAGGGCCTGGTGAGCACGGTGTCAACTCTGGTGCAGGGTTCACAGTCACCGGAGAGCCTTCAGGGTAGTGGTCTGCTGCACCTGCGGGTGCCAGGTCGCGGATGGAGACCGTGTCCTCCCGCCCATCAGGTAAGACCACGTAAGCATACTGGGGGTTCGCATGTAGAAGGTGAACCCTCTCGACCAGCGGGGAGTATTTATTGCTCCTCACATGTTTCTGGAGCAGCACTGGCCCCGGGGACGTCAGCCAAACTGGTAGGGTGGTCCCAGTGACAGACTTCCTGGGAAAAGAAAATAGGCGTTCGTGAGGGGTGGCATTGGTGGACGTACATAACAGAGAGCGGATAGAGTGCAGTGCCTCAGGGAGGACCTCCTGCCATCGAGAGACCGGCAACCCTTTTGACTTAAGGGCTAAAAGTGTGGCCTTCCACACTGTGGCATTCTCCCGTTCCACCTGGCCATTACCCCGGGGATTATAACTCGTGGTCCGACTGGTAGCAATGCCCCTAGCTAGCAAGTACTGGCGCAGCTCCTCACTCATAAAGGAGGACCCTCTATCACTGTGGATATAGCAGGGATACCCGAACAGAGTGAAGAGCTGGCGCAGGGCATTTATGACGGACGTGGCAGTGGTGTCGGGGCAGGGGATGGCAAAGGGGAACCGTGAGAACTCGTCAATAACACTGAGAAAATAGACATTGCGGTCAGTGGAGGGAAGGGGGCCCTTAAAGTCAACACTCAGGCGTTCAAAAGGGCGGGTGGCCTTGACAAGTTGTGCCGTGTCAGGACAGTAGAAGTGCGGTTTGCACTCAGCGCAAATTTGGCAGTCCCTGGTCATCGTCCTGATGTCCTCCAGGGAGTACGGCAGGTTCCGAGCTTTCACAAAATGGTAAAATCGGGTGACCCCCGGATGGCAAAGTTGTGCATGAAGGGCGTACAGCTGGTCGAGCTGTGTGCTAGCACATGTTCCCCGGGATAGGGCATCAGGGGGCTCATTGAGTCTGCCAGGCCGGTACAGGATATCATAGGTGTAGGTGGAGAGTTCTATCCTCCACCGCAAAATCTTATCATTTTTGATCTTGCCCCGCTGTTGGTTGCTGAACAGGAACGCAACCGAGCGCTGGTCGGTCAGCACTGTGAATCTTTTGCCAGCAAGATAGTGCCTCCAGTGCCTAACAGCCTCCACTATGGCCTGGGCTTCTTTCTCCACCGCGGAGTGCCGAATTTCGGAGCCTTGGAGGGTGCGAGAAAAGAATGCTACTGGTCTGCCTTCCTGATTAAGGGTAGCAGCCAGAGTGAAATCGGAGGCATCACACTCCACTTGGAAGGGAGCGGTCTCGTCCACTGCATGCATCGTAGCTTTGGCAATGTCCGCTTTAATGCAGTTGAAGGCCGCGCAGGCCTCAGCAGAGAGGGGAAACGAGGTAGACTTGACCAGGGGGCGAGCCTTGTCTGCGTAATGGGGGACCCATTGGGCGTAATAGGAAAAAAAACCCAGGCACCGTCTGAGGGCCTTGAGAGTGGTGGGAAGAGGGAGCTCTAACAGGGGGCGCATACGTTCGGGATCAGGCCCAATAACCCCGTTTTCCACGACATACCCAAGTATAGCAAGGCGGGTGGTACCAAAAACACACTTGTCCCTGTTATAAGTAAGGTTCAGAGCTGCGGCCACTTGGAGAAATCGTTGGAGGTTGGCGTCGTGATCTGGCCTGTCGTGACCACTGATGATTGATGTTATCCAGATAGGGAAATGTGGCCTGCAGTTGGTACTGGTCCACCATCCGGTCCATTTCCCTCTGGAAGACAGAGACACCATTCGTGACACCGAAAGGGACGCGCAGGAAGTGATAGAGCCTGCCGCCCGCCTCGAAGGCGGTGTAGGGGCGGTCCTCTGGGCGGATGGGGAACTGGTGATAAACGGATTTCAGATCTATTGTCGAGTACACCTTATACTGAGCAATCTGGTTGACCATATCCGCGATGCGGGGTAGGGGGTAGGCGTCAACCTGCGTAAACCTATTGATGGTTTGACTATAGTCCACCACCATCCTATCTTTCTGCCCAGTCCGAACAACAACTACCTGGGCCCTCCAAGGGCTTGTGCTTGGCTCAATGATCCCCTCCCTGAGCAGCCGTTGCACCTCCGACTGAATGAAGGCCCGGTCCCCCGCGCTGTACCTCCTGCTTTTAGTTGCCACAGGTTTACAGTCGGGGGTCAGGTTGGCGAACAGCGGTGGGGGAGGGACCTTGAGAGTGAAGAGGCTGCAAGTGTCGGTAGCGCAGCTGTCGGCCTGGTTCTGGATGGGATGTGTGTGTGCGGGTGTGTGTGTGGTCAGCAGCGGAGTATGAGAAGAAGTCCCACAAAACTGAGGATTCTTGACAGTGAGTGGTGGGAGGGGCCCGTCATATACCATAGTCACACTTTCGAGATGGCTCTGGAAGTCCAGCCCCAATAGCGCAGGTGCGCACAGATTAGGCATGACCAGCAGCTCAAAGTCCCGATATTCTGTGCCCTGCACCACCAATGTCACTACACAACCCGCCCGGATGTCTGTGGACTGCGACCCAGAGGCCAAATGGAACCTCCGACTGACCGGCCGTGTTGCGAGTCCGCAGCGTTGCACTGTGTCCGGGTGAATAAAACTCCCAGTGCTGCCCGTGTCAAACAGGCATCCAGTCCAGTGTCCCTCCACCTGGATGTCCACCATGGACCTTGCAAGCTGGTGTGGGGTGCTTTGGTCGAGAGTTACAGTGGCCAGAGACCCAGTAAGCATCGGAGGGCCGGGGGCGGGGCGTACTGACGTCGACAAAGATGGCCGCTCACATCCGGGGTACCCGGTCAGCATCCGAGGATCGGGGGCGGGGCATGCTGACGCCGACAAAGATGGCCGCCCACATCCGGGCATGCAAGATGGAGGCCCCCACGTTTCACCCGCAGCGCTGCACCCCGCTCGAGGTTGAGACTTACAGACCTTGGCGAAGTGGCCCCGCTTTCCGCAGCTGGAGCAGGTCGCTTCTCGCGCTGGACAGCGTTGTCGAGGATGTTTCTTTTGGCCACAGAAATAACAAAGCACGAGTTTCTGACGGGCCACAGCCGTGGTCAGGGTCGGGGAGCTCGTGGAATCGCGACTGGCGGCGGCGTTGGCGAATTCGCTCCCGGGAGCCGGTGGTGGCGGGGTCTGAGGTGTCCATGGAACTGGCGGGGAATCACGCGACTGGACAGCGTCGGCGTTATGCCGCGCAGCTTCTAGAGCATAGGCCGTCTCTATCGCCGAGCTTAAGGTAAGATCTGAGTTCTCCAGCAGCCGCTGGCGCATGTACACTGACCTCAGTCCTGTCACAAAGGCGTCTCGCACCAGCAGCTCCGCATGCTGTTCTGCCTTGAGCGTCTTGCAGTCACAAGCTCGGACGAGTGTCTGTAATGCTCGGAGAAACTCAGCGCACGATTCGCCAGGCCGCTGTCGCCGGGTAGCTAAACGATGTCTTGCGTAGACGGTGTTCACCGGCCGCAGGTACTGTCGTTTGAGGGCGTCCAGTGCCCCTTCGTAGGTCGGCAGGTCCCGGATAATGGAGTAAACTTTGGAGGAGACCCTCGAGAGTAGGATTCTGTGCATAACGGCGGGTTCAGTCGCACGAAGCTCCGCCAAGTACGATTGGAAGCATGCAAGCCAGTGTTCAAAAGCGAGAGCTGCGTCAGGGTCTTGAGGGTCCAAATCCAACCGGTCCGGACGCAAAACGGGTTCCATGTTTTAAAACTTCCAGTCAATAAAATTGATGCACCATCAATAACTCACACTGAGACGTAGGCGAGATATCGGCTTTTATTGACTGGAAGAAGGAACCAGGAGTGAGTGTCTATCATACAAGGTCTTGGAGACTGAGGCCGAGCTTCAGGCCGCAGGTCTCCTTTATACAGGGGCCTGTGGGAGGAGCCACAGGAGCAGTCAGCAGGGGCGTGTCCTGACAGGCACATAGTTCACCACAGGGCACAATGGTGAATCCAAATCTAGTTTCCAATACATTAAATTACGAATATTATTTGCACAAACCTATACATGAATATAAAACAAACCATGTCTTAAATGCCACTATAGCATAATGGTTAGCCTCATAGAGTCAGTAAATGTACAACTGAAGTTTCTGATAATTTAAGAAGTCTTTTGTAGTTCAGGTTCAGATTTTATTCATCACATGCACATCAAAATCATTGAACATCACTGGGTTGCCATGGTAATGACGCAGTTAGCATGACTCTATTACAGCTCAGGGTGTTGGAGTTTGGAGTTCAGTCCCAGCATCCTCTGTAAGGAGTTTGTACCTGCTCCCTGTGAGCATGTGGGTTTTCACCAAGTGCTCCAGTTTCTTCCCACAGTCCAAAGACGTACCAGTTACTAGGTTAAATGTGAATTGTCCTGTGATGATTACGCAAGGGTTAAATAGGTGGGTTGCTGAGCAGTGCAGCTTCTTCAGAATTAGAATCAGGTTTAATATCAACGGCATATGCCATGAAATTTGTTGTCTTTGTGGCAGCAGTACAATGGAATACATAATAATAGAAAAAAATGTGAATTAGAGCAAGTATATAATATTAAATAGTTAAATAAGCAGTGCAAAATTTGAAATAAAAAAGTAGTAAGGGAGTGTTTTTGAGTTCAGTGGCCCTTCAGGAATTGGATGACAGGAGAAGATGCTGTTCCTGGTTTGTTGTGTGTGGGTCTTCAAGCTTCTGTACCTCCTTCCTGATGGCAGCAATGAGAAGAGGGCATTACCTAGATGATGGGGGTCCTTGATGATGCACACTTCCTTTTTGAGGCATCGCTCCTTGAAGATGTCTAGGATACTGTGGAAGCTAGAGCCCAAGATGGAGATGACTTCGTTTACAACTCTCTGCAGCTTACTCCAATTCTATCCAATAGCCCCTCTATACCAGACGGTACTACAGCCAGTTAGAACGCTCTCCACAGTACAACTATAGAAATTTAAGAAGGTTTGTTAGGCTGGAAGGGCTTGTTCCACACTGTATCTCTAAAATAAAATAAAAAATAAACAAAATAAAATAAGATAAAATAAAGTCAAATAAAAATAAACATAATTAATAAGGTAGCCTCCACTGATTCTCTGGGCAGAGAATTCCACCAATTCACTGCTCTCTGGGAAAAGTAGTTCTTCCTTATTTCCGACTCAGATCTATTCCCCCAAATCATAAGGCTCTGTCCCCCAGTTCTAGTGTGAGCTACCAGAAGAAAGAACTTCCCCTTTTTTTTAACTTATCTACTCCTTTGCTCACACCAAGCTTCCATAGATTAATGTGTGATTAATTTGGTTATAGTTATTTTCTGACTGAAATTTCTACTCCATTGTTTGTACAATTGCTACAGCAGGTATTGGCAAAAATTCCTGTTAGTGTTCCAGTGACTTTGAGAATTTATTCTCAAGTCATTACATGAGAAATGGTACTTTGTCTTAAACCTGGCCAAGCCCTGGATCACTTCACCAATGAGTTTCTGTTCATTGTACTCTTAAGCCGAATGGTTTCATCAACAAGATCACAAATAGGAAGTCAGAAGTTAAGGTCCATACAAGTCCAAAAGTCTAGGACAAAAGAGAAAATCTGGCAAAGCCCAGAGGCCAAAACCAGAAGACAAAGTCCAGAGGATGGTGAACCTTGAAGTCAAAGCATTAAGGTCAAAGGTAGAAGGAGGGCAAGAGCGTGAATGAATCATGAGAGGCACTCACCATGGTCAGAGGTCCCTGTGAGTCTAGAAGCCAGGCCCCAAAGATCAAACATACAATTGCCAAAGTCATGGAGTGAAGTCCTGGGGTTTGAGATGTGATTGTGTGTGAGTGCATGACTGGGGCTGGGAGAGGGGAAAGGGGCTTACTTTGCTGTTGTTTTGTTTGGTTGTTGCTGTTGTTCATGTTGTCCTGTGAACACGGTGACCATGATATATTGCCAACAGAATGTGTGATGGCAGTTGTGGACTGCCACAAGTACATTCTTGGGTGTGCTGGTTGATTCAGTATTGTCAAACATGAGTTCACAAGTGTAAAGGAGACCAAAAAGATCGAGCCAGCATATAAAAAACACACAATAAGCTTTAAGGAAACAAGAAAAAAACACATAGTTAAAAATGCATAACATTAACATATACTTGGACTGATTGTATATACATTGTTTTTTATGGTACTTAGTACAAATAACACCTTTCATTGGGTTTTATTTATTCATTTAGTGATACTGTATGGAGTAGGCCTGTCCACTCCTTTGAGCTATGCTACCACAGAAACTCCACAACCCCAACAAACCCTAACCTAATCATGGGACAATTTACATTAAAAAGCTAACTTACCTTTTTTTATTCATTTATGGGATGTGGGCATTGCCAGTTAAGCCAACATTTATTGCCCGTCCCTTGTCGCCCTTGAGGAGATGATGGCATGCTGCCTTCTTGAACTTGGTACGTCTTTTGACTGTGGGTGTAAACCAGAGCACCCATGCATTCCGCAGGGAGAGAGGACATACAGAGACTCCTCACAGGGGACGCCTGAACTGAACTCCAAACTCCCAAATGCCCCAGGTTGTAATAGCGTCACATTACCATGGCATCCCAGTGATGTAAATGTGCAATGATTTCTATATACATGTGATAAATAAATCTGAATCCGAAATAAGAAAGGCTTTTAAAATTGTCAGAAGACTTCAATTATACATTTACTATGAGGGTTTCCTGTCACGTATAATGATTCCATCATTCAGTTGTCTGTAAACAATTTAATTTATCGAAAATCTTAGTATATTGCAGCGATATGGAACCTGTCATAGCTGTGTGTGAAAGAGGACTGCTGAGGATAGTTTGAAAGAAAGATTGATAGACTACATTTCTTTTGCAAAGTTGTTCACCACCTGGATTGTTCCATCTGTGTTCAAATTCAAACAGTGTCTGTCAGATTACAGAATGAAAAAAACTTCTCCAAAATATGAGCAGAAAAACAACTGCCACTGCCAGTAAGGAGCTTGTACGTTCTCCCAGTGACTACATAGGTTTCCTCCTGGTGCTCTGATGTCCTCCCACAGTCCAATGCATTACCAGTTGGCAGGTTAATTGGCCACTGTAAATTGTCCCATGATTAGGCTGGGGTTAAATCAGGGGATTGCTAGGCGGCTTGACTCTAAGGGCCAGAAGGGCCTATTCCCTGTTGTATCTCAATAAATCAAAGAAATCTATAAAAGATAAGCAGCCTTTTTTCAGATATTCAAGCTGGAGACAACAAAATTACAAAATTAAAAATTTTAGATTAAAATTGTAATTACAAAAATACAGCTTCTGTTCTGTGCATTACATTGATTAATGATTGTTATCTGATGTGCAGAGTATACTTCTATCAGCTGGATCTTTTAGCCTTACTGGTAGCACAGTGGCTAGTGCCAATGATCAATGATCAGGGTTCAAGTTTGTATATTTTACCTGTGACTGTGTGGGTTTCCTCCTGGTTCTATAGTTTCCAAAGATATATAGCTTGGAGTTATGGGTATAACTTAGAGGGGTAACACCTCTGATGAAGGGCTTAGCATGTCCATTCTGGGGCAGCCCACTCACATTTGGTCCCCACCAGACATTTGGCTTTTACCTTTGGCTCTGAGTAGTTGTCTGCATGTGACAGTGGCCACACTCCCACAGACTCTTTCGACAGGCGGGCTAAACCAGGTGAGATTAACTGGTAGACCTCATACCCCAGTGAGATAGGGACATGACTGTCCTAGCATGCACCGTCAACTCCAGCGATTTGGGTGAATGAGATCTGTAGCTAGGAAGGCAGTGTTGCGAAGGGCAGGAAAAGGAACAGAAGAAGACTTGCTTATCCATTGCAATCAGGGAAGACCGCAGTTGTGATAATTACTTGTGTTATTGGACTAGACTGCCAAGGATGAAAGAATGGAATTGCCTCAATGCAATCGCTTTTCCACTTTACAAACTCTCTCCGTCAGGTTAACTGTCATTGTCAGATATGATGGACAACCACCACCTTGGTGCCAGAAGCGTGGTGGCACTTACCATATAACCATTACACCACGGAAACAGGCCATCTCGGTCCTTCTAGTCCATGCCGAATGCTTACTCTCACCTAGTCCCACTGACCCGCACTCAGCCCATAACCCTCCATTCCTTTCCTGTCCATATAACTATTAAATTTTACTTTAAATGACAATACCGAACCTGCCTCTACCACTTCTACTCGAAACTCGTTCCACACAGCTACCACTCTCTGAGTAAAGAAATTCCCCCTCGTGTTACCCTTAAACTTTTGTCCCCTAACTCTCAACTCATGTCCTCTTGTTTGCATCTCCCCTACTCTCAATGGAAAAAGATTATCCACGTCAACTCTATCTATCGCACTCATAATTTTAAATACCTCTATCAAGTCCCCCCTCAGCCTTCTACGCTCCAAAGAATAAAGACCTAACTTGTTCAATCTTTCCCTGTAACTTAGGTGCTGAAACCCAGGTAACATTCTAGTAAATCTTCTCTGTACTCTCTCTATTTTGTTGACATCTTTCGTATAATTCGGTGACCAGAACTATACACAACATGCCAAATTCGGAATTACCAATGCCTTGTACGATTTTAACATTACATTCCAACTCCTATACTCAATGCTCTGATTTATAAAGGCCAACATACCAAAAGCTTTCTTCACCACCCTATCCAGATGAGATTCCACCTTCAGAGAACTATGCACCATTATTCTTAGATCACTCTGTTCTACTGCATTCTTCAATGCCCTACCATTTACCATGTGTGCCCTATTTTGATTAGTCCTACCAAAATGTAGCACCTCTCACTTATCAGCATTAAACTCCATCTGCCATCGTTCAGCCCACTTTTCTAACTGGCCTAAATCTCTCTGCAAACTTTGAAAACCTACTTCATTATCCACAATGCCACCTACCTTAGTATCATCTGCATACTTATTAATCCAATTTACCACCCCATCATCCACAGCATTAATGTATATGACAAACAACATTGGACCCAGTACAGATCCCTGAGGCACACCACTAGTCACTGGCCTCCAACCTGACACAACCTCATCAGTCTCCAACCCTGCACGATCCTTGCTGATTTGATTGAAGCAAATAAAATATTCAATAGATTTCAATAGATACATTTAATGTCAGAGAAATGTATACAATATACCTCCTGAAATCCTTTTTCTTTGCAAACATCCACGAAAACAGAGGAGTGCCCCAAAGAATGAATGACAGTTAATTGTTCGAACCCCAAAGCCCCCCAAGCTCCCCCCACACATATGTAGCAACAAAGCAATAACCCAACCCCCCCACCAGCATAAATGCCCCCTCCACTGAGCACTCAAGCACTCAAGCGTGCAGCAAAGCATCAATAAAAACAAAGACTTGCAGTACTCCAAAGACTACTCATTCACCCGGTATTTCTCTCTCTTTCTCCCTAATAAAGGAAAAAAAACATTTCACCGTATGTTGCAATGCGCATGTGACAAAATTAATCTTTATCTTCATCTGTATAAATCTTTATAAATGCACAAATTGCAAATCGATGTAGGCCTCAGCTTCTTGTGTCTCCACCACCAGGTAAACAAAATCATCCAGTTGTACCATCAGCTCTGCATTTATGTCTATCTGCAGCGATTTTCATTTGACAGACTCATTTGTCATATATCAATCCATTCCTGCATTAAAATTGCTCAATTACTCTGTTCAACCACCCAGTCAGGAGGAGAATTCCAGCTGTCATGACCTAGAAATAAAAATCATAGAACATGCTGCATAAAATAGTTCAGGAATAGGTCCTTACCCAAAGGGGTTTTTGGTAGTGTAGTGGTTAGTGCAACACTATTATTGCGGGGGGGGGGGGGGCGTGTTCAGAGTTCAGAGTTCATTTCTGGCACTGTCTAAAAGGAGTTTGTACATTCTCCCCATGAACACGTGGGTTTCCTCTGGGTGCTCTGCTTTTCCCCCTCATTCCAAAGGCATACCATTCAGAAGGTTAATTGGTCATTGTAGATCATTCTGTGATTAGGCTAGTGTTAAATAGGTAGGAAGGTGGGCAGTGAGGCCTGTTAGGTGGAAGGACCTATTCCGTGCTGCATTTCTAATTAAAAATAAATAAATAAATAAACAACAGATGTCCCAGCGCTGGTCCCTTCAGAACACCATTGATCACAAACCTCTGATCAGAAAACTCATCTACCATTGCCCTCTATCTTCTCAGCTAATTATAGATCAGATTTCCAACTCGGTGTGGATCCCATGTGCCAGTCTTCAAAGTTCAAATCTCAAAAGGATGGTTCTGAACTAGACAACAATTAGGGATCTTGTCCATCCTGCCAGGCTCCAAAATGTTTGTTCATGTCTGGGCTGCACATAAGTCAGGTGTTGGTAAGCTAGGGAATGGTGTGGGGAACCTGTATTAAATACACTCATTGAAAAGTATTTTTCCTTCTGTAACCATACTAATTAACATGATATCTCTTAAGAAATCATCTTATTCCCCCCATTTGGCTTCTTGTCAATCAAACTCATTAGATTAACTTCTGCAAAGGGTGCTTCATTGCAGAAGGCCCTATTCGACACTGTATCTCTAAATAAATAACAAATTTGAAATAAACAAATAAATGTGCTTGCTTATTTCACATGATTATTAAAGACTCTCACCACCCAGGACATGCCTTCTTTTTATTACTGCCATCAGGGTGGAGGTACAGGAGCCTGAACACACACTCTCAGTAATTCAGAAACAGCTTCCTCTCCCTCACCATCAGATTAGTGAACGGTCTCTGAATCATTATTCCCCTTTTGTTCTATTTACTTATATTTGTAAACATCATAATAGTTATGTGTTGCAATGTAGTGCTGCTGCAAAACAATAAATTTCACAGCTTCTACCCGATAAGTTAAGGCCACCCTCAGTTTAGTAGAGCAACACCTTATATTTTGTCTTAATAACCTCCAACTTGATGGCATGAATAAACTTTCTGGTAAAAAAGTTCCCTACCCCTCCTTTCTTTCTCTGTTTCCCACTGTAGCCTCTCACCTCATCTCACCTGCCTATCACCTTCCCCCAGTATCCCTCCTTCTTCCCTTTGTCCTATGGTCCACTCTCTTCACATATTAGATTCCTTCATCTCCAGCCCTTGATCTTTCTCACCCACCTGGCTTCACCTATCACTTTCCAGCTATCCTCCTTCCCCTCCTCCTACCTTTTTATTCTGGCATCTTCCCCCTTCCCTTTTAGACCCGAAGAAGGGTCTCAGCCCAAAACATCACCTGCCGAGTTTCACCAGCAGTGTGTTGCTCTGGATTTCCAACATCTGCAGCCATTCTCCTGTTTATCAGTAATAATAACCTGATTCTGACATGAATGAAAACATTAGGTAACATTTCAGGAGGCCATTAGCAAAGTTCACAACTCTTATAAGAATGGTTTTTGTTTTGCTCTCAGGCAAACACAAGAACTCAAGCTTAAACACTCGTTCAAGATTATTGTCATTCAACATATACATGCATACCATCAAACAAAACAGCATTCCTCTGCACCAAGGTGCACAGCACAATACATGCAACTCACATACGCAATACATAAAGCAATATTACCATAAATGAATTAACAAATAATAAGGTGCATTTACGACAAAGTTAAAAAGTAATCAATTTAATGCTATTGGTGCTTCATATGTAATGAGACCTGGTTGGTGGTAGGGAGTTCAGTAGTCTCATGGCTTGGAGAAGAAGCCATTTCACATCCTAACAGTCCTTGTCCTAATGCTATGGTACCTTCTGCCTAATGGTAGGGGTCAAAGAGATTGCTGGACAGATGGTGGGGGGGGGGGGGAAATCAATGACAATGCCAAGGGCCCTGTGTTTGTAGCACTTCTGGTAGGTATCTCCGATGGGTGGAAGAGAGACTACTTGTAAACACCCCCTAAAGTGAGGACATGGCCTTTGTCATTACTTTTAAATATTCAAATACATATTTTGTCCAGTTACTCTTTGGTTACAATTATTATTTTGATCCAGAATGTTTTGAGATGCCTTGAGATTGCGAAAGACACAGAAAATGCAAGTTTTTTTTAAAGCACAGAACATAGACATAGATTTAAGATTCTGGATTTAAGATTGCTTATTGCCATTCTTCAGTGTACAAAGGTAAATGGGAATGAAAGGATTGTTACTCTGGATCCACAGTAGTATAAAAAACACAAAAGTATAAAGAACACATATTCAAATTCATATTCTGTCTAGTTACTCTTTGGTTACAATCACTATTGTGATGGTCTCGTAGAATAAAAGATACCCTAATAGAATTGGTATTTTATTTACTTAAAGGTACAGCATGGTGACAGGCCATTCTGGCCCAATAAATTTGCTCTGGCCAATTATACTCATATGTAATTGGGAAGAAACCAGAGCACCTGGAGGAAATGCACACATGGCTACAAGGAGATGTGCAAGCTCCTTACAGATGGCAGCAGAATCAAACCTGAGTCTCCAGTGTCATCATTTTCCAATTTGTTTGGTCAAAGGACATTCATTTACATTTGGGATGATCCAGTGCACCTTCGAAAGTCTTTTCCTGAAGTGAGACCTTGTTAAGTCAGAGTATTAAGCTCTGAAGAATTCTGGCCCTTTTCAATATTTTAAATTTGAGCTTATTTGCTTAAATATTCATGGCAAATCTCAAGATTTAAGATCAAATTCCATCACCCAGATGGATTCAGATGCTACGGAGACATTAAACATACAGATAAATTATTAAGTGCCTGAACATGGACTCATACTTTAATATACTTCCCATATTTACAAGCTCTGTCACAGAGAATCTTTCTGGGCCTAGAATACAAAGATGCTCTTTTCTCTTCAGACACTTGAGCATG
This sequence comes from Hypanus sabinus, assembly GCF_030144855.1. Taxonomy (NCBI): domain Eukaryota; kingdom Metazoa; phylum Chordata; class Chondrichthyes; order Myliobatiformes; family Dasyatidae; genus Hypanus; species Hypanus sabinus. The sequence goes on from NC_082713.1 coordinate 10,010,497, forward strand.
TCACCCAAGCTGACCATCCTGCTGAGGTACTGAGAGAAAGAGCTGCTACCTATGCCATTGGTGATGAGGATTGGGAGGGATGGAAAGAATGAATGATCCTCATTGCATTACCATTTGGTATAGAGTGGCTACAACACAGGATCGGAAAAAGCTGAGAGGGTTTCAAACTCAGCCAGCTGCATCGTGGGCACCAGTCTCCCCTCTATCAAGTAAACCTTCAAAGAGAGATGACTCAAAAAGGTGGCATCCATCATTAAGGACTCCCGCTACCCAAGGGGCGTGATCATTTCTCATTGCTCTATCAAGGAGCTGAAGGATCCTGGACACAAGCATCTAACATTTTAGGAACAGCTTCCTTCCCTCCAACATCAATTTCTGAATGGACAATAATTGTACAATACATGAAAACATTATAAATTACAATAAGACATTTGAGGATAGCAAAAGGCTCTTCAGATACAAGAGTTGTAAAAGAAAGGTGAGAGTGAATACGTGACCACTGGAAAACAATGCTGGGAACATAGCAATTGGGGCTCACAAAATAGTGGACAAACTGAACAAGTGTTTTGCATCAATCTTCACTTTAGAAGACTCTAGCAGTATGGTAGAACTTCCAGGTGTCAGGGGTCTTGACATATGTGAAGTTACCATAACTAGAGAGAAAGTTCTTGGGAAAATGAAAGATATGAAGGTAGATAGGTCACCTATCAGATGGTGTATACCTCAGAGATCTAAAAGAGGTGAAAGAGTCATTAGTAATGATTTTTTCAAGAATCACAAGATTCTGGAATGGTTCCAGAAGTCAGGAAAATTGCAAGTGTCAGTCCACTCTTCAAGAAGGGAGAGAGACAGAAGAAAGGAAACTATTGGTTGTAGTCAGCATGCTTTCCTCAAGGGAAAATCTTGCCTGACAAATCTGTTTGAATTCTTTGAAGAAATAACAAGCAGGATAGACCAAGGAGAATTGGTTGATGATGTGTACTTGGATTTTCAGAAGACCTTAGACAAGATACCACACATGAGGATTCTTAACAAGTTAAGAACCCATGGTATTACAAGAAAGATTCTAGCATAGATAAAGCAGAGGCTGATTGGCAGGGGGCAAAGAATGGGAATAAAGGGAGTCTTTTCTAGCTGGTGACTAACGGTGTTCCACAAGGGTCAGTGTAGAGACAGTTCTTTTACATTATACGTCAATGATATGGATGATGGATTGATAGCTTTGATGCAAAGTTTGCAAAAATATGAAGAAAGGTGGAAGGACAGGTAGATTTAAGGAAATAGGCTACAGAAGGACAGACAGATTAGGCAATTGGGCAAATAAATAGAGAAGGAATACAGTGTCAGGAAGTGTATGGTCATGCACTTTGGTAGAAGAAATGAAAGGATTAACTATTTTCTAAATGAAGAGAAAATACAAAAAACTGAGATGCAAAGGGATTGAGAGTTCTTGTGTGGGATACATTAAACATTAATTTGCAGGTTGAGTCTGTGGTGAGGAAGACAAATGTGATGTTAGCATTCATTTCAAGAGTATTAGAGTATAAAAGTGAGGATATAATGTTGAGACTTCATAAAACACTGGTGAGGCCTCACTTGGAGTATTGTGAGCAGCTTTGGGCCCCTTATCTTAGAAAGGATGTGCTGAAACTGAAGAGGGCTCATAGGAGGTTCACAAAAATTATTTCAGGAATGAGTGGTTTGTCATATGAAGAAAATTGGATAGTTCAGGGCCTGTATTCACTAGAATTGAGAAGATTGAGGAGTGACCACATTGAAACCTACTGAATGGCAAAAAGCCTTGATAGAGTGGATGTGGAGGGGGTGTTTCCGATGGTAGGAGAGTCTAAGATCAGAGGACACAGCCTCAGATTAAAGGGGTGTCTTTTTACAACAGAGATGAGCAGGAATTTCATTAACCAGAGAATGGTGAATCTGTTAAATTCTTTGCCACAGGCAGCTGTGGAGGCCAAGACTTTAAGAACAGTCCATAAGCAGGGTGGTGGGATTCTTCATGATCTTATTAGCTCTTTACCAGTAGCACACAGCATAGAACATGGAAGAGCATAGTACTGGACGGGCTAATCAGACCACCATGTTGAGCTGATGCTGGTAACAAATTATACCAAATTTCTTCTGCCTCCATGTCATCTATATCCCTCCATTCATGTTCATATAGAGAGCATGGAGGTGCAGTGGGATCACTGCATCAGAATCAGAATCAGGTTTGATGTCACTGACATACCTCAGTAAAATTGTTGTTTTGTTTTGTGCTGGCAATGCATAAAAAGAACACTCTCTCTCTCGCTCTCTCTCTCTCTCTGTCTCTATGTGCGGATACATTATATAAAAAATATATATCATCATTATTTTGTACTGTGTCATATGACATAGTCAATCATAGTCTTATCAATAATCTTAATTGTTTTTGGCAAATTTCTTTACAGTCTGAGCAGTGTCTTTATAAGACTGATGACCCCAGCCATTATCAATACTCATCAGTGTTTCTCTGTCCGGCATCAGTGGTCACATAACCAGGACTTGTGATGTGCACCAGCTGCTCACTCAAACATCCACCACCTGCTCCCATAGCTTCACATGACTCTGACTGGAGTCTAAGCAGGTGCTACACCTTGCCCAAGGGTCACCTGCAGGCTAGTGGAGGGAAGCAACATGCTCACCTCCTTTGGACGAGATCTATCTCCACCCACCACCTCTATAGGCCTAAGACTTTTGCGAAATACTATACTTGTCAAAGTGGAGCAGAGAGCGAGTTCAGGAGCAAAAAATCTGTAGGCAGAGAAGGAGTGCTAGGGACAGGAAGTGGCATGGGTGCAGACACACCCAGTCCTGAGACACCAGATCATGTCATTTGATCCCAGCCAGCTGGTTTATTGACCATTACAGAATGTCTCTCTAGTACTTCCCACTCCTTCCCATCTCCCTTCCCCTTTCCCCAACCATGGTCCCCTTCTTCTTGCCCCCTCCCACTCTCAGTCCACAACAGAGACCCATAACAGAATCAGGTTTATCATTGCTCACTTACGTAATGAAATTTATTTTATTGTGTGTGGCAGTAGTATGGCGTAATAGAATAAAATTGCTCCAGTACTGTACAAAAGTCTTGGGCACCCTAGCTATATTTACGTGCCTAAGACTCTGTACATTTCATATTTCTTCAGTAACTTATAGTTTTCTTTTACTATTCTGGGTTGCTATGTACAGTGCCACAAAGCTTTTTCTGATTTCAAAATACTTAATTCTGTTGACTGAAATATGAGCCCCTAATATCTTTCTAATTGATGTGTGTAATCAGTTTTTTATTTTGAGAGTGACATCATTGATACTTATAATTACCAACTGAGTTGAAAAGCGAAAATTATCCTTGACTTAATTACAATAATTGAACAAATCAAAGTGTTGATAACACTGGTTAAGCTAAGCCCTGCAACCACAGAATTTCAAAGAGAAGCATTGCCCTGAATCTTTTGTCTCACACAGACAATCAAGATTAATTCTGTCTTCCACTACATTTAAAACAAAGCTTAGAACAACAGATCTACACGCAACGGCCATTTTGTTAGATACAAGAGCGGAATCAGGTGTGGTCTTCTGCTGCTGAAGCTCATCTGCTTCAAGGTTCAATGTGTTATGCATTCAAGAGTTGTCCTTCTGCACATTACTGTTATAATGCATGGTTATCTGGGTTACTGTCAGCTTGAATCAGTCTGGCCATTCTCCTCTGACATCTCTCATTAGCAAAGCTTTTTCGCCCACATAACTGCTCCTCACTGGATTTTTTTTTTGTTTTTTCTCATCATTTTCTGTAAACTCTAGATACTGTCGTGCATGAAAATCCCAGGAGATCAGCAGTTTCTGAGATACTCAAACCACCCTGTCTAGCACCAACAATCATTCCAAGGTCAAAAACACCTAGATTATATTTCTTCCCCATTCCGATGTTTGGCTGATTAGATATTTGTATTAATGAGCAGGTGTGCAGGTTAACCAGTTAAGTGACCACTGAGTGTATATTGTGTAGTGAGAGGGAGAGGACCACAAGAGTGTTCGGGGATAAGTTGATGGTTTGGATGATGGAATTTTTGGCTTTGTGGCTAAGGCTGTCGATGATACAAAGATAGGTGGAGGGGTAGGTAGAGTCGAGGAAGCAGGAAATCTGCAGAAGAACTTGAACTGATTAAGAGAATGGGCAAAAAAGTGCCAAATGGAATATAGTGTAGGGACGTGTATAGTCATGCACTTTGACAAAAGGAATAAAGGAGAGAAAATTCAAAAGTTAGAGGTGCAAAGGGTCTTGCGAGGCCTCGTGCAGGGTTCTCTAAAAGTTAATTTACAGGCTATGTCAGGGGTAAGGAAAGCAAATGCAAAGCTAGCATTAATTTCAGGATGACTATGACATAAATGCAAGGATGCTAAGGCTTTATACAGTTCAGCATTGAACATCATAATTCCCTCCAGGCTCAACAGGATGCTCAGAGACCTTGGCCTTGACCTTACTTTGTGCAGCTGGATCCTGGACTTCCTGTCAGATCGTCAGCAGGTGGTAAGAGTGGGATCCCTCAACTCTACCCCTCTGATTCTCAACACAGGTGCCCCTCAGGTCTATGTCCTTTACTCCCTGTATACCTATGACTGTGCCACCACCCACAGCTCTAATCTTCTAATTAAATTTGCTGATGACACTACATTGATTGGTCTTCAAACAATAATGAGGTGGCCTACAGGGAAGAAGTCATCTCTCTGACATTGTGGTGTCGAGAACAACCTGTCCCTCAATGTCGCAAAAACAAAGGAGCTGGTTGTAGATTATGGGAGAAATGGAGATGGGCTAAGCCCTATTGACATCAGTGGATCTGGGGTTGAGAGGGTGAACAGCTTTAAGTTCCTCAGCATCCACATCACTGAGAACTTTATGTGGTCTGTACACACCAGCTGTGCGGTGAAAAAGGACACAACAGCTCCTCTTTCACCTCAGATGGTTGAGGAAGTTTGGTATAGGCCCCCAAATGCTAAGAACTTTCTACAAGGGCTCAATTGAGAGCATCCCGACTGGCTGAATCACTGTCTGGTATGGGAACTGTACCTCCCTTAATCAGAGGATTCTGCAGAGAGTGTTGCGGACAGCCTTCACATCTGTAGTTGTGAACATCCCATGATTCAGGGCGTTTACAAAGATAGATGTGCAAAAATGGGCCGAAGGATGATTAGGGACCTAAGTCACCCCAACCACAAATGATGCTGCTATCATCGGGGAAATTTCATCACAGAATAAAAGCCAGGTCCAGCAGGCTCCAGGACATCTTCTTCCACCAGACTATCAGACTAATTAACTCACACTGATTTGAGTGTATTTCTATGTTACATTGTCTGCTCTATCTATTATTAATTACTATGATTGCACATTGCACATTTAGACGTAACATGAAGATTTTTACTCCACATGTATGTGAGAGATGTAAGAAATGAAGTCAATTCAATAAGGCGTTAGTCAGACTGTATTTTTTTTAAATTCATTTAGCGATACAACACGGAGTAAGCCCTTCCACCCTTTGAGTCATGCTGCTGCAGCAATCCTTGACCAACCAGATTAACCTGAACCTACCACAGGACAATATACAATGACCAGTCAACATAACCAATATGTCTGGGGACTGTGGGAGGAAACTGGAGTACCTGAGGAAAAATTATGCGTTCTTGGTGGTGGGGGGGTGGGTTTGAGGGTGGTTGCTGGTGGTTGTATAGGTGGTACCAGAATTGAAATAGGAAAGCCTTGAGCAGTTATAGTATTGTGCTAACTGCTCTGCTACTGCGACACCCAGAGGAGATGAGGAGCATTTGATGGCTCTGGGCCTGTACCAACTGGAGTTTAGAAGGATGAGAAGAGATCTCATTGAAACCCATCCAATACTGAAAGCCCTAGATAGAGTGGATGTGGAGAGGATTTTTCCTATAGTGCAGAGTCTAGAACTAAAGGGTACAGCTTCAGAATACAAGGACATCTCTTTAGAACAGAGATGAGGAGGAATTTCCTTAGCCAGAAGGTGGCGAGTCTGTGGAATTGATTGCCATAGACGTCTATGGAGGCCAAGTCATTGGGTATATTGAGAGCAGAGGTTGATAGACTCTTGATTGATGAGGGTGTCAAATATTATGGGGAGAAGACAAGAAAATGGTGTTGAGATCAGCCATGATTGAATAGCAGGAGAGACTCAACAGGCTGAATTATCCAGTTCTACTGCTATGTCTTATGGTTTATGATCTTATAAAAATCCCTAAAATATCATATTTTATACAGGGCAGGTATCATTATCATTATGTGCCATGTTGTATGATGTGTGCGGTCATGGTCTTTCCATGTCCATGATTGGTCTTGGCAAAGTTTTCTACCAAAGCGTTATGCCACTGCCTTCTTTTGGGCACTGTCTTTACAAGACAGTTGATCACAGTCATTATCAATATTCTTCAGAAATTTTCTGCCTGGCATCAGTGGTCGCATAGCCAGGATTGGAGATGTAAACCGGCTGCTCATATGACCATCCACCGCCTGCTCCCGTGGCTTCACATGACCCTGATTAGGGGAGGTTGTCCATGGACATCCTACAGGCTAGCAGAGGGAAGGAGCACTTAACACCTTCTTTGTTAGAGCAGATTAAAGTGTGAAATCTCCTGTGGGTGTTTCATGAGGCACTGCAGTTTAACTCATTTACATATAACTTGTAAATTAACACTATGTGAAAGAAATAGTCCCAAATCCAGTTAAAAGTGGAGCTCATTAGTTCTGCAGTATACACTTATCCCTTAATTAACATGTTTAAGTGTCTGATAATATGTCAAATTGAATTAAAAATGGATTGATATTTTTAACGCGTTCTGTTTTTACTGATTGCCATTTAGAAGCTAAGGATTTGATAACATTATTCTTTTAGATGTTAAATTATGAGAAGAGTTCCAGAGACTACTTCCACAGTTAGCAAAGATTAAAGGTTTAGGGGAATTGTTTATTGCTTAATTTGGTGAAGAAATCTCAGAAAATGGATTGAAACTGTTTCCTCAAGTGCAAGCATGCGATAAGACATTACGATTTGAGAGACTTCAGTTTGAGATTTTGCATTCAACCAGGGACTCTGGCAGATTTGTACAGATGGAGAGCATGAGGGCATTCTAATTGGTTCCGTCACTGTCTGGTATGGACGCTCCAGTGCACAGGATTGGAAGACGCAGCAGAAGGTTGTAAATTCAGACCCTTCCATCATCATCACCTCCAGCCCATCGAGGACATATTCCAAAGACAATGCCTCGAGAAGGTGACATTCATCAATATCCAGGACATGCCCTTCTCCCTTCAGATGCCTAAAGAAACACTCAGCTTTTTAGTAACAGCTGCTTTCTCTCTGTCCAGACAGACCATGCAGTGAAAAGCAGTCCTTTTCATGCTGGCCAAACAGATCATTCCATACATATGTACACTGAGGTCTAATGCCCTTCTCTTGGACAACATTGGTGGTGTGGAGAGGGGAGACTTGCAGTTTGGGCAACTGCCAGTCTTCCATAAAAAAAACCTTGCCCAGGCTTGCGCCCTGGAAACTTTCCAAGGTGCAAATCCATGGTCTATCGAGACTAACGGAGGCCTACGCACACCGAGGTGGATAAAAGGAAAATAAAACAGAATGCAGCATAGGGTGTTGCAGAGAAAGAACAGTGCAGGCAGATAAATATTGTACAAGAGCCACACTGAGATAGAGTGAGAGAGCTTTTAAGAGATCTTTAAGGCCCACCATTGGTTGAGGTTGACCATGGATGTTACATCACAAGTGTCTATGTGATAATCACACCAGTGCAGTACAATATGGAGCTGCCCATGTTGCCCACGCAGTAGGTCCCCTCTCTCCATGCAACTCACTTGCAGTTTAACAAACAGTGGGTTTCTTCCTTCCCGCTGATGAAGGGTCTCTGACGTGAAAAGTAGACACAGTTTCTCTTGCCACAGATGCAACCTGATCCACTGAGTATTTCTAGCTTTTGACTATGTTTCCAATTTTCAGTTCCTTTACTTATATTGAGTTCTTAAGGAATTTTTTAAATACAAGAGTGATTGAGATCTAAAGATCACTGCAAGAGGAGGTGGTGGAGTTTGAAGAAATCATGATATTAAGAGACATTCAGACAGACACTTAAATGGGAAAGGAAAAGGTTACATTGCAATTACATGTAAATCAAATTAAAGTAAATGGTCAGTAATGTCAACAGAGACATGATGGGTTGAATGGCCTATTTCTATTCTGTATAACTCTATGATTCTTACCAAGGATACAAGCAAGTTGATTATATCAAGATCAATAATATATAGTAAGTTGTTGAATAAGGCTGGTGTGTGTGTGTGTGTGTGTGTGTACACATGCTTGTGTTTACTCTCACACACGCATTCAAATAAGTTTTTCTTCATCTAATGTTCCTTGATAGCCTGATCTTGTGTTCTTTGTCAGATCAATTGTCTTTTATTTCTGAAATTATCTACACATAATTTCAATTGAATTGAATTGAATTTATTTTATTGCTTACTTTCTTCATATACGTGAGGAGTAAACATCTTTACATTTCATCTCCGTCTAAATGTGTAATGTGCAATTTATAGTAATATGTAATAAATATTATGTACAACCGGACAGCGAATATAACATAGAAATACAATAGTATCAGTGTGAATTTATCAGTGTGAATTAATCAGTCTGATGGCCTGGTGGAAGAAGCTGTCCCGGAGCCTGTTGGTCCTGGCTTTTATGCTGCAGTACCGTTTCCTGGATGGTAGCAGCTGGAACAGTTTGTGGCTGTGGTGACTCGGGTCCCCACTGATCCTTCGGGCCCTTTTCATACGCCTGCCTTTGTAAGTATCCTGACTAGTGGGAAGTTCACATCTACAGATGTGCTGGGTCATCTGCACCACTCTCTGCAGAGTCCTGTGATTGAGGGAAGTTCAGTTCCCATAACAGGCAGTGATGCAGCCAGTCAGGATGCTCTCAATTGTGCCCCTGTAGAAAGTCTTTAGGATTTGGGGGCCATACCAAACTTCTTCAATCATCTGAAGTGAAAGAGGCGCTGTTGTGCTTTTTTCTCCGCGTAGCTGTTATGTACAGACCTCGTGAGAGCCTCAGTGATGTGTTAGCTGAAGAACTTAAAGCTATTCACCATCTCAACTCCAGATCCATTGATGTCTGTCTCCATTCCTCCTGTAATCTACAACCAGCTCCTTTGTTTTTGCAACATTGAGGGAGAGGTTGATTTTTGACACCACTGTGTCCGTGATGACTTCTCTGCAGGCTGCCTCCTTATTATTTGAGATTAGGCCAATCAATGTAATATCGTCTGCAGAATTAATTAGCAGATTGGAGCTGTAGGTAGCAACACAGCCATGCATATACAGAGGGTAAAGAAGGGGGCTTAGACCTGTGTTGAGGGTCCCAGAGCAGAGGTGAGAGAGCCCACTCTTACCACCTGCTGGAGATCCAACAGGAAGTTCAGGATCCAGCTGCACAAGGCAGTGTGAAGTCTGAGATCTCTAAGCCAAAGAAAGAAATGCTTTTGCCAGTGGAGTTATTCAGATTAGCGACTTCAATGTTATTGTCCAGCATCAGCAATATTTGTTTTTTTTTAATTTAGAAATTAATTTAAATAAGGCTTAGGAGCAGAATTGGGCCATTCAAACCATCAAGTCAGCTTTGCCATTCGATCATGGCTAATTTATTTTCCCTGTCAACCCCATTCTCTTACCTTCTTCCAGTAAGCTTTGATGCCCTTACTAATCAAGAGCATATCAACCTCCACTTTAAATAGGGGGGCCTTCCATTGGTTGGGATAGAGCAAGGATGTTGCATCCTGGCTGTCTACATGCAAGTCAGTACACAAGTCAGGGCAGTAAGATATGGAGAGCGAGTCGTTGCCCATGGAGCAGGCTGCCCCTCTCCAAGCAGCCAAAGAACCAGCAGAGACCAACTCTGTTTGGTACCAGCAGCATTGCATGAATTGCCAGTCAGCACTGAACTCAACATAAGACTGCCTTAGGGACTCCAGCTCCGGATTTTTCCCTCAGTGTTTACTCCTAAAGCCTTCTCCATAAATGGGTGTAACCGCGAGGCAGCAGAGGTTTGAGGTCAGATTTTCCTTCTCCTGGATGAGCTGTCACCCAAGCATCTGTCCAGAGTGAATGGTTTTCAGATGTCCATAACCCACCTTCATCCTTTCTCCTGTCAGTAGAAGTGGTTCCGCCAAGCTCAGTAGTTAAGCCACACATGAAGGCCAGGAGCTGGACTGGGTTAATAGAGGCTATTTGAGATGCATGTCATTGGGAACATTTAAGAGGTCATGTTGAACTCATGCCCACTACACCCGCAAACCACAACACCACCCCCCTCCCCACCCAGCTATGACAACCTTAAGGAACCTCCACTTCAGATATACCAAATAACCTGACGTCCACAGCAGCCTTGTGTCAAAATGAATTCCACAGTTTCACCACAATAAGGATAAAGAAATTCCTCCTCATCCCTCTTCTAAAAGAACGCCCTACTATTTTGATGCTATGCACTCTGGTCTTAGATTCCTCTACTATTGGACCTATCTTCTCCATGCCAGTGCCATCTGAATGGTTCAGAAACAGGTATGTATCAATTTTATTAAATATTCAAGTTTCTTGAAAAATCCAAAATATTTCAGATAGATCGATTCAGTTCAGTTCAGTTGCTGTTTATTGTCATTTAGAAACCACAAATGCAATGCAGTTAAAAAATGAGACTATGTTCCTCCAGAATGATATCACAAAAGCACACGACAAAACAGACTACAACAGAAAATCCACATAACGTTTGGCAATCCCCAATTCAGAGTCCGAAGAGGCTGCTGTGTATTAATATTGTGCTACCATCTTAGCGCGTTCCCCGGAAAAGAGTTCCAAACTCACCAGACAAAACAAGACCAAAAACTAAAGCTATAAGAACTGCACAAAACCACATAGTTACAACATATAGTTACAAAAGTGCAAACAATGGCATAATTGATAAAAAAAAGACCATGGGCACAGTAAAAATAGTCCAAAGATGTTAAAAGACTATAAGTTCAAAAGAAACAACCACACAGTTTCCACAAGTCCCCAGGGTCCCAATAGACTTGTCATCCCACGCAGGCGGCTGAAGGGAATACCCCCGCTATTGACTTCCAAGGCGCATCCAGACTCAGCCTCGCAGACACAGCACACAGTGAAAGCGCCTTCGGACCCAGCCTCACAGATGCAGCACACAGTGAAAGCGCCCCGACTGCAACGGTCTCCGAGTCCTTCGAACCTCCGAGCCTCCAACCATCCCCTCCAGCACAGCTTCTCTGAGCACCATCCTCTGCCGAGCATGTTTAAGATGCCCCCGCCAACGGCCACCAGAAACACAACCCCGAGGACTGGGGGTCTGTTCTTCTCAGCAGAGACTCGGACCTCACAGCAGCAACAGCAACGAAGAAGGCCTTCCTGGAGATTTCCAGATGTTCCTCCGTGCTTCCATGTCCGTTTTTCATCAGATTATGATTGCACACGTCTCCCCACTTAACAAATAACACATATAAGCTCCAGAGTGGCCGCTGCAAGCTGTGTCGCACCGCCATCTTGGCTTTTGCACTTAACATGAAAAGAAATTCAGCAAATTGAAAGCTTCTCTAAAAATGCCATTTGAGGAGATACCACACTCCTTCATAATGAAGGTGGCCTCAACAGATGTGAATGGTGGTCCAGAGGTTCTCTGGAACAAGTGCTTGAGAATTGCTTTTGTCCTTAGCCGCTGGTCATAATGTGGAGCACAAGGAATCCAGATATGGAATGCAATCACAGAGAGCTTCAAACAGCTGGCTTCAGATTTGAACAGCTATGTCCATGAGCACATATTGGGAATATCCAAACCACTGATATTAATATGAGAAAACACTAATGGTTTCCATTAAATTCAAGCTGTTACATTTCTGTTCATTGCATGATAAGTTTACTTTTCTTTGTCTCATTAAGGGATCCTTTAAACACTTCAATGTCTAAAGTCTTAGAAAAGTACAACATAGAAACAGGATGTTCAGCCTACTTAGTACATTTAACTTGCCTACTCCCATTCAGATCTTAGCCCTTCAAACCCCTACCAACCATGTAGCTATCCAAACTTCACTTGAACATTGAGATCGAGCTTCCATGTACCACTTGCTTGCTCTATACTCTTTTGACAAACCAGATTAACTTTTGACCTTCTGAGTAAAGAAGTCTCTGCTCAGATTCCCCTTAAACATTTCAACTTCCACCCTTAACCTGTGACCATTGGTTGTAGTCCCACTTAACCTCAGTGGAAAAAGCCTATTTGAATTTGTCCTACCTTTACCCCTCATAATTTTGTGTAGCGCTATCAAATCTCCTCTCAATCTTTTGTGTTCTAAGGAATAAAGTCCGAACCTATTGAATCATTCCAAATAATTTAGGTCTTCAGAAGCCTGAGGAAATACAGCATGACCATGGTGATTTTCAGAAATAAATTATTTTAATTTCTTTATTAAAAGCATCTTTGTGGCCTAGCGCTTAACATAATACAATTAAACAGGATGACACTTCTAGAGGCAGATGGGATTAAATGGATTAATAATCCAGCACGGACTAAATGGTACAAATGGCCTGTTTCTGCACAGCAGTATCCTTTGACCCTATTATAGAACCATTGACCAAGGTTCAGTTCCAACACTGTCTATAACCTCCAAGAGGATAACAACTTGTCATGGTTTGGAGGTTTGTGTGCCTCAATATAGGAAATGATAGATAAGATGTCAAAAAAATAGAGAGAGGAGAGAGGAGATTTACTAGAGTGTTACCTGGGTTTCATCACCTAAGTTACAGAGAAATGTTGAACAAGTTAGGTCTTTATTCTTTGGGGCATAGAAGGTTGAGGGGGGACTTGATAGAGGTATTTAAAATTATGAGGGGGATAGATAGAGTTGGCGTGGATAGGCTTTTTTCCATTGAGAGTAGGGGAGATTCAAACAAGAGGACATGAGTTGAGAGTAGGGGGCAAAAGTTTACAGGTAACACAGGGGTGATCTTCTTTACTCAGAGAGTAGTAGGTATGTGGAACGAGCTTCCAGTAGAAGTGGTAGAGGCAGGTACAGTATTGTCATTTTTTAAAAATTGGATAGGTATATGGAAAGGAAAGGAATGGAGGGTTATGGGCTGAGTGCGGGTCAGTGGGACTAGGTGAGAGTAAGCATTTGGCACGGACTATAAGGGCTGAGATGGTTTCCGTGCTGTAATTGTTATATGGTTATATGGATTTATAATATGCTACAGTACGTTGGATGGAGTGAGGACCTTGTGCTTTGGCTCTTGGCAGAACTTCCCATGCCAAAGAGGTCAAACTGTAGAGGCCAGACTAAGTAATGTCCACCAGTGCTCCACGTTCGCAAGCTCGGCTCAGGGCTAACAACCCTGACTGGTCAAACAAAATTGTTATGGAAACAGAAATGAAGAACCCTTCTACATCTGAGTATGGTGGTATTCCTGAGTCTCCACATGGGACTTAGATGGCTGACAATAGTGAAAACCGAGAGAAAGCTACTGACATGATGAAGGAAGCCCTGAACACAGCCAGAGATGGAAGGACAGAAATGCCAGTGACAGAGCAGTAAGTAAGTACAGTCTGCAAGGACCACAAACATGAGAATATCTGCAATACTGACACTCCAAAGCAATACACACAGAATGCCGGAGGAACTCAGCTGGACAGGCAGCATCTATGGAAAAGGATAAATAGTTGACAATTCTGCCGAGACCACTGATGAAGTGTCTTGGCCCGAAACGTTGACTGTTTACTCCTTTCCACAGATCCTGCCTGATCTACAGAGTTCCTCCAACATTTTGTGTGTGTTGCCACAGTCTGTAAGGAGTTTGTACATTTCCCTACCCACCTCCCCCACAACCACCCCTCGTGATTGCTTGGGTTTCCTCTGGCTGCTCTGGTTTTCTCCCACATTCCGAAAATACACAGTTAAGGTTAGTGAGTTGTGGCTGTTCTATTGGACACAGCATAAGTAAGGAAGAGTGTTGAACTGAGATAGAACATAAGGAAGCTTGATCCACACTGGAGACTGAACAAAGCAAGTGTAGAGCAATAAGGTAAATATATTTATGGGATGTTTACATGTAGATTTTCTTACCAATATGATGGGAAAAGTTTATTTTCAATCTCATGAGGTGCTGTGTAAAAGGGTTAATTAATAATATTGTAATGAAGCCACTTAGTAAGAACAAATCTGAATTTAGTTTGGATAACTTTATTGGAAAATAATAATAAAAATTTTAATGATTTGGAATTTTAGGCTCTGAAAATAGAATCTTAAATCTAAGCGAAGGAACTAGGAGGCAAGAAAGGAAAATTGTTTGTGGTTGTTTGGGAATATGTGTTGAGTGGTATGACAGATAAGGTATAATTTTAGAAAACAACAATATATTCATTTGATTAAATGAATTCCCAACAAGAAAAGTGATATGTGGTGACACTAAAGACCCTGGTTCAGTCCTGATGTACCATGAGTGAAATTAAAGACAGTGAAATGCAAGAAGAGGTTTAGACAGTTGCCAGAATTAGCACTAGGCCCCAGGGATTGTGATCATTTTAGAAATCAGTGAGTAAAGTTCAAGTTGATGGCAGGATATAAAATAAGAATAAACTGCTAAGGAACATAAAAAATGGATTGAAATAGCTTTTTATGGATATATAAATAAGAAAAGACTAACAAAGTTTAAGAGAATTTACAATGCACAACAAGGAAACAGTGAAAAGATGACACTGAATTAGAAAAGCTGCAGAAAGTTGTAAATACAGACAGTCAGATCCGTCATCGGCACCAGGCTTCCCACCATCAAGGACACCATCAAAAGGCATTGCATCAAGAAGGTAGCATCCATTATTAAGGACCCCCATTACCCAGGACATGACTTCTTCTCGTTGCTGCCATTAAGGAGGAGGTCCATGAGCCTGAAGGCGCACACTTAACATTTTACAAACAATGAAGTCCCCTCTGCATTAGATTTCTCGAAGTTCTAAGCAAATTTGTTATCAAAGTACATATAATATGTCACAATATACTACCCTGAGATTGGTTTTCTTGCAGGCATTCACAATAGAACAAAGAAATACAACAACATCAATGAAAAACTACACTGAAACAAAGACGGACATACAACCATTGTGCAAAAGAACAATTAAATAAATAAATAGATAAATAAATGCATACATACATGCGTATTGGGAAACTGAGCTGTACACCCCTTTAAAATATGCCCATAGGCTGAGAAATTAGTTCAGTGTTGAGGGGAGTAAAGTTACTCACGCTGGTTCAGAAGTCTAATTGTTGAAGGGAAATAACTGTTCCTGAACCTTGTGGTGTGAGATCTAAGGCTGAAGAGAAGAGAGCATGGCCTGGATGGTTGGGGTCCTTGTAGACATGCTCAAAAGTGGGGAGGGTTTTGTCTGTGATGGTCTGAGCTGTATCCACAACATTTTGTAGGCTTTTCCATTCATGGGCATTGGTGTTTCCATACAAGGCCATGGTGCAACCAGTCAGGATAGTCTCCACTGTACATCTATAGAGTTTGTCAAGGTTTTAGATGACATGCTGAATTTGCGCAAGCTTCTAAGAAAGTAGAGGGGCTGCAGTGCCTTCTTTCTAACGCTGCTTACGTGCTGATCCCAAGACAGATCTTCTGAAATGATAGTGCCAAGGAATCCTCTCCACCTCTGATCCCCCAATGAGGACTGGCTCATAGACTTCCAATTTCCTCCTCCCGTGGTCAATAATCAGCTCCTTGGTTTTACTCACCTTGATTGAGAGGTTGTGGTTGTGGCACCATCCGACCAGATTTCATTTTCCCTCCATGAATACTTTTGCTCTCTTTTTGCACTATTTAATTAGATCTACATGGACAATCATGTGCGATTAATCTACTGGAGTTCTTTAAGAATACTTCCATTAAAACCAGTGGCCGTTTAGTTGTCACATTGAAATTATGAATATTAAAATATTAAAATATATTGAAATATGCAGTGAAATATGTCATTTGCGTCAAATCAAATCAGCGAGGATTGTGCTGTGGTGGCCCACAAGTATCCCCACACTGCCAGTGCCAATGTCGCCTGCGCACAGCTCACTAACCCTGACACATACGTCTTTATGTGAATATTCGAAAGGGTTCCACGACAGAGACTGATGAACATGGAATTCGGAATAACATTACATGGGGGGGGGGGTAATGGAATATTATGGATTCAGATTTGGCTAGATGGATTATTCATTCATAGATTATTGATGCTTCCTGCCAGATACAGTCCTTCAAGAAGACCAGAAACTTGTTGTGGAGCTTCAAAGCTTGCGTGTCTCAATGACCTGGAGAACGACACAGGCTGAAGTCAGGGCTTTATGCTTTGGCTCTTGATAGGGTCACACATTCCAAACAGTTAAAAGGGTAGAAGACAAACTAAGAGTGGTCCACCAGTCCTCCAGGTTCAGGGCTAACAAACCTGACTGGTTAAAAGGAAAAGATAGTTACAGAAACAGTAATTAAGAATCCTTCTATATCTCTGTGTGGTGGAAAATGATCAGTGACAGACAGAATTGGAGGAGCTTCATAGCTGCCCTAGATGCCAACAGCATAATGGGCAGCTAATATCAGATTCAATAACAGAGAATCAGAATCAGAACCAGGTTTATTATTACCAGCATGTATCATAAAATTCATTAACTTAGCAGCAGCAATACAGTGCAATACATGATAATATAGAAAAAAAATCCCAACAAAATAAATAAATAAATAAATTACAGTAAGTATATATCTGTATATTAAAAAGATCAAAAATAGTGCAAAAACAGAAATAATATATATTTTAAAAAAATTGTTGTAGTGTTCATGGGTTCAATGTCCATTTAAGAATCGGATGGCAGAGGGGAAGAAGCTGTTCCTGAATCACTGAGTGTTGGCCTTCATGCTTCTGTATTTCCTCCTTATTGATGATAACAATGAAAAGAGGGAATGTTCTGGGTGATGGGCGTCTTTAATATTGGACTCACCTTTCTGAGGCACCACACCTTAAAGATGTCTTGAATGCCTCAGAGGCTATTACCCATGATGGAGCTGACAAATTTTACACCTTTCTGCAGCTTCTTTCAGTCTTGTGTAATAGCCCCCCACCAGTCAGTGATGCAGCCTGTCAGAATGCTGTCCTTGACACATCTGTAGAAGTTTTTGAGTGTTTTCAGTGACAAACCAAATTTCTTCAAACTTCTAATGAAATATAGCCACTGTCTTGCCTTCTTTAGAGCTACATTGATATGTTGGACACAGATTAGATCCTCATATTGGTTTGAATTCCCTAATCTTACCATCCTTAAGACCACAATCAGCTCTTTTGTCTTACTGACAATGCAGAGGACCAGGTTCTGTAATTGACTGATCAGTACTGTGGGAATGATGGTGTTAGATGCTGAGCTACAGTCAATGAACAGCATCCTGACATGGGATGTTTGTTTTGTCCAATTCTTTTCTTTGTCTCAAGTTGATTAACATTCAGTATTCAAAATGCTTGTCAAGTCTACAGCTGCTCCTTGTTTGTCTATGTGAAGCAGGTCCACGTATCAATGCCAAGCTCCCAAACTAGGCCCTCATTAAACTCTGAATCCAGTGAGTGCTGCACTTTGGTTATTGGATGTAACGATGTGATGACCAAGTTCAGCAATTTCAGAAAACCGGATTGTACAATTGGATCATGGATTTCCACACTTGTATACCCCAGTCAGTTCAGTTTGGACAAACATTTGCTCTACAATCTCCTCCACAATCTCCATCAGCATAGGAGCACCAAAGGGATGTGAACTTCGCCCCATGCTCTACTCACTTTACACCTGTGACTGTGTGGCTAAGTACAGCTCCAACACCATATTCAAGTTTGATGATGACACCACTGTTGTGGGCTGTATCAAAGGTGGTGATGAATCAGCATATAGGAGGGAGATTGAAAATTTGGCTGAGTGGTGTAATGACAACAACCTCTCACTCGATGTCAATAAACCCAAGAACTGATGTAGACTTCACGAGAGAGAAATCAGAGATCCATGAGCCAGTGATCATCAGAGTATCAGAAGTGGAGAGGGTCACAAAAAATGCTGGAGAAACTCAGCAGGCCGGGCAGCATCTATGGAAAAAAAGTGTAGTTGACATTTTAGGCTGAAACCCTTCAAAGTTCTGCCTAAGGGTTTCAGCCTGAAATGTCAACTATACTTTTTTTTTTCCCATAGATGCTGCCTGGCCTGTTAAGTTGCTCCAGCATTTTGTGAGTGTTGCTTGGATTTCTGCCATCTGCAGTTTTTCTTTTATTGGAGGGGGTCAGTAACTTTAAATTCCTGGATGTCACCATCTCAGAGGACCTGTCCTGAACCCATCATATAAATATAATTGAGAACAACGCACAACAGCATCTCTACTTCCTCTGGATTCTGCAGAGATTTGGCATGTCATCAAAACCTTGGCAAAATTCTCTAGATGTGTAGTGAAATGTGTGTTGATTGGCTGCTTAATGGCCTAGTTTGGGAACAGCAATACCTTCGAGTGGAAAATCCTACAAAAGGTAGTGGATTGAGCATAGTATATCATAGGTAAAACGCTCCCAACCATTGAGCACATCTACATGGAATGCTGCCATGCAAAAGCAGCATCCATCATCAAAGATTGTCACCACCTAGGCCATGCTCTTTCACGTTGCTGCCATCAGGTAAAAGGTATAAGTGTTTTAAGGCTTGCCACCACCAGGTTCAAGAACAGTTATCACCCCTCAGCCATCAGGGGACAACTATACTCATTTAAGGACTCTTATCTTTTCATGCTTGTTATTTTTTACAATTTATTTATATCTACATTTCCAGTTTGTTTTCACTGATCCTGTTTACAGTTACTGTTGTATAGATATTCTAAATATGCCTGCAGAAAAAGAATTTCAGGTTTGTATGTGGTGATATGTATGCATTCTGATAATACATTTTACATTAAACTTTGAACTTCCTTTTCATGTAAAGCCAGGCCAATTCGGACATTAAATAATTCCCCTCTATCATTAAATGTTTTCCTCTCGACCAATGCTCCCTGAATTGCTGTTTCATTCCAGATCTCCAGAAACTGCAGTGCTTTGCATCTCAAAATGGCGGAAGCAGACAGTTTTGTGGAGTTTTAGATTCTTTTAGCCCAGTACCTTAGACTGGCATCAGCCAGGAGATGCCCTCTTCTCATTACTACCATCAGGTAGCAAGATCAGAGCCTAAAGATGCAAAGTCAACATATTAAGAACAGCTTCTTTCCTTTTGTAATCAGATTTCTAAATGGACAATGAACTAATCCATGAACACTATCTTATTATTTTTGCTCTTTTTCAAACTAATTATTTGCTGAACACAGTATATACCAGGGGTCGGCAACCCGCAGCTCCAGAGCCGCATTCAGCTCTTTCATCTCTGTGCTGCGGCTCGCTATGGCTTTGGAAAATAAATGATGAGTATTTAATTAAAATGTATTTTATGTTAGTCTGTTAGTTTTTGAAATGTAATTCTAAATTTGAAGATTATGGTGATCCTGTACAATCTAAATAAAACGTGCTTTTTGTCGCTATTAATATACGTCACCACGGCCAATGCCTGACACCCGCCAGTGCGCGATTTCTTTAATTTTTCAATCCAAGGGAGGCTAGCTATGGAGAATTCTAAAAAAAAGAAAAGTGACTGAAGAAAACAGAACGTTTAATGATACGTGGGCAGATTCATTTGCTTTCACTGTTGACAAGACTGGTTTACCGGTATGCTTAATATGCAATGAGAAACTAGCAAACAACAAAAAGTCAAAAGTTGCAAGACATTTCCAGAATAAACACGCAGCCTTTGCTCAAAAATATCCGGATGGAGTTTGGAGAAAAAAAGCCGTTTCGGAACTGATGCGGAAGGTTGATCTGAGCAAAAATCATTTCAAGAAGTGGATGAAGTCTGGAAAATCAACTACATAAGCTAGTTTTGTTGCCGCTCAGGAAATAGTCAGGCACGGGAAGCAGTTTACAGATGGTGAATATATAAAAGAATCTTTCATTAAGATTTCAGAACATCTATTCACGGACTTTAAAAACAAGAGTGAAATTGTGCAGAAAATCAGGGATATGCCCCTCTCTGCAAAGACTGTCAAAGACAGAACCTAAAAATGGCAGAAGACATCACAAGACAGTAAATTAAAGACATCAATTCAGCTGTGGCCTACTCGTCTTGAATTGTTTAAAAGCCAAAGTAATAAAGACCACCCACCTGGTGTCAGTAGCTACTGATGGGGCAACAAGTATGACAGGAGCGCACAAGGGATTTGTGGTTTTACTGCAGAAGTCACTGGACAGAAAGCTGCTGACTTTTCACTGCATCTTGCACCAAGAGGCACTGTGCGCTCAAACATTTCCTCCGGAATGCACAGAAATAATGGATGTTGTCATTCAGATTGTCAATAAAATAATGGCAAAAAGTTTAAATCACCGTCAATTCAGTTTGTTACTGGACGAGCTGGAAAGCGCATTTTCTGATCTCCTGCTGCACAATAAAGTCCGGTGGCTGTCCAGAGGGGAGGTGCTGAAACATTTTGTCGCGTGTCTAGCAGAAGTGAAAACTTTCCTGGGAAGCAAAGGTCTCACCTTTCCTGAGCTGGAACAGCCAGAGTGCCTGTAAAAGCTACACTTCATGGTAGACATGACAGCACACCTGAACATGCTGGACACAGCTCTTCAGGGGAAAGGACGTACAGCCCTGCACATGTTGAAGAATGTTTTGGCATTCCAGCGCAAGTTGACAGTGCTTGCCAGAGATTTACAGAAAGGCACATTGTCTCACTTCCCCAATTTGAGAGAGTCCAAGCAAGCTCACGACATGGTAAATTTGGAGTATTTACATTCTGCTATCATCGCAATGCAAACATCATTTGGGAAACGCTTCTGTGAGTTCAGAGAGGTAAAAAACACATTATCCTTCCCGGTCACTCCCCTAAGCATCGATCCATCCCTACTGAATACGACTGCATTGGCAGGTGTGAATCAACCTGATCTTGAGATGGAACTGGCCGACGTAGCCAACAAAGACATATGGGTGTCCAAGTTTAGACACTTGACAGCAGACCTTGAAGATGTTGCCCGTCAGAAGGCCGTTCTTGCTCAGAATCACAAATGGAATGATATTGAAAACCTCCCTAAACCGGACAAACTTGTGTTTAAAACATGGAATGCTATCCCTGACATTTATGTAAACATTAAAAAGTATGCGCTTGGAGTCCTGTCGATCTTTGGATTCACATATGTATGTGAGCAGTTGTTCTCCAACATGAACTTTATTAAAAACAAACATCGTGCACGCCTCACAGATGACAGCTTGCAATCCTGTGTAAAGATGAAGGTGACGTCATACAGCCCTGATGTGCAGACGCTGTGCGCTGAGGTCCAGGAGTAGAAATCCCATTAACCAAGTATGATAAATATTTTAATTGACTATTATTTTACGTATATGCATATTTTTTCATTGTTCAGTGAAATAGTCCTTTTATTTTTCAGGTTGACAGCTGGCTGACGTTATTTTTGGTTTGCTGCTGGCGGACAATTTAAGTTCGGCGTTTTTCATAAATACAAGAAGGACCCAAATAGACATTGACTATTTTACTTAAAAGTAACCTTCAACCCAATGTCTTTTTTTCGGAGTTCAAAATGTTTTTGTTGCATTCAGAAATGTAATTTCGTTTTCTCTGCAGGAGTTCATCAATTTCATAAATGCAACACATTATAGTTTGTTTATACATAGCATGAAGGCAAAAAAAAACATTGTATGCAGTGTTATTTCATTTTAAATGTCAAACGGGTTTTGTGACTCCCAGTGTTTTCTTTTCTGTGGGAGACGGGTCCAAATGGCTCTTTCAGTGGTAAAGGTTGCCGACCCCTGGTATATACGATAATGTACAGTGCAAAAGTGTTAGGCACCCTAGCTAAATGTATGTGCTTCAGAACTTTTGCAAGGTACTGCATATATGCTATAAATTAGTGCAAATAGAGAAAGCAAAAAAAGAAATAAATAAAGTAGTGAGGTGGTGTACGTAGGTTCATTATCCAATTGGAAATGTGTTGATGGAGGGTAAGAAGATGTCCCTGAAATTTTGGGTGTGGGTCTTCAGGCTCCTCTACCTCCACCCTGATGCTAGCAATGAGAAGAGGGCATGTCCTGGGTGATGAGAGTCCTTAATAAAGGTTCTGCTTTATTGAGGCATCACATTTTGAAGCAGCCCTCGATGTTGGGGAGACAATCCTAATCCGGTAAAATTTTCTAGTGAGTATTTTCACAGGATTATAATCAGGCAAAAAGTCAAGGCATTACAAATAGAAATATAAAGAGTTAAGAGTAATTCATGCAAGATGCTGGACAAGCTCATTAGATCAGGTGACGGGAAATAAATAAATAATCAATATTTCAAGCCACTGAAACAGAGTCGCTCATTAACCCAGAAAGGTCTGTACCATGCTATATTTCTAAATACGTAAGTAATAAATTCAAGATAATAAATTCAAAATAATAAATTTATTTTGTTGAAAATTACCTAACGATGCCCCAGTGTTATGGTTGCAGTGATCCATCCTTTTTCATCACTTTACATCACCAGCCAACAAGCACCGGATGGAGTTTGATTTCTGCCGCTATCTTTCAGGAGTTTGTACGTTCTCCCTGTGAGCATGTGGGTTTCCTCCGGGTGTCCTGATAGTCTTCCCCATTCCACAGGTGTTACGCGTTAGGATTAGTGAGTTGTGAGCAAGCGATGTTGGCACTGCAAGTGTGGGGATACTTACCCAGCACAATTCTCAGTGACTTGATTTGACATAAATCATGCATTTCACTGTATATTTCATTGTTTTGATGTACAATATTGTGCAAAATTCTTATGCACCCTGGATATAAATCTGTGCCAAAGATTTTTGCACAGTACTGTGCACTTGACAAATGAAACTAATCCTTAGATCTTAAATCTCTGGTTATATTGTTAGCACCTATACTTTTCGCCAATGCCTTTCCTCCCATCCCAATTGATGCACCATCAATAACTCTCGGAGACGTGAGGCGAGATATAGGCTTTTATTAGCTGGAAGAAAGAATAAGCAGTAAGTGACCACCACACAACACCCTGGAGACTGAGGAAGGGGCTGTCCCTCCAATCGCCTTTATACCAGGGTCTGTGGGAGGAGCCACAGAAGCAGTCAGCGGGGGTGGGGGGGCGTGTCCAGACAGGTATATGTAGTTCACCACACCAACACAATTTTCTCTCCTGTGCTTTGTGATCATCTGTGCGTGAGAAAACTGTTTCCACAAGAACGCAGGCAACACTTTGATTCTGTCACAAGGGTTGCTATCTTACCTGAATGAGGGAGACCATTCACCAGCAAAATCTTGGAAACATTGAAACCACTGAGTCTGTTTTATTTTAATCTGCCGGACTTTAGAAATATCCAACTGGTCAGACAGTATCTGCAGAGAGAAAGATAAACTGAATTAATCAGAATCAGGTTTAATATCACCGGCATATGTCATGAAATTTGTTATTTTTGCGGCAGTTGTACAATGCAATACATGATAATAGAGAAAAAAACCTGTGCATTACAGTAAGTGTATATACACATTAAATAGTTCAATTAAATAAATAGTGCAAAAAAAAAATTAAGTAAGTAGTTGATGAATTATCAATAACTCCAAAAGACTGGAAGTAGAGTAAATACTGAAAGGCTTTTATTAGCAGTAAAACGGAGCACGTCCATGCCGGATGACTGCCCTGGACTGTGGGAGGAGCAGTGACACAATCACCTTTATCCAGCGGATTGTGGGAGGAGTCACAGGGGCAGTCAGCAGAGGGGCATTTCCAGACAGATATACATGGTTTACCACAGTTGTGCAGAAGTGTTCATGGTTTCAATGGCCATTCAGAAGTCAGATGGCAGATGGGAAGAAGCTGTTCCTGAGTTATTGAGTGTGTGCCTTCAGGTACCTGTACCCGGTTCCTGATGGCAACAATAGGAAAATGGCATGACCTGGGTAGCCTTTCATCAGAAAGAACCTGGCAATCTCTTTTACTTCTGATTTCCACCTATAGTGGAGTTCTGCATCTTCTTGCTTCCCGATCTTTCCCAGTCAGAGGTTAGCAATATGAAATAGCACGATCCGATACAATCCATTGATGAATCACTCTGTCAGGACAATTCCTGCTTTCCACCCAAAAGGGAATAATAAGAGTTTTAGTACTTTGCCTGAATTAATTTTCACACCTTAAACATTCAATGACTCCCTCGGTAGTATACCGGTGGGTCAACCAAGTTCTTTGTTGGCTCTGTATAAGGTCTTGAAGGCACTGCTACATTATTGTGACTGCCATTCACCCTATCATTCAGCAATTCTTAAACTGCAGATAAATGGTAACTCTTACACAGATGCTGCTTGATCTGCTGAGTATATCAGGGACTTTCTATTGTAATCCTGAATTCTCTCCCTCATTTTGAAATATTTTTCCATATTAAAGACTTCTTCGTTCATAATGTGTTGTATCGTATGATGTGGACGATCATGGTCTTTTCATGACCATGATTGTCCTTGGCAAATTTTTCTGCAGAATTGGTTTGCCATTGCCTTCTACTAGACAGGTGCACCTAACCATTATCAATACTCTTCAGAGGTTGTTTGTCTGGCATCAGTGGTAGCATAACCAGAACATGACATGTACCAGCTGCTCATATGTCTATCCACCGCCTGCTCCCATGGGCACTTGATCCTGATCGGGGACTAAACAGGTGCTACACCTTGTCCAAGTGTGACCTCCAGGCTAGTGGAGGCAAGGAGTGCCTTACACCTCTTTTGGTAGAGGCATATCTCCACCCCACTCCCCAATAGTAAATATTAAAGATCTTTATAAGTAAAGAAAATAATGAAAGTTAGTTGTTAAGTATTCACAGAGCAAGAACAAAAAAAGGGTAGTAAGATTAAATGTTTGTACAGTGTGGGCCACTGAGACGATATCATACACACTAAAGATCTCAGGCCCAAAGGAGTGACTCTGACACATGGGAGGCCCAATCAAATCACCACATAATCAATTGACCACATGTGCAATTGCCAATTCTGACAATTGATCTTATAAGGTTCATGAATGATTTACTCTAATGATTTATCTCAGTGGATAATGTAAACAAAAGCTCCATAAAAAGACAATCACAAACAAGAGAAAATCTGCAGGTGCTAGAAATCTGAGCAAACTGTACAAACTGTATTATTTTCCATAGATTCTGCCTGGCCTGCAGAGTTCTTCCAGTATTTTGTGTGTGTTGCATTAAAAGACCATTCCTGATTTCTATTCACAAGGAAATAATCACAGATTTTGTATATTATATTTAGTATAAACAATGCAGCACTCTGTCGGTAGACCAGTGGTGGGTTAGCCAAGATCTTTATTGGCTCTGCATAAGGTCTTGAAGACACGGTCATGTAATGGGTCATTGTGACTGCTATTCACCCTATAATTCGTCAATTGGTTCAGCTTGAGTCCTCTCCCCAGGACCATGTACAAGATTGTAAAACCCAGACATATGGGCTACCTGGAAACTTGCTTGCACACCTTTAATACATTTAATGGTTTTCATGAGGCCCAGAAACTTTGCTTATGTAGCTTAATTAGTCACATGTACATCGTATAGGAAGGAGATTGAAAAACTGGCTGACTGGTGCCATGAAAGCAACATGCTACTCAATGTCATAAAAAAGCAAAGAGCAGATTATTGACTACAGGAGGAGGAAACTGGAGATCCATGAGCATCCTCCTCAGGAGATCAGAGGTGGATGGGGTGACCAACTTTAAAATTTCCAGTGTTATGCTTTCAAATGATCTGTCCTGGATCCAGCGCATAAGTGTCACTGCAACGTGGGCACAGCAGCGCCTTCACTTTCTTAGAAGTTTGAGAAGGTTTGGCATGTCATTTAAAACTTTGCAAAACATCTACTGGTATGTGAGGGAGAATATACTGGCTAGTTGTACCACATTGTATTGCCTATTATGGAAACACCAATTCCCTTGATCAGAAAAGCAACAAAAAGTAATAGATATGGTACTGTCTATCATGCGTAAAACCCACCCCATCATTGAGCACAGCTATCAGGAGCACTGACATAGGAAAGCAGCATCCATCAGCAGGGACCCCCTACCACCTACGACATGCTCTTTTCTCACTGCTGCCATCAGGAAGCAGGTACAGGAGCCTTGGAACCCATACCACTAGGTTCAGGAGAAGATATTACCCCTCAACTATCAGACTCTTAAACTAGTGGATAACTTCACTCACCACAATACTGAATTGATTATGCAACCTATGAACTCAATTAAATGACATTTCATGTCATGTACTCAGCACTTAACATTTTTATTTATTATTAATATTATCATGCTTTGTGTTTTTACAATTAGTAATCTTTTGCACATTGTTTGCTTCTCTGTCTTTGTTGCGTACAGTTTTTGAGACCAGAAGACTATAAGATATAGGAACAGAATTAAGCCATTTGGCCCATTGAGTCTGTTCTGCCATTTCATAACGGCTGAACCAGGTTTCCTCTCAATCCCAATCTCCTGTCTTCCCCCTCTATCCCTTCATGTCCTGACCAATCAGGATCCATCAACCTCTGCCTTAAATATACATAAACATTTGGCATCCACAGATGCCTATAGCAACAAATTCCACAGATTCACCACTATCTGGCTAGAAACATAGAAAACAAGTGCAGGAGTAGGCCATTCGGCCCTTCGAGCCTGCTAAAGAAAGTCTTCCTTATCTTCATTCTAAAAGGACACCCCTGTATTTTGAGGCTGTGTCCTCTGGTTTTAGACCCCCCCCCCCCAACCGCAGGAAACATCCTCCCTACATCTACTCTATCAAGGCCTTTCACCATTTGATAGGTTTCAATTAGGTCACCTCTCATTCTTCTAAATTCCAGTGAATATTGACCCAGAGCCATCAAACGCTCTTTATACCACAAGCCATTTAATTCTGAAATAATTTTTGTGAACCTTCTTTAAACGCTCTCTAGTTTCACATAAGTGGCCCAAAATTACAAACAATATTCTAAGTGAGGCCTCACCAATGCTTTATAAAGTTTCAACATTACATCCTTCATTTTATGTTCCAGTTCTCTTGAAATGAATGCTAACATAACATCTGCCTTCCTGACCACAGACTCAACCTGCAAATTAACCTTTAGGGAATCCTCCACAAGGTTCCCAATTCACTTTGTGCCTCAGATTTTTGTATTTTCTCCCCATTTAGAAAATAGTTAACCCTTTCATTTCTTCTGCCAAAAGTGCATGACATATACTTTCTGATGCTGTATTCCATCAGCCATTCCTCTGCCAATTCTTCTAATTTGCCCTTCTGAAGCCTACCTATTTCCTCAAAACTACCTGCCCCTCCACCTGTCTTTGAATCATCTGCAAATTTTGAAAGAATGACATCAATTCTATCATCCAAATTGTTGACATATAACATAAAAAGAATCAGTCCCAACATAGACCCTTGTGGAACGCTTCTAGTCACTGACAGTTGACTGAAGAGGCTCCGTTAATTCCCAATCCTTGTCTCCTGCCAACCAGCCACTGCTTTAACCAGGCTAGAAATTTTCCTGTTATAACACTGACTCATAGTTTGTTAAGCAGCCTCATGTGTGGCACATTGTCAAATGCCTTCTGAAAATACAAATACACAATATCAACTGATTCTCCATTGTCTATCCTGCTTCAAAGAATTTCAACAATTTTGTCAGGCAAGACATTCCCTTGAGGAAACTAAGCTGACTACAGTCTATCTTATCATGTGCCTCCAAGCACCCCCCAAAAAAATCCTTAAAAATCCACTCCAACATATTCCCAACCACTGAGGTCAGACTAACTGGCTTTTCCTTTCTTCTGCTTCTCTCTTCCTTTCTTGAAGAGTACAATGACATTTGCAAAGTTTCAGTCTTCAGGGACCATTCCACAATCTAGTGATTCTTGAAAGATCATTACTAATGCATCCACAATCTCTTCTGTCACCTCTTTCAGAACTCTGGGTTGTACAGCATCTGGTACAGTTAACTTATCTACCTTCAGACCTTTCAGTTTCTCAAAAACCTCCAGCTATCACACACTTCATGACCTCCGACACCTGGAAGTTCCCCACCATATTGCCAGTGTCTTCAACAGCGAAGACTGATACAAAATACTTATTCAGTTCATTCACCATTTCCTCGTCCCTCATTACCACATTTACATTGGTTTAATTGTGTTCCTTTGTATCTATCATGAATGTCCACAAGAAAATGAGTCTCAGGTTAGTATTTGATGATAGATATGTTCTTTACTAATTAATTTACTTTGGACTTTTGATCCTTGAAAAACAGTGTGAAATGTGTTAATTTGTATCAATGACTAACATTGAATGAGGATGTGCCGCACCCTCAAGTGTCCCCCCTGATTCCGGCACCACCATAGCATGCTCACAACTCACAGACCTCTATGTCTTCGGAATGTATGAGGAATCCAGAGCACCTATAGGAAGCCCATGTATTCACAGGTAAACACACAAATTGGGTGCTAGCAATTACCTCATTGCTGGCACTGTATGGAACCAAGACAGATAACCAGAATAATAACGCTATTATCGTGACCTCTGATCATAGCACCATATCATGTAGGAACAGACTTGGTCAATTCAGCCCATTAAGTATGCTCCATTTGGTCATGGCTGATTTGCTTTCCTTCTCAACCCCATTCTCCTGCCTTCTCTCCTTTGACACCCTTACTAATCAAGAACCCATGAAGCTCTGCTTTAAATATACCCAATGACTTGTCCATCATCAGTAATCACTCATAGTCAAGTACGATTCTTCTCCTGGTGGTTGATTTTGTCTCTGGTAGGACTTAAGATGACTGAAGAGTCCAATCCATGATCCACACATCCTTTGGCAGTGTTGGCAAGTGTCAGTCATTGAGGTGGTGATGGATGTAGCTGGTTGGGCCTTTCCCAATCTCTCCTTACTTTGAAGCCATTTCATCTCAGAGGCATGGTAGAGGTATTCTTCAAGCTGTGCAGTCCCTCTGTAGACAATACTTCCCCAGCTTCTGCTATCCTGTGCTAATTTCTCCCATCCATTCAGGATGATGTGGCATTTCTTCAGCTGGGTCTTGATGTTGTCCTTGAACTGCTTTTTTAGCTCTCCAGGAGTGCTCCTTGTATCCTTGAGCAGCAGTTGTTAGGGAGATGAGAGTCAGGTATATGGATGATGTGGCCAACCCATCGCAATTGCGTTGAGTCACAATTGTGGCAATGGAGTTAATGTTAGCTTCCTCCAGGATGCTGGAGTTAATGTGCCTGTTCTTCCAGCTAACTCAGAATCTTTCAGAGGCAACTTTGATGGTCAGTTTCTGGGAACTTTATGTGCCTGTTGTATGTTGAACATGACTTTAGACACCAAAACAATCTTGATATCCCAATTCTTCAAAAACCCTTTTTCTCAGCCTGACAAAAGTTCCACTCATGCAGCCTATTCTGTGATTTATTTAAAGGTCAATGTTGGCTCTTGAAGAAAGAAGGCTGTCAAGGTATGGGAAATGATCAGTGTTCTCCAGCGAGATGTTGTCAATGGATGCTTGGAGGCTTAGGAGCTTGATCTGGAGCAAGTTCGTGCAGGACTTGGGTTTTCTTGATGCTTAGGTCGAGTCCCAGGAGCTTGTACACTCTGGCAAAGACATCCATTATGCATTGCAGATCTTCCTCAGAGTGAACTACAATGGCATTGTATTCTACATGTTGGAGCTCCATGATGGAAGTAGTTGACACCTTGCTCTTTGTTTTGAACTTGTTAAGGTTAAAGAGCTCCCCATCTGTCAAGTCAAGTCAAGCCAAGACACTTTTATTGTCATTTTGACCATAACTGCTGGTACAGTGCATAGTAAAAATGAGACAACGTTTTTCAGGACCATGGTGTTACATGACACAGTACGAAAAACTAGTCTGAACTACGTAAAAAACAACACAGAGAAAGCTACACTAGACTATAGACCTACACAGGACTACATAAAGGGCACAAGAACAGTGCAGGCATTACAATAAATCATAAACAGGACAATAGGGCAGTAAGGTGTCAGTCCAGGCTTCGGGTATTGAGGAGACTGATAGCTTGGGGGAGGAAACTGTTACATAGTCTGGCTATGAGAAATGCTTCAGAGCCTTTTCCCAGATGGCAGGAGGGAGAAAAGATTGTATGATGGGTGCATGGGGTCCTTCATAATGCTGTTTCGTTTGCGGATGCAGCGTGTAGTGTAAATGTCCACGATGGCGGGAAGAGAGAACCCAATGGTCTTCTCAGCTGACCTCACTATCTGCTGCAGGGCCTTGTAATCCAAGATGGTGCAATTTCCAAACCAGGCAGTGATGCAGTTGCTCAGGATGCTCTCAATAGAATGTGATGAGGATGGGGGGTGTGGGATGGACTTTCCTCAGCCTTCACAGAAAGTAGAGATGCTGCTGGGCTTTCTTTCCTATGGATCTGGGAGCTGGGGTAGAGAATCTGGATTTCTTGTCCTATGCGGTGAAGATTGGTTGCAATGAAAAGAGAAAACAGTTTTGCAACAATGATGCACCCCTGTTTGACCCTGGTCTCAACCTTATAAGGTGCTGTTTCACAACCACTGATGCTGATGACTGGTGCACTCATAATCATTGTGTAAAAGCTGTAGGGTCTTGAGGTATTTCTCTGGGTACTTAATTATGGACAGTACCTGCCAAAGGGCAAGACGATTTACAGAATCAAAAGCTTTTGTAAGATCTCTAAAGGCCGTATAAAGTGGAAGATTTTGTTTCCGGGCTTTCTCCTGCAATGGACGTGTTGTAAAAATCATTTCAAATGTTCCTCTGGCTGGATAGAAGCCACCCTGAGACTCAGGTGGGGATCTTCTGCCAGATGTGAAAGCTGGTCACATAAAATTGGGATGACTACTTTTCCTGTTGTAGAGAGGAGGAAGATGCCTTTATAATTTCCATAGTCTGCTTTGTCACTCTTCTTGAAGAGTGAAACAATCAAGGCATCACTGAGTTCATCTGGAATCTTCTCCTGGTCCCAGATCCTGACAACCATGTCATGAATACCTTATGATTTAAAAGTTCTGCGCCACCTTCCTTGAGGATTTCTGCTGGAATCCCATCAGGCCCTGTGGCCCTATTGCCCTATTGTTCCTCAGTCTGTTGCAAGCCATCTGCACCTCCTTGACATTAGGAGGCTTACTCATGTCCTCCTCATGGGTCGTTGTGGGAGCTGGTCGATGACATCAATGTCAACAGTTATGTCACAATTGAATAGCTCCTTGAAGTGTTCCTTCCATTAGGAATTGATGGCATCATTGTCCTTTAGCAGCCTTTGTCCACCTTTGGAGCAAAGGTGGTTTAGGCCACGATGGTTAGGGCCATACAATGCGTTGGTGGCAATGAAGAAACCCTGATTTCACCAGAATCAAGCAGGCTGCTGTACTTCTAGAGCCCCCTCAGTCCACCACAGATACTTTATTTCCTTTACTCTGTGCTGGACTACAGCCTCAGCTTTGGAGTGGGCTTCTCTTTTTGCCTTGTAGCTGACGTCATTCTGCCAGGCACAGAAAGTTTTCCTTTTGTCGTTGATTAGCTCTTCTATTTCACTGTCATTTTCATCAAACCAATCTCTGTTTTTCCTGGTCTTGTATCAAATAATGTTTTTACAAGTGCCAAGGATGAGGGACTTCAGTGTGGTCCAGTGTGTTTCATTGTCCTCTGGATACTGTTTTGGGAACCTTTCAAAAGGGGGAGCCTGGAGATATTGTCTTTTAGGCTCTCAATGTTGAACCTGAGACAGCTCAGCTTCTTTTGTACTCTACTCTTCCGCATGATTCTGATGGCCATTTGCGTCTGAATAAGCCGATCAACTGTCCAACCAACATCAGCACTGATCATGACTCTTGTATTCGTTACACCTCTGCGATCTCTCCTCTGAACAATGACACAATCTATAAGATGTCAAGTCTTTGAATGGGAATGCATCTGTGAAGTTTTCACTCTGTTACTCTGGTGGAATAGGATGTTGGTGAAGTTCAGGTCATGTTCAGCACACTTGGAGAGTGAGAGCACTCCAGTGGAGTTGATTTTGCCAGCACCTTCCTTCCCAATTGTGCCTTTCCAGGAGTTGCTGTTCCTACGAACTCTAGCATTGAAGTCTCCAAGAAGAATGACCTTACCTTCCTTGGGAATATCTGATAGTATGCAGCCTGGGTCAGCATAGAAAGTCTCCTTAGAATCGCCTGGTGAGTTTAGGGTTGGAGGATAAGCACTCAGAGTTGTAGCCATTTGGTTGTTCCTGAGCTTATGAGTTCATGGTCATGAGGTGCTCATTGATGCTAACCAGCAATTCGGAGAGGTGACTAATGATGCTATTCTTTATGGCAAATCTAATTCCATGATTCTGGGTTTACCTGCTGATTTCCCCTTCCAGAAAAAGGTGTTTGCACCCTTCTCCTTTAATTGTCCTTCCTTGACCAATTGCGTGCAGTATGCTTCAATGACTTGACCTCTATAGCTGTTTAGAGGTTCCATAGGTCCACCACCGTCTGGCCAGAGAAATTCCTCATCATCTCTGTTCTAAAGTGCTGTCCCTCTTTTCTGAGGCTGTGCTCTCTGAATAGTTCAGAAATTTGCAAGTACGCATCAAATACATTAAAATATTCTCTAAATAAAATGTCTGCAAACAAAATAAAAATGACTGAAGACTGTTTTTGATCAACCTTGATCTAGCAAGTGATTAGATATCATCTGAACCTAGTTCACTCAGAGTTAGCAGCCTTTGGGTGTATTCTCATATTTGGACAGTGCTTACCCTCCTGTAATGTGTGAAGGAGAGAGGTGTCAGTGGACAACATACTCTAAGCTTGGATTACAGGTGTGCTACTTCTGTTGTCAGAGTGACTGGTCTGGTAAAGCAGCTTTAACCTACCATCCTGAAATTCAGTGAGTGATGTTCCTAATGTGGGACAATCGATCAATTGTCATAGTTTGGGCACATCTGCGCTGGTGATGAATGAACTGACACCAATTTGAACAGCTTCTTAAACAAGTACTCATGCTTGGCAAAGCCTAGACAAAAACAATCCCTGTCACCAACAAAATGACCAAACACCTTCCAAGTGAAGCCTGCACTGATTACCTCCTGCAGACTGCCAGATGGCAGCTGAAATATTTAAATTTATTTTATTCCTGAAATCAGGGACTTTCAGTGGTTCTGTTTGACTGGTAACTGCACTAATTTCCATAAATCCACATGACGTGTGGTTTTATTGTGTAGTGGATCAATTAGGTATGTGGAGGTCTATGATTCCCATAGTGGATTTTTCACCCTTACAGTTGATTAACTGCATCCACAAATATTCAACATTCTCTGACCCTATTTCACCTCTTTCTAAAGATGTACCTCCATCCCTTACCAACAGAGACACACCACTGCTTATGTCTTCCTGCCCATCCTTCTGATACAAAGTATATCCTTTGATGTTAATCTCCCAGCTATGGCCTTCTTTCAGCCACAACTCAGTGATGCCCACAACGTCATAGCGACCGATCTCTAATTGCACATTGAGGGTGTCTGCCTTATTCCGAATGCTACCCACATTTAAATACGGCACCTTCAGTCCTGGATTCTTCACCCTTTTGAATTTTGCCTTTGTGGTACAATTTAACTCTTTGCTCTTTCTGCATCTGTATCCAATCATTGGCCGGTCCTTCCTGACCTTCATGTTACACCCATCATTTACTTGAAAATCTGTTGGCTCATATTCAAGTCTATCATACTGGTTCTTATCCCCTGCTTTATTAGTTTAAACCAGCTTCTGCTGTGCAAGTGGGGGTGTGGGGAGGGCTGATGCTTCTGGTGCTGCTTGTCTGAGGGAAGTAGGGAGTGGGCTTTGGGGTTCTGTTGTTAGTATCATTCATTTTTTGAGCTTTCTTATTTCATTTGGATTTATCTGGATAGAGTAAGAATTATATACAGTGTACATACTCAAATATTAAATTTGAGTAAGAGGGAGGTCAGTGGGGAGGGACAAATGGAGAAGGGAGTCAAATAGGGAGCGATCCCTGCGGAAAGCAAAATGTGGTGGGGGTGTTGTGCTTGGTTGTGGGATCCCGTTGGAGATGGTGGAAGTTTCGGAGAGTTTTGTGCTGAAAGCGAAGGCTGCTGTGGTGGTAGGTGAGGACAAGAGGAAACCTATCCTTGGAGGGGTGGCTGGAGGATGAAGTGAGGGCAGACATGGGAGAAATGGAAGAGATACAGTTGAGAGCAACATTGATGGTAAAGGAAGGGAAGCCTCTTTCTTTGAAGAAGGAGGTTACCTCCTTAATTCAGGAATGAAAGTCTCATCTTGAGAGCAGATGCAGTGCAGACAGAGAAAGGGATGATATTTCTACAGAAAACGGTGTGGGAAGAGGTATCGTCCAGGTAGCTGTGAGAGTCAGTGGGTTTATAACAGACATCAGTGATTAAGCTGTCTCCACAGATACAGACAGAGAGATCAAGAAAAGGGAGGGAGATGCTGGAAATGGACCAGGTAAATTTGAGGGCAGGGTGGAAGCTGGAAGCAAAGTTGATGCAGTTAAAAGCTCTGCATGGGTGCAGAAGTAGCACCAATGCAGTTGTCGATGTAGTGTAAGAAAAGTTTGGGAGCATTAAAAATTGGTCATTTGTTTAATGCTCAGTTCCCTCTGTGATGTGCTAGATTATGTGCTCAGGTGGGATATGAACACAAAACCTTCTAGCTGACAAGTGAGAATGAGTCACAATTGATGTCTTTCACTTCCAATTGATTGGTGACCACGTTTCATTAAAACAAGAAGGGGAGTGCTTTGTAACTATTTGAAGGTTCTGTATGGAGATTGATCATATTTAGCATCTCCTGCTGCTTGATTTAATGTGTACAGCTGCAATGGATGGACACCTCTGTTGGACTGGCCAAGGTACAGAGATGAGATGAATGGACATCTTCGGTAGGAGTGGTCAAGGTAAAGAGGTGCAATGGATGGATACTTCAGTGCAATGGTCAAGATATAGAGATGAAATGGATGGGCAACTTCATTGGGAATGGTCGTGGTACAGAAATGAAATGGATTGACACCTTCAGTGGAACTGGTCAAGGTACAGTGATGCAAAAGATAGACAGCTTCAGTGGAGTGGTCAAGAATGGAGATGAGATGGACAGACACCTTCAGATCTTCAAGACTATTCCATCTCTGAGGCAGAAATCTTATCTGTTTTGATTGCAAAAGCAATGTTGTTCCCAAATACTAACAGTCACATTACTATTTATAAACACTTTAACAGAGGCTGGTGCCAACCCACACATGTTTATATCTGAAGAGAGATCCCATCTCCATTTAATGTTATTATGAGTCAACGAGTATTGCTGAAAATGTTTATTCTTTTAGCTTTCCTCAATTGCAGCTGCCGTGAAACATCAGACAAGTTTTATTTTGTGAAAAATATTTTATGGAAAATAAGTACACATGTATTTCATGCATACACAGGCATCACCATACATTTCTACACTCAATACGTTCTCATATCATTGTTGTACATTGGGCAATTTCACTTATAATACAATGGCATGCATAAGATATGTTTTCTCAGTGTGAGGAAAGGATTTTTCATGTGAGCGTTGGAAAACTAACCCGAGTTACTGGGACAGGAGGGTCTGAATTATAAGAGATTGGATAGACCAAAAGACCCCAAAAAATGTATGATCAGAATTAGGGCATTTTCTCATTCAGTCTGCTCTGTCATTTGATCATTGCTGATTTAAAGATTAAAGGTTGGCTTTATTTGTCACATCAAAACATACAGTTTGCATCAAATCAAATCAGTGAGTATTGCACTAGGAAGCTAAATCTAATCCATACATTTCTAGAATATGGGAGGGAACTGAGACACCTGGAGGAAACCTACATGGTCATAGGGAGAACTTACAAACCCCTTATACACAGCAGAAGTCAAGCCCTTACAGCCAGTGATCTAAAGCATTGTGCAAACTGCTACAGTATCATACCTATAAACATATTATTTTATATTTATTATCCCTTTCAGTCCTATTCTCCTGCCTTCTCTTCATAACTTTTGATGCCTTGACTAACCAAGAACCTATCAGCACCTGCTTTAGATATATTGAATGACTTGGCCTCCACAACCATCTGTGGCAATGAATTCCACAGATTCATCTCTCTCTCATCTCTGTTCTAAAGGGATGCCCATCTATTCTGATGCTGTACCTTCTGGTCCTTGGCTCTCCCACTACAGAAAAGATAGTCTCCATGTCTACTCTATTTCAATGAGATCCCCAACCCCTTATCCTTTAAAGCACTAGCAAGTACAGACCCAGAGCCATTAAATGCTCCTCAAACATTAAGCCCTTTATCGCCAGGATCATTCTTGTAAACCTCTTCTGAACCCTCTTTACTGCCAGTACCCCCTTCTTAGATATGGAGCCCAAACTGCACATAATATTCCAAATGTGCTCTACCTTGAGATTAATTTTCTTGCAGGTATTTACAGGAAAATAAATAAATACAATAGAATTTATGGAAATTATACATAAACAAAGACTGAGAAATACCAATAGGCAAAAGAAGACAAAATGTTTTTTTTTTAAATCCAAAAAGTGAATAACACACATCTATCCTCGTGAAGGGCCTTGTACCAAAACATTGACTCTTTTTTCCTTTTCAATAGATACTGCCTGACCTGCTGAGTTCCTCCAGAGATAGACAGAGAAAAAGACAGATGCTGCCTGAGTATGTATTGCAGCATGTCCCCTGATCCTTGGGTATTCAGTCTGACAGAGTCTCTATGTATCTCTGGTGGAATGCATGGTTTTTCTCCCAGTCCTCCAGTTTCCTCCCACAGTCCAAAGAAATACCGGGCAGGTTAATTTGCCATTGTAAATTGTTCCGTGATTGGGTTAGGGTTAATGAGGTTTAGACCAGAAGATCACAAGACATAGGAGCAGAATTAGGCCATCTGGCCCTTCAAGTCTGCTCCACCATTCAATCATGGCTGCTTCTTTTTCTTTCTCCTCCTCAACCTCAGTTCCCAGTCTTCTCCCTGTAACTTTTGAAGCCGTGTCCAATCAAAAACATATCAATCTCTACCTGAAATATGCCCAACAACCGGGCCTCTGCAGCAGCATGCGGCAACAAATTCTACAAATTCACCACCCTCTGGCTAAAGGAATTTCTCCACATTTCTGTTTTGAAAGGGTGCTTCTCTATCCTGAGGGTGTACCCACTTGTCCTAGATTCTCCTACCATGGGAAACATCATTTCCACATCTACTCTGTCTAGGCCTTTCAACATTTGAAAGGTTTCAATGAGATCCTCCCTCATCCTTCTGAATTCCAGCAAATACAAAACTATAGCTATCAAATGTTCCTTGTATGATAACCACTCCATTCTTGGAATCAACCTTGTGAATCTCCTCTAGAGCCTCTCCAATGCCAACACATCTTTTCTAAGATGAGGGGCCAATACCTGTTCACAATACTCAAGGTGAAGCCTCACCAGTGCCTTATAAAGCCTCAGGAACACAGCCATGCTCTTCTATTCTAGACCTCTTGAAATGAATGCTAACATGGCATTTGCCTTCCTTTCCAGCAAGTCAACCTGCAAGTTAACCTTTAGGGTGTTCTACACAAGGACTCCCAAATCCTTTTGCATCTCAGATTTTCTCCCCATTTTGAAATAGTCTGCACATTTATTTCTACTACCAAAGTGCATGACCATGCATTTTCCAACAGGTATTTCATTTACCACTTTCTTGCCCATTCTCCTAATCTGTCAAAGTATTTCTGCATCCTACCTGTTTCCTCAACAATACCTGCCCCTCCACCAATCTGCGTATCATCTGAAAGCTTGGCAATAAATCATCCATCCATTCCATCATCTAAATCATTTATATACACTATAAAAAGAAGTGGCCCAACACTGACCCCTGTGGCAGTCACTGGCAGCCAACCAGAAAAGGATCTTTTTATTCCCACTCGCTGCCTCCTACCAATCAGCCAATGCTCTAACCACGTTAGTAACTTTCTTGTAATACCATGGGCTCCTAACTTGGTAAGCAGCCTCATGTGTGGCAGCTTGTAAAAGGTCTTCTGGAAGTCCAAATATACAACATCAACTGCATCCCCTTAATATGTCCTCCTTGTAATCTCATCAAAGGATTCCACCAAGTCCATCAGGCAGATTTTCCTTGAAGGAAACCACGCTGACTTTGTACTATCTTGTCCTGTGTCACCAAGTACTCCATCACCTCGTTCTGAACATTTGACTCTAACATCTTTGTAACCTCTGAGATCAGGCCAACTGGTCTATAATTTCCTTTCTGCTGCCTTCCTCCTTTCTTAAAAGGTGGAGTGACATTTGTAATTTTCTAGTCTTCTAGCACTAGGATCATTTCCAATAATTTTTGGAAGATCATTTCTAATATCACCGCAATCTCCAATGCTACCCCTTTTAGAGCCCTAGGGTTCAGTCCATCTGGTCCGGGTGACTAACGTACCTTTAGGTTTTTCAGCTCTTTGAACACCTTCTCTCTTAAAATAGTAACTGCACCCACTTCTCTTCCTTCACACACTACAACATCAGGAATGCTGATAGTGTCTTCCACAGTGAAGACTGATGTAAAGTACACATTTAGTTAATCAGCCATCTCCTTGGCCCCCGTTATTACTTCTCCTGCCTCGTTTTCAAATGGTCCTATATCCACTCTCATTTCTCTGTTATTTTTAACATACTTGAAAATTTTTTACTATCCACTTTAATATTATGTGCTATTTTGCTTTCATAGTTCATCTTTTCCCTTCTGATGATTTTTTAGCTACTCTCTGTAGGTTTTTAAAAACTTTCCAATCTTCTATCTTCCCACCAATTTTTGCTTTGTTGTAAACCCTTTCTTTTGCTTTTACAATAGCTTTGACTTCCCATGTCAGCCATGGTTGTACTATTTTACCATTTAAGTATTTCCTTATTTTTAGAAGACATATGTCTTGCACCTTCCTCATTCTTCCCAGAAATGCATGTTCCTCCTACTCTGTTGACATCCCTGCCAGCAGCTCCTTCCTATTTTGTTTGGCCAACTCCTCTTTCATATCACTGTAATTTCATTTACTCCACTGAACTACTGCTACATAAGACTTTACTTTCTCCCTATCAAATTTCAAGTTGAACTCTATCATATTGAGATCACTGGTTCCTAAGGGTTCTTTTACCTTAAGCTCCCTTATTGCCTCCTGCTCATTTCATAACACCCAATCCAGTATAGCTGATCCCCAAGTAGGCTCAACGTCAAACTGCTCTAAAAAGCTATCTCTTAGGCATTCAATAAACTCACTCTGTAGAGATCCATTACCAACCTGATTTCCCCCAATTGACCTGCATGTTAAAATCTCCCATGACTACCATAACATTGCCCTTTTGACTCACCTTTTCTATTTCCTGTTGTAACCTGTGGTCCACCTCCCAGCCACTGTTGGGAAGCTTGTATATAGCTGCCATTAGGGTTCTTTTACCCTTGCAGTTTCTTAACTCAACTCACAAGGATTCAACATCTTCTGATCCTATGTCACATCTTTCTACTGATTTGATGCCAACAAGATCATCTACCTTATTTCTTATACTATGCACACTTAGATACAACACCTTGAGTACTGTATTTGCTCTCCTTTCTGGTTCTACATCCCTAATGATTTGATACTCAGTCTGTTGGCTGCAACTAATTCCCATCACATGCCTGGCAGTCCTAATAGTCTGACTGCTCGCTATCTTTACTTTTTTTACCATCCATCCGATCCTGAGTCCCTTCATTCTGACTCCCAACCCCCAACCCCCGCCAAATTAGTTTTAACCCTCGCCAACAGTGCTAACAAACCTGCCCGTGAGAATATCAGTCCGCCTCGGGTTCAGGTGAAGCCCATCACTTTTGAACAAGTCATAGCTCCTCCAGAAGAGATCGCAATCATCCAAGATCCTGAAGTCCTGCTCTCTGCACCAGATTCTCAGCCATGCATTTGTCTGCCAAATCATCTGGTTTCTACCTTCACTGGTGTGTGGCACAGGCAGCAATCCAAAAATTACTACCCGGGAGGTCTTGCTTCTCAGCATTCTGCCTAGCTCTCCAAATTCTCCTTTCAGGACCTCATTGATTTTCCTTCCTATGTCATTGGTATCTTTATGTACCAAGACATCTGGCTGCTTCCCCTCCCTCTCCAAAATATTGTGGGCACGATCTGAGTCATCCCTGACCCTGACACCTGGGAGACAACATACCATCCGGGTGTCCTGTTCACACCCACAGATTCTCTTGTCTGTTCCCCTCACTACTGAGTGCTCAATCCACTCCCTTCCTCTCTCTCTTTCTCTTCTGCACCACAGACCCATGCTCATTGCCAGTAACCTGGTTGCAATGACATTCTCCCGGGAGGTCATCCCCCACAACAGTATCCGAAGCAGTATACCTATTATCGAGGGGAATGGCCACAGGGGTGCTCCGCTCTATCTGCCTATTTCCATTTCTCCTGAAAGTCACCCAGCTATTCAGCTCCTTTAACTTCAGGGTGACTGCTTCCCATTAGCTTTGATCAATTATCTCCTCACTCTCCTGTACAAGCCAAAGGTCATCCAGTTGCTGCTCCGGATCCTTAGCACGATCTTCAAGGAGCTGCAGCCGGATGCACTTCACGCAGTTAGAGTTTCCCAGGAGACTCTGGGTCTCCCAGTTCTCCAACATCTGCCACGAAGAGCACACCACGGCCATTTAAATAGTACGGTGAGGGAGAAAATAAATCAAAAAGGAAAGCTTAACAGACAGATGCTTTACACAGAGCTGACACCTCTTCCCAACCAAAGCCTCCTTTGAGCCAAAACCCGTCGCTTCTACTCTTGACACTGGCCTACGCCCGACAATGGCCGCTCCACTTATCCCTTCTGTACTTTTATTTAGTTTGCCGTTGACACCACTGATAGGTCCCGTACGATGGACAAACAGCCGCAAAGCTCTCTTTTTAAATAATCACCACCGACCTGTAAGAAAAACCCTTTTGTAGAGGCTTGTCAGGGGTTGCTGGGCTGACATACCTTTAAGAGCCTAGTCCACCTAGTT
Source organism: Hypanus sabinus (assembly GCF_030144855.1). Lineage (NCBI taxonomy): Eukaryota > Metazoa > Chordata > Chondrichthyes > Myliobatiformes > Dasyatidae > Hypanus > Hypanus sabinus. The sequence continues at coordinate 10,051,882 of NC_082713.1, forward strand.
TCATTAAATAAGTAAATAAGCAACATTAAGTGCTGGATGGTTTGTTCTTCAGGAAGTGTGGCAGCCTTAAGATTGATGGACTTCCGTGCATCCTTTTTAAAGGCAGTTGTGTCAAATTAGGTTTCCATGGGGATTAATTGTCTGCCTAATTCAGATGCAAAAAAATTCTCACAGTGCTCCTAATGTTGGCGTAGACTCAGAACTGGTACTGCAGGGGATCGTTTCACTGACAGGGAATTGAAGTTGTCTTATTTTGCAAACTGCTGACAATGGAAATTTAAATTCACAAGTAGAAAACTGAAGGCAAAATCTAACTGATAGAACACACAGAAAAGTGAAGCAATTTGTATTATATATGTCTACGCTTTAAGAATTATCTCAGGGCAGGGTCAAATTTCAATTAAAAGGCACAAGATTGAAATCAATAATAAATTCACAATGGGATGCAAGGTGCCTGAATACAGGGACAATGAGTGCTCCACTAATCCCCCATTGCCCGCACTGACAGCACAAAGACTTCATCACTCAATCACAATCACAGTGATTTTTATTGACATAAACTGGAGATTTTACAACAAAACCACATGGAACTTAATGGAGGCAATTAAACTACTTCCTGACCATTTACAGTTATACCAGGGCACTTTTATACATCAATTTTACGCGTAATAATCGTTAATGTTCAAGAGAAGGGCAGATATTCCTTGCTTAGTCATTATAATGAGATCTGAAGTGATAGCTAGTTATATGTGCTTGGCAATTGACTGCAGAAGTATATTAATCATCCTGTGGTTATCAAAGAATCATTACTAGCCTGGGGAATTTTATAAGAGCATATTCACTGCAGTGACCTTGACACATCCCCAAAGATTTATCAATTTTAAGTAATATATAGACAGAATATGTGGTGTGGTAATGTTCACCTAGTCAACTGCTCAGAAGAAATGAGAACAGGTATCCCCTTAAGCCAGTTCCAAAGAGAGAAATCACAGGTAATCTTTCACTTCACCTTCCTCTTCCTTTCCCTCAAGTCCTTCTCCTTCTTTCATCCTTGTTTAGGCCTGCACTGTGTCTTTCTGTTCCCTTTCAGTCATTCAGGCTAAAATAGGAGAGGTGGATGTAAATAACTGCAACACTTCAGTGACGCCTGCCCTGAGACGAATAGCCTTGGATCGGGCAGGACCAAATTTATCACAGATGAGTTTATTATCAGATGCAGAAGTAAATCAGCATCCAGGACATCTTCAAGGAGCAATGCCTCAAAGAAGCAGTATAGATCATTAAGGATCCCCATCGCCCAGGACATGCCCTCTTCTTAGTCCTACCATCAAGGCGGAGGTATGGGAGCCTGAAGGAACACACTCAATATTTTAGTGACAGCTTCTTCCCCTCTGCCGTCTGACTTCTGAATGGACCTTGAACTCATGAACACTACCTCAATACTATTTTTCTCTCTTTTTGCAGTACTTATTTAATTTGACTTTTATATATACACTTTGTACCTCAATTTACAGTTTTGATTGCTATGTATTATACAGACTGCTGCCGCAAAACAACAAATTTCACGACGTATGCCAGTGACATGATTCTGAAGTACATGGATGCATAGGTGCAATGAACAACCTTTAGCTGCTGCATCGCAGGCACGGAGTGTTAAAGGGGACAGCCACAGTCGCAAAGGCCATGGTGCTGTAGCAGGGAGGACTTATCTATGTCCCTGGGAAACAGACTTATCTATGGCTCTCAAAAATTTACAGAACCAGCGACCAGCAATCCGTGGTTGGATTTCAATTGCTCCACTGTCTATAAGGAGTTTGTATGTTGTCCCAGTTTCCTCTGCGTGCTCTAGTTTCTGTTTACATTCCAAAGATATACAGAACTGTACAAAAGTCTTAGGCACATGTAAAAAAAAGTATGTAAAATAAGAATGCTTTCAAAAATAATGAAATAAATATTTACTAAATATCAAAAAAATTACAATAAAGAGCAGTAAGCAGTAAAAAGCTAGATCAAATCAAAGTTTGGTGTGACAACCCCCCACCCCTTTGCCTTTAAAAATGTATCAATTCCCTTAGGTACACTGTCATGCAGGTTTATAAGAAAATCGACTGGTAGGTTATTCCACACAACTTGGAGAACTTGCTATAGTTTGTCTGCAGCCTTTGGCTGTCTTGCTTGCTTCTGTTTCTCCAGGTAATCCCAAACAGACTGGGTGATGTTGAGAGCAGGGCTCTGTGGAGGCCGTACCATCTGAAACCATATTAACAATCTAGGGTGCGTAAACTTATGCAGAGTACTGTAGCCGTTCATCCACGAGTGGTGTGGGACATCAAGCATCTGTACCTTCTGTCCAATGGTAGTTGTGAGAAGATAGCATCGCCCATATAGAGTCAAAGAGTCATATAGCAAGGCAATATGGATACAGGTCCTTCAACCCGCAAGTTAAGGCAGACTACGGTGCCCACCCAGCCCGTAGCAATTCCCTTTGCATGGCTTCTATCTCTCTAAGCCTAGTCCTCCATGTACCTTTCCAAGTGCTTCTTAAATGATACGGTTATAACTGCATTAACACTTCCTCTGATAGCTCCTTCCAGATACTCGCCACCCTCTATGTGGAAAAGTTGTTTCTCAGGTCCTTTAACAGCTTTCCCTCTCACAGTAAACCTATGTCCCCAGGTTTTAGACTTTCTTACCCTGGGAAAATGACTTATCTAAGCCCCTCATAATTTTAAACACTTTTACAAGGTCACCCCTTATCCTCCTATGTTCCACTTGCTCCATCATTGAAATGTTCCACAACCAAAGAACTTTCTTTCAAGGACTCTTAATCTCATGTTCTCGATATTTATTTATCACTTATTTATTATTATTATTTATTTCTTCTCCTTTAGTCATCCTTCTCTTTAGTTATGATAACTTCACACACTTCATGACCCTTGATACCCAGAACTTCCACCATACTGTTAGTTTTCTCCACAGCGCAGACTGACGCAAAATACTTATTCAATTCATCCACCATTTTCTTATCCCCCATTACTAGTTTTCCAGTATCATTTTCCAATGGTCCAATATCCACTCTTGCTTCTCTTTTACACTTTATGTATCTGAAGAAACTTTTAGTATCCTCTTTAATATTATTGGCTAGCTTACTTTCAAACTCCATCTTTGCCTTCTTAATGACTTTTTTAGTTGCCTTCTGTTGGTTTTTAAAAAGCTTCCCAATCTTCTAACTTCTAACTAATGTTTGCTCTATTATACTCCCTCTCTGTGGCTTTTATGTTGCCTTTGACATTTCTTACTAGCCACATTTATGTCGTCTTTCCTTTAGAATACCTCTTCCTCTTTGGGATGTATATATCGTGTGCCTTCTGAATTGCTTCCAGAAATTCCAGCCACTGCTGCTCTGCCGCCATCCCTGCCAGTGTCCTTTTCCAATCAATTCTGGCCAACTCCTCCCTGATGCCTCTGTAATTCCCTTTACTCCATTCTAATACTGATTCTTCTGACTTTAGTTTCTCCTTCTCAAATTTCAGGATTAATTCAAATTCATATTATGATCACTTTCCCTAAAGGGTTCTTCTATCTTAAGCTCTCTAATCAATTCTGGTTCATTGCACAACACCTAATCCAGAACAGCTGACCCCCCGGTGGGCTCAACCGTGAGCTGCTCTAAAAAGTCATCTCGTGGGCATTCTAGAATTTTCTCTCCTGGAATCCAGCACCAAACCTATTTTCCCAATCTACCTGAAAGTTGAGGTTCCCCATGACTTTAGTAACACTGCCCTTTAGGCATGCATTTTCCATCTCTCGTTGACGTATAAATATTTTGATAATAACTGCACATTGCAATTTGAACTTTAAAAGCCTAGACTGGACAAACTCTCCTGATAACTCAGATCCTCTAAATTTTTGTAAATATCCTCTGTATACTTTGTGTTTTAATTATGTCTTTCCTATATCGGGGTGACTGAAATATACACTGTCCTCCAAATGCATCCTCAACAATGACTTACACATACATGGATGATAGGGATCTGTAATGATGGCTGTTGCCTTCTTGAGGCAGCACCTCCTGTAGTTATTTGCAATGGTAAGGAGGGTTGTGACCATAACTGAGCAGAAGCCACTACTTTCTGCAGCTTCTTACATTCTTGCATATTGAATTGAATTAGAAATTATAGTTGGAGTGCCTGGTATTTGCCTGGTTGGATAGAAAAGTTTTTAATCTGGGAGAGACACAAGCTAGGCCTAGATTCAGACAAGGACAGGAAGTACTGAGATATTTGTCAAGCATAGGAAATGCCAGAGTGGAGGAATATGGAAAGATAGGTTATTTGGCCCCTGACAACCGCTCCAGCATTCAATGAGATTGTGATTAGTTTTTTACCTCAGCAACACTTACCTGAACAAATCCTGTATCTGGTAGTTGTCTAATCACAAACAAAAAGAAAAATCTAAAGATGTTGGAAATCCAAGCAACACACACAAAATGCTGGAGCTGGAGAAACTCAGTATCCATGGAAAAGCATGCAGCCAACATTTCAGGCCGAGATCCTTCAGCAGGATTGGACAAAGTTTCTCAGCCCAAAAGACTGTACTCTTTTCCGTGAATGCTCTGCCTGATTTGCTAAGTTCCTCCAGAATTTAGTGTGTGTTGTCTGGTATCTGTCTGTTGTAGCCAATGATGCCAAGAAACCTGTACAGGGTAGGTTTTAAAGTGGAAAAGCTGTGGCACTGGGGCAGTTCTGCTGTCTTGACCACAAGAGTCCAGGTCCAGTGGTGTGAGTAGTCACAAACTGGGGCCTCCTTTGGATGCAATGGATGACTACGACTTTTTCTTTGCTCCATCAAGCCCTTTATTCTCCAGTTTTGCAGATCCACCTTCCTGGCTGTTGGATCTCATTGTAGATCTCATCCTTTCAATACCCCAGAGCTGACTTCACATGCTAGGACAGATATCTCCCAATCTCACTGGGATAGGAGGCTCGCCACCCAGTTTAGCCCATCTGTTGAAGTAGTGTACAAGGGTGTGGCAGCTGTGAGCCACAAGTGAGAGCTGAGTGTTCAATGGGGACCAAAAGTGAATGAGTCTTCCCAGAATGGACATGACAAGCCCTTCACCAGAGATGTGACCCATCCGAGAACACCCAATACTGGATCTATTAATTTCCTTGATGACTAAAATGCTAACAATATGTATCTTGACTAAAATCAGTGACAGAGCTCCTAGCTTTCTTGGATAGACAAGTCCAGAGATTCACTAACACTCTGGGTGCAGAAATCCTATCTCACTCAGGCTTGACCCCATTGGCAACTCCCCATCTCCACTCATCTCATAGGATTCACCTGCCGCTAATTCCATACTCATCACCTGCAGTCTACTTAACCCCCGTCCTTGTTCACTCATTGAACCAGCCAGCCATGACCAATTGCTGTTAGTTTTCTCTCTACCTGCTTAAAGTTCACCTTATTGCCAGTTGTGTTTGGTTTCTTATCTCTTTTCTCTTGTGGCCCTCAAGGCTTTTTTTTATTTTGCAGTCTATTATTAAAGATATTGTTCAATGGTAAATAGTTTCAGCTGCTCTGCTTTAGGGTCAAGCCTCCTCTACATTTCCTGGCAACCTCAGTTCTGAGTGACCACCCTCCCATTGTTAGAATGTGACCTCTGGTCTCCACACTCTACCCAGAGGAAATATCAGTTATGCATCAAACTTGTCAAGCTCAGAATCAGAACCAGATTTATTAAGAATTTTATATGAACATAGAATGTAGAACATAGGACAAAGGACATATAGAGCATAGAGTAGTACAGGTCCTTCATTCCACAATGTTATGCGATCATTTAAACTTATTCCAAGATCAATTTAATCCTTCCCTCCTGTATAATACTCCATTTTTCTTTCAACCATGTGCATATCTAAGAATCTATTAAATGCAGCCAGTCAGCACACTTTCTAACACGTATCTGTAGAAGTTTGCCAAGGTTTTTAATGACATGGCAAATCTCTGCAGACTCCTGAGGAAGCGAGGGAATTGCCTTTATTCTTCACAATTATATTTATATGCAGAGTGCAGGACAGGTTAGACACGGTTACTGTCCCTCTTCACCCTGATCCTTTGATGATTACTAGCTCATAGAACTCTGGATTCCTTCTCCTGAAGTCTACAATCAGTTCCTTGATCTTATTGACATTGAGTGAGAGGTTGCTGTTATAGCACCACTCAGCCAAACTTTTAATCTCCTTCCTCTTTGCTGATTCATCACAACCTTTGATACGGCCCATAACACTGGTGTCATCAGCAAGCTTGTATATGGTGATAATAAATGTACTCTGAACTTTGAACTATTGAAGAAAGATAATGGCAAAATCAGCTTTAAGTCATAGGACAGACCACAGGATAATACAGCAGAAGAACAGGCCTTTCAATTAAATCTCCTTTACTTCTTCTAAACATATAAGGAATATAGTTATATTCCAGTAAATTTCTCCTCATTTAACATATTCACTCAGTGTTCACTTTGTAACGTACCTTCTCTACCTAATAAAATGGCCACTGAGTATATATTAGACAATAGACAATAGGTGCAGGAGTAGGCTATTTGGCCCTTCAAGCCAGCACCGCCTTTTAATATGATCATGGCTGATCATCCACAATCAGTACCCCTTTCCTGCCTTCTCCCCATATCTCTTGACTCTGCTATTTTTAAGAGCTCTATCTAACTCTCTCTTGAAAGCATCCAGAGAATTGGCCTCCACTGCCTTCTGAGGCAGAGCATTCCATAGATCCACAACTCTCTGGGTGAAAAAGTTTTTCCTCATCTCCGTTCTAAATGGCTTACCCCTTATTCTTAAACTGTGACCTCTGGTTCTGGACTCACCCAACATTGGGAACATGTTTCCTGCCTCTCGTGTGTCCAATCCCCTAATAATCTTGTATGTTTCAATCAGATCCATTCTCATCCTTCTAAATTCCAGTGTTTACAAGCCCAGTCACTCCAATCTTTCAACATATGACAGTCCCGCCATCCCGGGAACTAACCTTGTGAACCTACGCTGCACTCTCTCAATAGCAAGAAAGCCCTTCCTCAAATTTGGAGACCAAAACTGAACACAATACTCCAGGTGTGGTCTCACCAGGGCCCTGTACAGCTGCAGAAGGACCTCTTTGCTCCTATACTCAACTCCCTTTGTTATGAAGGCCAACATGCCATTAGCTTTCTTCACTGCCTGTTGTACCTGCATGTTTACTTTCAGTGACTGATGAACAAGGACACCTAGATCTTGTTGTACTTCCCCTTTTCCTAACTTGACACCACTTTCATTCATTTTCTTCTGCTGCTCTAGCCCATGCACTTCAGGGTTCCACGTGTTGAAAATTCAGAGATGCTCTTTTGTTATAACACATGTTTATTGGAGTTACTGTCACCTTCCTGTCAGTCCGAACCAGTCTGGCCATTCTCCTGTGATCTCTCTCATTAACATGGCAGTGGAGCGGGAGCAAGGAGTGCTCGTGATCGACATACGACTGGAGATCGGAAGATCAGCAGTTGTAGGTAGGCCGAGACCGTCGGACCTACCTGGAGAATACCTGAGGAGGAAGGTAAAGCTGCGCAAGCGCGGGTGACGTCAGTGGCGAGCGCGGGCTTTAAAAAGCGACCCACTTTCAGGAGTGGGCAGCGTCGGTACGGGCAGCGGAGTGCGCAGGAGCAGAGTGCTGGGCTTTGGCTCAGTGGACTTCGGCGCAAGAGGACTTCGGAGAGAAGCCTGATTTCATTTATTCTGACTAATCTGGGATCAGGTAATGGGGGAGACAGTTAGAGCAGTGGTGTGCTCCGTATGCAGTATGTGGGAGGTCAGGGTCAACACAGTTGTCCCTGATGACCACACCTGCAATAGGTGCATCCAGCTGCAGCTCCTATCAGACCGAGTTAGGGAGTTGGAACAGGAGCTGGATGAACTAGGGATCATTCGGGAGCAGAGGCAGAGATAGATAAGAATTATCGGGAGGTAGTCACACCGAAAAGACTGGAGGTAGGCAATTGGGTGACAGTCAAGAGAGGCAGGAGGAGCAGACAGAGAGAGAAGAGCACCCCTGTGGCCATTCCCATCAAAAATAAGTATACTGTTTTGGATACTGTGGTGGGGATGACCTACCAGGAACAAGCTGCAGTGGTCCTGTCTCTGGCACTGAGGTTGGACCCTCGACTAGGAAGGGAAGGGAAGAGAGTGGTATTGATAGGAGATTCTATAGTCAGTTGGGTGGATAGGAGATTTTGTGGGGAAGATCGGGAGACTCGGATGGTATGTTGCTTCCCTGGTGCCGGGGTCCGAGACATCTCAGATCGGGTGCAGGTTATTCTCGAGAGGGAGGACAATAATCCAGATGTTGTGGTCCATGTAGGGACCAATGACGTTGGTAGGATGAGTGAGGGGGTCCCACGTAGGGAGTTCAGATGTATGGATGGGCCAAGGACATAGGGTAACAGAGGAAATGAAACAGATTGACATTCGGAAGGAAACGGTGATGGGACTGAAGGCTGACAAATCCCCAGGTCCAGATGGTCTGCATCCTAGGGTACTAAAGGAGGTGGCCCTGGAAATTGCGGATGCATTGGTAATCAGTTTCCAATTTTCCTTAGATTCAGGATCAGTTCCTGAGGATCGGAGAATGGCTAATGTTATCCCACTTTTTAAGAAAGGAGGGAGGGAGAAAACAGAGAACTATTGACCTGTCAGCCTGACATCGATGGTGGGAAAGACGCTGGAGTCCATTATTAAGGATGAAATAGTGGCATATCTAGATAGCAGTGATAGGATTGGGCCGAGCCAGCATGGATTTACCAAGGGTAAATCATGCTTGACTAATCTGTTGGAGTTTTTCGAGGATGTAACCAGGAAATTAGATGGGGGAGATCCAGTGGATATAGTGTACCTCGATTTTCAGAAGGCATTTGATAAGGTCCCACATAGAAGATTGGTGGCTAAAATCAAAGCTCAGGGCTTTGGGGGGGGTGGGCAGGCATTGACATGTATAGAAAACTGGTTGGCAGATAGAAAGCAAAGGGTTGCAGTGAATGGGTGTTTCTCGGAATGGCAGGTGGTGACTAGTGGGGTGCCACAGGGCTCGGTATTGGGACCACAGCTGTTTACCATTTACGTTAACGATTTGGATGAAGGCATAGAAAATAACATCAGCAAATTTGCTGTTGATTCTAAGCTGGGTGGCAGTGTAACATGTGATGAGGATGTTAGGAGAATTCAGGGTGACTTGGATAGGCTGGGTGAGTGGGCAGATACTTGGCAGATGGCGTTTAATGTGAATAAGTGTGAGATTATCCACTTTGGGAGTAAGAACAGGAAGGCAGATTATTATCTGAATGGTGTAGAGTTAGGTAAGGGAGAAATACAAAGAGATCTAGGAGTTCTTGTTCATCAGTCACTGAAGGTGAATGAGCAAGTGCAGCAGGCAGTGAAGAAGGCTAACGGAATGTTGGCCTTTATTACAAAGGGAATTGAGTACAAGAGCAAGGAAATCCTCTTGCATTTGTACAGAGCCCTGGTGAGATTTTGGTCTCCAGGGTTAAGGAAGGACATCCTGGCTGTAGAGGAAGTGCAGCGTAGGTTCATAAGGTTAATTCCTGGGATGTCTGGACTATCTTACGCAGAGAGGTTAGAGAGACTGGGCTTGTACACACTGGAATTAAGGAGATTGAGAGGGGATCTGATTGAAACATATAAGATCATTAAGGGATTGGACAAGATAGAGGCAGGAAATATGTTCCAGATGCTGGGAGAGTCCAGTACCAGAGGGCATGGTTTGAGAATAAGGGGTTGGTCATTTAGGACAGAGTTAAGGAAAAACTTCTTCTCCCAGAGAGTTGTGGGTGTCTGGAATGCACTGCTTCGGAAGGTAGTGGAGGCCAATTCTCTGGCTGCTTTCAAGAAGAAGCTAGATAGGTATCTTATGGATAGGGGAACCAAGGGATATGGGGACAAGGCAGGAACCGGGTATTGATAGGAATTGATCAGCCATGATCTCAGAATGGCGGTGCAGTCTTGAAGGTCCAAATGGTCTACTTCTGCACCTATTGTCTATTGTCTAACTGCTGCTCACTGGATTTTTTTTTGCTGTTTTTCCTCACCATTCTCTGGAAACTCTAAATTGCCTTGTGTGTTAATCCCAGAAAATCAGCAGTTTCTGAGATACTCAAACCACCCCATTTGGCACTGAAAAATATTGAATGGTTAAAGTCACGTAGACACATTTCTTGCCCATTCTGATGTTTGGTCTGAAAAACAACTGAACCTCTTGATCGTATCTGTGGGTCTTTATGCATATTTGTCCAGTTAGATATTTGCATTAGCAAGAAGGTGTACAGGTGGCCACTGAGTGCATGTCAGTGATACCAAACTTGAAAAATATTTATAACCATTGTTATAAGCCTCAGGCTTTAAATACTACAACTGCGATTTGAGCACTGCCATTGCGGTATCCAGTGATTGTTGCATTGTGCGGATGTTGCCTCTCAGGAGTTATGCTAAATCAAGTATGTATGCGCACCTAGACAGCTGCTGAACATCTCCTCCACTACTTTGAAGGCGTGAAGGCAATTTAACCGCCATCCATTGCTCAATATTACAAAACCCCAAGCTATATTGCGAGCTTGCCATACACAAATTGACTGTTGTTCTTCTTGTATCAGAACCGTGACTATACATTAAAAGTATGTAAATGTTTGCAAAGGGCTTCAGAACATCATCAAGGGAACATGAATGAAGCTGCAGAAATATTAAATTGAAGCAGAATTATTAAATGAGAAAAATCGTGATTAAAATGAAAAAAATCCAAAGAGACATTAGATAAATTGAACAAGCATTTCTTATTTTTAATAAAATTCCAAAAACCTTTAAAACCAAGTCCATTACTACACTATGTTATAAGCCTAGCTAAAGTGGATGTGAGTTATCATGGTCACTGCACAGAACTTAATTTTCATCTGAAGCCCTTTTTCGCACTTCTGCACTCTACAAGTTCAAGGATTAGCTTTATTTGTCACATATGCATCAAAACATACAGTGAAATACATTGTTTGTGGCAGATCGAATCAGTGAGGATTGCTTTGAGAGCAGCTTGCACGAGTCGTCACACTTTCAGCGGCAACATGGCTTGTCCACAACTCACTAATCCTTATATCCGATTGTAGGAGGAAAGTGAAGCATCCAGAGGAAGCCCACACGGCCATGGGGAGGATGTACAAACACATTACAGTGGCAAGAATTGAACCCCAATCTTACAGCTGACTCCGCAATAGCATTATGTTAACGACAGCATCTAGCCTCCCCAGCACGATGGACATCTTCAAAAGGTGATATACCTCAAAAAGGTGGCATCCCCCCATCACCTAGAATGTGTCTTCCTCTCATTGCTACTATCCAAGAGGAGGTACAGGAGCCTGAAGACACACACTCAACATTTTAAACCAGCTTCTTTCCTTCTTCCATTAGAGTACTAAATGGACTGATGAACCCATGAACTCTACATCATTTCTTGCCCTATTTCATCACATTTTTTAAATATACTGCATATTTCTTATTGTAATTTATATTTGTTATTACATATTGCATTGTGCTGTTGCTGCAAAACAACAAATTTCATGAGATATGCCAGTGATGATCTTGTGACTTCTTTCTTGCATCTGCTTCACATTCTTTTGCAAAAAAAACTGCAAAAGAAAGAATTACAAGACGCTGAGGTGTAACAAGATCCTGTAATTCTGAAAGCGGGTGTTTAGGAAGTGGAAGGTAAGATAGGATTACTTCATGGAACTGACATTGGTATTAGCTTATACTTACATTTATTTTTAAAAATTCTTTTTAGAAATACAGTGCAGAACAGGGCCTACCAGCCCAACAACACCCAGTAACCCACTAATTTAACCCTAGCCTAATCAATTTACAATGACCAAATAAAAGAATGTCACTAGAGGTACTTGTGAAGGCAATAAAACTGAAATTGGGCTTGTTTAAATTTTTGAGACCTATATCAATTCGTGATATAGTGAAGGACTCACACCTTAGTTAGCTTGTTAGGGCTATGGCTTGTTCACAGTTATCATTAGGAAAGGCCAGGGAATGTTGAAAGGGTTGGACAGAGTAGATGTGGAAAGGCTGTTTCCCTTGGTGGATGAGTCCAGGACAAGAAGTCACAGGCTTAGAATTAGAGGGCACCCATTTAAAACAGAGATGAGGAGAATTTTTTTTAGCCAGAGGGTCATGGATTTACGGAATTCATTGCCACATACAGCTATGGAGGCCCAATCATTGAGGGTGTTTAAGGAGGAGATTGATAGGTATCTAATTAGTCAGGGTATCAAGGGATATGGGGGGAAAAGCCGGAAATTGGTACAAGATGGGAGAATAGTTTAGCTCATGGTGGAGTGGCAGAGCAGACTCAATGAGCCTGCTCGGTATTACAAATATCTTATTGGGCAATCATGTGGCAACAACTCAATGCACAAAGACCTGCGGACATGGTCAAGAGGATCAGTTGTTGTTCAGACCAAACATCAGAATGAGGAAGGAATGTGATCTAAATGACTTTGACAGTGGAAAGGTTGTTGGTGCCAGATGGGGTGGTTTGACTATCTCAGAGACTGTTGATCTCCTGGGGTTTTCATGCACAATAGTCTCTAGGGTTTACAGAGAATAAACAAAAAAACATTCAGTGAGCGGCAGTTCTGTGGGCGGAAACGAGAATAGTCAGAGGAGAATGGCCAGACAGGAAGACGACAGTAACACAAATAGACACATGTTACAACTGTGATGTGCAGAAGGCCATCTCTGAATGCACAGCATGTCGAACCTTGAAGTGGATGGGTTACAGCAGCAGAAGACCACGCACTGAGCGGCCACATTACTAGGAACAAAAGGTATCTATTAAAGTGGCTGCTGAGTGCACGTGCAGGTAGCAAATCCTCTAAACCAGCCTCACAGTCACTGTCCCACAGCAGTGTGAACTGACCAACAAATGGACCATGTTATCTTTTGCCTGTGGCTGTGAACTTTGCAGTACTTTCAAAGCCAAGCAAATTACTTTTCCAAAGCAGCACACTGAATATGCTTTGTAGATAAAAATTCATTTGGTTTATTCTTACAGCTTTCTTCAGCTAGAAGGGCTGGAATTAGCATATGAAAGGCAGTGCAGTAATTAGGTTTGTGGACCTCACATATAGATGGGAGGCAGTATCTGTGATAATGAATGCTGCTTTCAGAGTCAAAATGCTCACAGGAAAGAGCACTAAATGTTCACGCGACAGAATATTTATGAATTGCTGAACGCTTATGGGTATAATTTGAAGAAATATTCTTCTACATTTTGCAAAATAGTTGCAGGGCAAAGGCAGGAGAGATGGTTTAATTGGATTGATATTCCAAATCACAAGCACAACGATTGTGGGCAGTACGACCTCCTGGTGTATATTACTCTAATGGTCACAGAGTAGTTATGTTACTGGACTAGTTAATCTAGACACCCAGCAAATGATCCAAATTGCACCACGGCAACTAGAGAAATTGAGATGAATTAATTAAACAACATCTGGAAACAAAATATGTAACAGTAAAAAAAAATCCATGTAGCTATCTAATTATAATGAAATGCTCTGGGAGGATAGGGGCCATCAAGTGTCGTTACCTGCTCATCTAGAAGAAGTTAAACACTGATCTCAAACATCCACTGCCTTATGGCGATACCCTCTCATGGGGAAGGCTTTGGGAGTAAAGGCTGAGGAGGTATACAGTGCTGGAGTCCCTAAGGCAGGACTACATTGAGTTCAACGCTGACTGGCAGCTCCTACGATGCTACTGGTGCCAGACTGAATTGGTCTCTGCTGTTCCACAGCTGTGTGGAGAGAGGGAGCTTGTTCATGGGCAATAGCTTGCTCTCCATATTGTACTGTCCTGGTTTGTCTACCGTCTTCAACAGCTAGGACTCGAGAACTATGGTCGACCACAACAAATGAAATACCATCGAGTAATGAAACGCTACCTTGTTCACTAACAACATCCTTCCAAAAAGTCCTTACACAGTTCAGCCAGTGTGTAAATCCAAGTTAAAAAAAAAGTAAAGGTTTCCCTACCGAAGAGAGAGATGAGGTATATTTTTGCACCCAGTAGATGGGCCCTTTCAGACTCACATTTAGATTTAGAATTACTTATTCATCAAATGCATTGTTTTGCATTATCAACCAAACCGACGTAAGGATGTGCTGGGGGTTGCCAGCAACTATTGCCACACGTTTTGGCGCCAACATAGCATGCCCACAGTGCTCAATAGAACACACAAGCTGCACAACAGAAATCACAACAAACGGCAATAGTAAATGTCCAGGCCCAGGCTCCCAGACACACCGACATGGGGACTCCGGCTTCCAGACATGCTGACCCAGTGTTCTTTGGAGTTCTCTTCCTCAAAGAGTGGGAGTACAGTTTTTGAATATTTTGAAGGTTTAGATAGATTCTCAAAGTCAAATTTGAGTTTATTGTCAAAGGCACCAGCACATTCAGAGTGCCGTTGTTCAACTTTTATCTATAATTGCACTGAGGGAACATATCACTCACATTCTAGTTATTCTGGATTGGCTTCTTGTATTTTTAGAATTGCCATTAAATTTCTTTTACTTGTTTTTGAAGTTCATAATGGTTTGGCATTGGAGTACATCACAGAATTTTTTTTTCCTTTTATAATCCCTCTTGAGCTCTCAGGTTTTCTTCCGCTGGTCTCTTAAATTTAAATGGTCTCCCTCGAAAGATAATTGGCAGGGCAGCTTTTTTGAATTACACTCCCAAACTGTGGAAATCAATACCTAAAAATATAAGGGATGCAGACTCAGCTGCTACTTTTAAAGACCAGTTTAAATTCTATTTACTTAACCTTGCTTTTAACTAACATTTTTTTATCTTTTACTTTCATGCCCATTTTTATGTTTTATTTTATTGCATTTTCATGTTAGCACCTTATCCTTTTGAACTACATTGTGTGAAAAGTGCTCTATAGTAAGTAAAATTATATTCAATCTATGCGCAGGTGCTTGATGACTTTTGGCTCAGATTGTTCTTGATTAGCCACGGCATCAAAGGGTATGGGGAGAATGCAGGGAAGCAGGGATAGCTGGAAGAATTGGATCAGCCCATGATTGAATAGTGGAGCAGACCTGCAGGGACGAATGGCCTACTTCTGCTCTTATATCTTATGGTCTTATATGAGAAAATGATAGATAGGAGCTCCACGGAGGTAGTCACTTCAAAGTTGCAGTAGGTAGGTACCCGGGTGACTGTCAGGAGAAAAGAAAGCAAATGGGTAGCCAGTGTAGAGTACCTCTGTGGCCATTCCATATTTTGGGTACTGTTGCAGGAGAGCTGCAGCGAATGATCTCTGGCACTGAGTCTGTCTCTGTGGCTCAGAAGAGACGAGAGGAGAAAAAGAGTGCAGTAGTGACAGGGGATTCCGTAATTACAGGAGCAGCAAGCAGATTCTGTGGACATGAAAGAGACTCCCAGATAGTATGTTGACTCCCAGGTGCCAGGTCCAGGGATGTCTTGGATCAGGTCACATGACGTTCTAAATGGGAGTGGTAAACAGCTGGGAGTCATGGTATGTTGTGGGTAACAACAACATAGGTAGGAAAAGGAAGGTGGTCCTAAAGACATAGTATAGGGAGTTAGGCAGAAAGCTGAAAAACAGGCAAGTAATCTCTGAAAACACAAAATGCTGGCAGAACTCAGCAGGCCAGCCAGCATCTGTGGGAGGAGGTAGTGACGACGTTTCGGGCCGAAACCCTTCATCAGGAGAGTAATCTCTGGATTGCTGCCTGTCCACGGGCAAGTAAAGGTAAGAATGGGATGTTTCTGCAGTTGAATGTGAGACTGAAGAATTAGTGGGGGAAACAGGGTTTCAGATTTCTAGATCATTGGGATCTCTCCCGGGGAAGGTACAAAAAGGATTGTTACACCGGAACCCGAGGAAGATAAATATTCTTGCAGTCAAGTTTGCTAGAAGTGTTGGAGAAGGTTGCCACGGGGATGGTCATTGAAGTGATAGGGCTGAGGGTAGAGCAACTACTTGCAGTGTGTAGTGAGTATGTGAGGAAGGACAGACAGATGATAGGGCAAAACTGCAGACAGTGGGATGACTTAAAGTGTAACAGAAGGCCAAACTCAAAAAGGGTGAATAGTGGTCTGAAAGTATTGTATTTGATTACATGCAGTAGATGAACGTGTAGTGCAGTTGGAGATTGGTAGATATGACGTGAGCATCTCTGAGAGGTGGCCAAAAGAAGATTACAATTGGAAGCTCAACATCAAAGGATACACATTGTCAGAAGGACAGGCAGGTAAACAGATGGGATGGGGTGGCTCTGTTGGTAAAAAGTGAAATCAAATCCTTAGAAAGAGGTGACATAGGATTGGAAGATGTATATCCTTGTGGGTAGAGCTAAAAAACTGCAAGAGTAAAAATACCTGATGGCAGTCATGTACAGGCCTCCAAACTGTACCCAGAGGGTGGGATATAAATTACAACAGGAGATAAAAAAAAGGCATGTGAAAAGGAAAATATCATGATAGTCACGGGGGATTTCAATATGCAGGTAGATTGGGAAAATTGGGTTGATGCTGGATCCCAAGAAGGAGAATTTCTAGAATGCCTACAAGATGGCATTTTAGAGCCCACTAGGGACACAACGATCATGGACTGAATGCTATGCAAAGGAACCCTTAGGAAACAGTGATCATAATATGTTAAAATTCAACATGCAGATTAAGAAGGAGAAGATAAAACTGGATGTAACAGCATTACTTTGGAGTAAAGGAAATTGTGAGTACAGAGGCCAGACCTCCTCCCTGGTGCTCGTGAACCAGATCCCCAGCTATGGGCAAATACCCCCACTACCTCTTGGGCAGCCTCAGGAGAGCTGAAGGCTACGGGAGTAAACCCGGAGAGAAAATCCGGAGTGGAGACCCTAAGGCAGCTGGATGTCATTGCAGCTAAGCTGATGCAAATGTATTGCTTCATAAGCTTTCCTTTGGACTACACCAGTGAGGCTGAGAGGGGGATCTTGATAACAGTGCGTCCCAGGATCTCCATACCTTCTGCCCAGAATGTGCCCAGGAGAGGTCACTCAAGTGCCACTATCTATTGCCCTTCAAGACAGATGAATGTCACCATCAATGTCATCATCCTCATCAAAGATAATCACAGAGACATGGGAAAGGAGTTAGTCAAAATTGATTGGAAGGGGATACTAACAGGGATGACGGCAGAACAGTAATGGCTGGTGCTCCTGTGGGAAATTTAGAAGGTGCAGAAAAGATACATGCCAAAAATGAATAAGTATTCTAAAGGGAGGACAATTCAGCGAGGCTGATAAAGGAAGGCAAAGAAAACATAAAAGTTAAAGAAATGGCATATCACGAACATTATTGGATTGAAGAGAATGGAAAGCTTTTAAAAACTAGCAGAAGGCAACTAAAAAAAAGCAATAAAGAGAGGAAAGATGAAATATGAAGTGAATAGAGCTAATAATATTAAAGAGGATACAAAAACTTTTTTTCAGATGTATGTATGAAGAGTAAGAGTAGTGAGAGTGGATATCAAGTCGCTGGAAAATGACTTTGAAGATATAGAAATGGGGACAACAAAATGACAGACGAACTGATTAAGTATTTTGCATTACTCTTCACTGTAGAAGACCCAAGCAGTATGTTAGAAATGTGAAGGTCTCAGGAGACTCAAGTGAGTGAGTGACATTGCTATTACTTGGGAGAATGTGTTTGGAAAGCTGAAAATTCTGAAGTAGGTAAGTTACCAAGACCAGATGGACTACACCCCAGTGTTCTGAAAGAGGTGGCTGCAGTGATTGTAGAGGCATATTTCTAATGATCTTTCAAGAATCACTAGATTCTGGAATGGTTCCAGAGGAATGGAATATTGTAAATGTCACTTCACACTTTAGGAAGGGAGGGAGGCAAAAGAACTGGAATTATAGACCAGCTAGCCCGTCTTCAATGGTAAGAAAGATATGCTAAGCTGTGTCCACCACTCTTTGCAGCTTCTTATTGTCACAGACAGAGCAAATGCAGTACCACGAGCAGAGGATCTGATTGGATGGCTTCAATGGTCCATCTATTTAAAAAAATAGGGAAAGTTCAATGGGAACATGCCAAATTTCTTTATCATTCTGAGTAAGTGGAATTATTGGTGAGAAATCACAATTTTAATAAGAAAGAAGATGCACTCAGGAAGTTTAGTAGTTAGAGCGACACTTCTACAGCTTGGAGTTTCAGAGTTCAGAGTTCAATTCCAACGTTCTCTGTAGGAAGTTTGCATGTTCTGCCCATGAATGTATGGGTTCCCTCCATATGCCTCAGATTCCACACATATTAATTGGTCATAGAAAATAGTACTGTGATTAGACTAGGGCTAAAAAAGGTGCCGGTTGATGCGTGCTTTGGCTTTTTGGGCCAGAAGTCTGCACTGTGACTCCAAATCAGGAATTCACAACCATTTTTACACGACCATTAACTGAGGGGTCCATGGATCCCAGGTTGGGAACTCTTGCTCCAAATGAATAAAGAAAATAAAATGAAGACCTAAAGGCAAAGCGGTCTTACTGAGCAATGGGATTGAAAGGTAACCGGATTACATAGAAATGTAGGGTTTGTGCTACTATCAGATCAACCTTGTGGCGGGAAAGACTTTTCACACTGCCCCTGACTCATCCGTTCGCAGGTTATAAAATTATTGCAATTGATTCTTAACCATTCTCTGTAGTAGACTTTGCCAGCTTAAGGATGTCCACACCCTATTAAGAAATGAAATTTCACAATGTCAGAATAACCTTTCAGTGATGATCTGTTTGTAATGTGTATTAAGATCATTACCTCTCCTCGGGTGAAATAGGGACAGGATGTACCTGTCTGTAAAGAGTTTACATTCTCTCTGTGAGCACGAAGGTTTCTTCCACATGCACAGGTTTCCTTCCACATCCCAAACATGTAAGGGAAGGGTTATTGACTTGTGAGATTGCTATGTTAGCACCAGAAATATAGCAGCACTTGCAAGTTCCCCAGAAAATCCTTGCTGATTTGATTTGGTGCTAATGATGTATTTCTCTGCCCATTTTTGGACATTTTAATATAAATTAAACCCCTTTTTATTGGGTGTCTCTAGAAATGCGGCTTGTTAGCCCCTTGTTAATAGCCATTGGACTCCATGGTGAGAAACCCACCTTACTTAGGTTTCATATGTCCAGCGTTTATATGAATTTGGTCCCACCAAATCCCCATCTGCCTTGCCCACCCAAACCCCGGTTTGTGTGAATGTTGTGTGATGTGCTGCCCCCAGAATAACAGATTGCACATTGCACACAGTTATAAAGAAGTATATTTAAGAATGTTAACTTAAGCGAACAGTAATTAAAGGAAAGAGAGAAAAAGACCAAAAAGGGCCCATTATTCTTAAACGGTCAAATGTGCACTGAAGTTGGAGCTCAGCTTGAACTTGTCTGTCACTTGGGCATTGGGCCCTCGGTCTGAGTGAAAGCACACACCACCTTCTGAACGTCGTTTGAAATCCGACTGGAGCAAATGTGTTCCTTCCTCCTTCAACCCATTCATCTGCACAAAGCACCTTGTGCAACAGGGACAGCATCCTCAGCCGTCATCGCGCTGTCTTCCCCCGCCTTCTCCCAGCTCCCCCAAACAAAACCTCCCCACACCTGTGTTCTCCAGAATCTTCTGCCCATTCCACTGTCCTGATTGGCAAACACCACATTCCTCTTCTTACCTCAGCTCAAACCCAAACAGGCTGAAAGCAGAACAGACTGTTCTTACAGAACTGCTGAAGTGAAATACCTACAGAATAGCAGCAAAATTCTTAACCACGACATTACCCTCTCTCCCCGCCAAAAATAGTCATGTCCTCATGACTTTGAAACTTATCAAACCATCATTAATAACATAGTTTGTAGAGGAATAGCATGATGTCAGGACCTCCAATTCATTTCTGAATGGTAGTGACATATCTCCCCAGGGGGATTAGATGGAACACTCTATTCCCCTGCTGCATCGCAGGCCAGCCTATCTGGGGGTTTCCTGACTCTTTGAGATGTCCTTATCCCATTTTCAGTTCCTCCAGCTTCAACCACCCATTGTGACCCTTCCTGTCTACCAGAGGGTGTCTCCCCTATTTATTACTTGAGTCTTCCGACAGCTCAGGTTCCCCAGCTCCGAGACCAAATTTAACTTCCATCAGTTTAAGCCAGTGCTGCCAAACGTCTTCAATCTCCACTGGTGCAAACTGGCGGTAACTCTCTCAGAAAGGGATGTCCTTGGTCTCTCCGACAGTGTGGCAAGTACTCCTGGAGTAACTGATATCAGACTTGTCAGTAGAAAATGCATCTTCATGTCCCAGTGTCTTCTCAGTTAATCTTTTCCATTCCTTGGACATTCCGGCAAATCTGGGGATCCTGTCACACTAGCTATTCCTGCAGGATGAAACATGACAGGTTTAGATTGGGTGCCCCACACAGTTCCTCGTTTCTGCTCATCATCCCACTTAGGAAAAACTTGCCCTTTCTGAACACCAGGTGAATGGTCAAAGTTTCTAAAAAGTTCTCTGTATTTTTCTCCTTGCATGCTCCCAGAAGCCGTCACACAACAACAGTATTTTTCCCACAAGAATGGAAGTTCCATCCTTTTCAACTGGATCCAGGCAGACCAACACAATGTCAATTGTCTCAGTTACCCTAACATCTGCTTCCAAAAACTACAGCTTCAACAACATAACAATCATATGGGTACTTATCAGTATTAAGCCCCGGATCTCTATGTAGCATCAATGGTAAATGCGTCAAATACCAGTTATAAAAGGATCTATAAAACAAAGTAACTTGAGAACCTGTGTCAAGTATGGCTCCAGCACAAACACTTACAATCTATATGGATACACAGAGTTTGATCCCACTAAACCTTCAGGAATAATGTTTTGTAGTTCAGTATTTCCCCTGATACACTGATAGAAATGTATCCTCTCTGACACATCAGCCCATTCCTTTACTGGGTCTCTCCGTAGTTTTACCTCTTTTCTTCTCTGTTTGATGAACCGTTGATTTACTTTATGAAGATTTTCCTGTCTTCCTGTCTTACACTCCTGCTTGAAAGTTCCATCTTCTCCACAGTTGTAACAGAAAATACCAGTCACTTCTCTGGTCAAGATACCCCACTCAGTAGCAGCCCTTGATTTGGTACATCCCACCAGTGGGTCCAGCTTCCTATCAGCCTTGTCAGGCTTGGTGGCATCACCAGCCGATATAATCTGAAATACCTCAGCCCTCAGATCTTTCCCAACTTCATGCAAAACCCTGCTTGTGTGGCATCACCAAATGATATTACCTGAAATACCTCGGCCCTCAGGTCTTTCGAATACGTAGAGCAATCACATCATGTGACAAGTGACCTTCACAGCTTGCTCCATCCTCAAGCAATTTCTCTCAGGCAGCTGAATGCCCCCTTTGTGGCACAAAGAGTGCGGCAGATTCTCCAACCTGAAAATGTAGGCAGATAGCTTTTCTCCTTCCTCCTTGAATGTTATGCTTAAACTTCATCCTAAGATTGTCTGCACTTCCAGCAGTGACAAAAGCATCTTCCAGAGCTTGCAGATCATTAGCTGACATGGCTAATGGATTTTCTGCCTCGAGGAAACTCACTATATCAGCTGCCAGCCCCTTTAATCTCTCTATGAGTCCCAGTTTTCTCATTTTCTCTGAGCACTGCCATTCATCCAGTAACTGAGATGTCAGCTCAGCCGAAGACACATATTCTTCTTCCCCATCGGGTGTGGGCTTCACTCCCAGCCTACGGTAACTTTGGCTCTCCGCAGATGTACTCCTACATTTATCAGCCAGTGATGTAATAGCCAAAATGAGCTCCGAATTTAAATCAACAGCTGAAGGACTCAGTAGACCAATCATATCAGACAACTCCATCCCCTCACTCCGCAGAAAAGAGAGCAAATTTTCTTTAAAGTCACCGCCCTCAGCTATGGGAAACCTGACTTCCAATTTGTCACCCTTGCCTACATTCCCCTCTTCTCTGAAAGTACGGACGGCCCATGGATCTGCCTCTGTGGGTACTCCACTGGTACCAGGCAGATCCACTCCTATTACATCAGTGCCAGTCTGAACTAACACCACATTGTTCCCCACCATTCACTCAAACTGCTGTTCCATGATGGTAATTTTCCCTAATACTTCAATGTTACTTAAAACCCTCATCAACAATTCATCTGGGCTGCAGATGTCCACTCTGCTCAGAACACATGTATTGGTTTTGTGCAATCTCTTTGACTTGCACCAATGCTTAATCCCTGCAGATCCATAACCACATATTTTAATCACTTCCCCTGTTTAACACAGGTTTAAACAGAAACCCAGTTTATTAATTCATAGGGCAATCACACAGCATTGAATGAATTCAATCCCAGATAAGCCCCCAAATGAAATCCCTTTTTATTGGGTGTCTCTGGAAATGTGACTCATTAGCCCCTTGCTGAAAACTACTGTATTCCCCAGGGAGAAACCCAACTTTCTCTGGCTTTGACGGTCTAGAGCATATATGACGTTGGTCCCACCAAATCCCTAAGGTTGGGATGTCTTGTCCACTCAAACCCCAGTTTGTGTGAATGCTGTGTGATTTACTACCCCTGGTGATCACCCATCGGCATGAAATAATAGATTGTACACTGCATACAATTATAAAGACGCATATTCAAGAATGTTAACTTAAGCAAATGGTTTTTAAAGAAAATAAAGAAAAAAAAACAAAATGGGCCCTTTATTCTTAAACAGTCAAATGTGCACTGAAGTTGGAGCTCATCTTGAACATGGCTGACACTCACATGCTGGACCCTCGTTCTGAATGAAAGCGCACACCACCTTCTGAATGTCATTTGAAATCCAACTCGAATCAATGGGTCTCCCACTGGAATCTCGGTCCTTCCCCCTTGAAGTCATTCATCTGCACAAAGCACCTTGTGCAACAGAGACAACAACATCAGTCATCTTCCCTCTTGTGCTGTCCCGACTCCTGCAAAAGAAAGAACCTCCCTACACCAGTGTTCTTCCAGAACCTTCTGTCATCGTAAGTGGCAGACCTCACATTGCTAAGCAGAACAACAGTCTCTTCTTATCTCAACTCAAACTCAAACAAGCTGAAGGCAGAACAGACTGTTCTTAAAGAACTGATAAAATGAAATACCTACAGCATCGCAGTAAAAATCTTAACCAGGGCTTTACATAAATGTGACAAATAAAACTAATCTTTAAAAGTGAATCTGTAATTCTACTTCTGTTTATAGTAATTTTATGTCTTTGCACTGCCTCGTTACTTAGAGAAATTTTATGACTTGCTCTGTACTGCTGCCTCACAACAATAAATTCTGCAACATAATTCAGTGATTTTCTCTCCCTGTATACTGCAAAGCCTTAGATCCCACAACACCAGGTTCAGAAACATGTATTACCCAACAACCTTCAGACTCCGGAACCCAGATCATAGCCTTCCTTTCCCCTATCTTCCATGGACCTGTCTAATTCTTTGAAATGTTGAAGTGAAATGCAAATTGTATGCATATGACACATTTCACTGCATGTTTTGATGTACTTGTCAATCTGAGTATTGAAAAATTACTGGATCTGACTTTGTCCATGTACCTGACTGTGTGATCTGTGTGTCATGTTTCTAATCTTCTGTGAAGTGTCGCTTGTTCCTCAGTGAATAACTGATGGAGCTCAATGCTGGTTCACTATGTACTGAGCGTAGCATTTCTGCAGAATTGGTGATCAGGAGCAAGGTATGCCATCAGCCTCCCAGTCATTTACGATCCCCTTTCAAAAATGTCTAAACAACTTCCATTTCTTCCTCTTGGCAGAGTCTTGCCAATATCTTCAAATTCTGTTCTTAATTGGAAACCTCTGTGTTTTCAGTTTGAATTCATCCACTGAGTTAGCACCCAGAGAATTCATCGGCAGTTCATTCAATAGCTCAAAACATGGTGAAAAGATCTTTGAATGCTGATGCTATTGCAAACTTATTTTTTTCCATCATTTGAAGTTAATAAATACCATTTAAATTTAAAACAAATGGAAGGTAGTCTTTTCTCATACTGACATAATTGATGTAATGTTCTGTGATGATACTGGATTCGCTCTCTGCAAAGTTCTACATTTAAAAGAGGATATTAAGCCCTATCTGATATAGGTACCTACAGGTACCCTCACTGTAGGAATTTGTACTGTAATCTTCAATGACTAAATTACTTCCCTGTCTAGTTTCTATGGTGAAGTTTAGCTGCCATTACCCACTACTTGATTGGTTGGATCCCCCTCTTTATGAAAGACAAGATACATCCAACTAACAAAATAGTTTAAACACAATTATTTTATTTTTAATTATACACCTTTAAGTTTGCCAAATAATACACATTAACACTCACAGAGGATTTCCAACTAATAAGAGATTTCTGCATTACAAAAGATTTACAACTACAAAGGACTTCCAAACATAGGTACAATTCTTAGTAACTGGAGGAATGTACCAATAAATTGCTGATGAAGGGGGTGGGGGAGTGGTACAAAGTGACAGATAATAGGTGAGTGGGTGTGGGAAGTGAGGGGTTAAAGTGAGAAGACTGGAGGTGGTAGGTGGGAAAGGTAAATAGCTGAAGAAGACTTCTCTAACTTCCAGTAATTTCTCCTCCCTGGTCCATCTTTCTCTGTCTCTTCCCCATTCCAGCTCCTCTCTTGTCACTTCTCCTCATTTGCCACCTCCTTCTCCATCCCTTTCTCCTATGGTCCACTCTCCTTTCTTATCAGATCTTTTCTTAGAGCATCACCTTTTCCACCTATCACCTCCCTGTTTCTTACATTATCCACTCTCCCCCACAGTCTGCCTCATCATGGCCTTGATGCTTATTGTCTGCCTGCATTGCACATTCTCCATAATTGCAACACTTCATTCTGCATTCTATTATTGTCTTACCTTTTACAACCTCTAACAAATCCATTTGTATGAACATTATGGAAGACAAGTTTTTTAATGTACAGTATCTTGATACATGTGAGAATAATAAACTGATTTACCAATTGTATCAGATTATAATTAAACAGCGCAGAAGCAGGCCCATCGGCCCATCTAGTTATAATCTGATTTTCTATTACATTTCTTATTTTCAGCATCAGCATTAACCTTTACTTTCAAACCCTTTGCTTTTGCAAGCCAATGTTGGCTGCTTATCATCATTGTTATAATAAGAGTGCCTGTTACTGACTACAAATGATACAATTGGTAAATCGGTGCAGAGCAGCCTCCAGCGTGTCGGCCGTCTCGATCACCGAGCGTAAGGTAAGATCGGCATTTTCCAGCAGCCACTGGCGCACATACACTGACCTGATCCCCGTAACAAAGGCATCTCGTACTAGCAGCTCCACATGTTGTTCCGCCATTTGTTCCATGTTGTTTGCAGTTGCAAGTTCGCACGAGTGTCTGTAGGGCTCGGAGAAACTCAGCGCTCGACTCATCGGGTCGCTGTCGCCGCGTCGCTAAGCGATGTCTTGCGTAGACAGTGTTCACCGGCCGCAGGTACTGCCTTTTGAGGGAGTCCAGTGCCCCTTGGTAGGTCGACAGGCCCCTGATAAGTGAGTAGACTTTCAGGGTGACCCTCGAAAGGAGAATTCTGTGTATAATAGCGGGCTCAGTCACACGAACCTCCTCCAAGTATGATTGGAAGCATGCAAGCCAGAGTTCAAAGGCAAGAGCTGCTTCTGAGTTTTGAGGGTCCGAGTCTAATTTTTCCGGATGTAAAATACTTTCCATGGTTTAAAACTTCCAGTCAATAAAATTGATGCACCATCAATAACTCTCAGAGATGTGAGGCAAGATATAGGCTTTTATTGGCTGGAAGAAAGAACAAGCAGCAATTGACCACCATGCTACATCCTGGAGACTGAGGGCAGGGCTCAGGCCCCAAACGCCTTTATACCGGGGTCCGTGGGAGGAGCCACGGGAGCAGTCAGTGGGGGCGGGGGGGGGCATGTCCAGACAGGTATATGTAGTTCACCACACACCCAAAGTCCAGAAACGTACTGGGTAGGTTAATTGGCTATGTAAGCTTGCCCTATCTTTAGGTTAGAGATAATTGGGCTTGTAGGTTTGCTAGGGTGTCATGGTTCAAAGGGCCGGAAGGGCCAACTCTACACTGTATTGTTAAATAAATAATTAAATAGTGTGATCATTCATGACATAAGACTATTAGACCATCAGGTATAAGAGCAGAATTATGCTATTTGGCCCATCGAGTCTGCTCCACCATTTCATCATGGCTAATCCAATTTTCCTCTCAGCCCCAATCTTCTGTCTTCTCCCTGTGTCCCTTCATACCCTGACCAATCAAAAATCTATCAACCTCTGCCTTAAATATACGTTAAGACTCAGCCTCCACAGCTGCCTGTGGTAAAGAATCACACAGTTTCACCATTCTCTGCCTAAGGATTGTGTATGATGTCCTCCTAAGGGCTGTCTATTGGTGGGTCCTCAGGCAGCTGTAGAGGCTGATCTGGGACTCACATTTTCTGCTGCAGAATGGCCACATCTGTCTGTGGTTAGTAGTTGGGTCTTTTGGTTGCTCAGTCTCTCTTTTCACAGCTGCTGCTTGTTCTCTGCAGCACAGTGGAGGTTGCTTTCATATAGTGCGGCTCCCTCTTGAACAGGTTACCTCCAGGTGTATCTATTGGATGCAATGCCTTCCCAATGTTATATATAATGCTGAATTTCTTCCAGCCGATTTTGATGTAACCTTTGAAACTTTTCCTTTGCCCACCAGGGGCTCATTGGTGTTCCTTCAACTAGGAGTAAAGGATCTACTTGGGGAAACGTGACTTCGGCATCTGATTGACATGACCTGTCCACTGGAGTTGGTGTTGCTATATCGTGGCGGAGGTGGCTAATGTTTGTCTCCTCCAATATGCTGGTGTTAATGCGTATGTATTCCAGATGATCCTCAAAATCCTTTGTAAGGTTCTCTGGTGGTATTGTGCCAGGACTTTCAGATGTCTACCGTAGGTGGACTAGGATTCAGCTCCATACAGTAATGTAGGAAGGACAACAGCTCTATAGACCAGAAGTTTCGTTTAGAACTATAAATTGCGGTCTACAAAGACTCCATTTTGTATTGTTCGGTCTGTGTGTTGATTTGTCCTGGTAATTACTACAACCTCAATTCTTGAAGAAGCAGTTGGCTAGTACATGGACTAAGGCTGCAATATAAAGGTAACAGATATGTCCTTGATGTTATATGATGTCTAAAAAGGTGGGTCTTTAAAGTTAGAAAAATAATCGGTGTTTGTCTGAACAATCAGTCAAACAAAACTATAAAAGTAGAAGTTTATTTTCAATGTGTTTTGAATGCTATGCTTGGAGACATGGTAAAAAGCTAGAATATAAATGCATTTCTTTAATAATTGAAAAGAACTGACAATTTTGTCAGCTATTCACTGCCTATAAATATCACAGTACTGATAAATATCACTCAATATGTTATTCACTGTCCAATTGCCTTAGGAAATTGTGGCAGAACATTGATTCATTAAGTCATGCTGCTCCAAAACAGCCCTTTCTGCCTACTCTGTCCATGCTGACCCACAGGTACCTGTTTCTGCCATACTACTGACTGGCACTTGCATTCAAAGTTCAAAGTAAATTTATTATTTAAGACATAAATGCCATCACTTACAAATTTGAGAATAATTTTCTTCAGGCATTAACAGTGGCATAGTGGTTAATGCAATGGCATTACATCTTAGGGCATCAGAGTTCAGAGTTCAATCCTGGCATCCTTTGTAAGGAGTTTGTATGTCCTCTTCATGGAATGTGTGTGTTTCCTCTGTGTCTCCAGTTACCTTCCACAATCCAAGGACAAATGGTTAGAGGATTAATTGGTCCCTCTGATTAGGATGAGGGTTAAATTGGTGAGTTGCTGGCATCGCAGCTTGAAGGGCTGGCAGGGTCTCATCTGCAGTGTATCTCTACATAAGTAAATAAAATAGAACAAAGAAATACAATAGAACCAATGAAAAACTACACAAAAGTAAAGACAACCAACCAATGTGCAAAAGAAGACAAACTGCAAATACAAAGAAAATAAATATATAATATATCATACTGTTCATTGGTGATGGAAGAGCTTGTCCGGATACTTGCTAAATGTTGTGAGAGTTTCTGCCTTCACCATTCATTCAGCCACTGAGTCTGAAATGGCAGTCTTCCTCTGAGTGAAAATAAATGTTCCTTGCATCACCTTCAAGTCCTTTTCTCTTTGCTTTGAACCTATGTGCTCTGGTTATAGATCATGTGCCTCTGCATCTTGTATTTACTTGACCTCACAAAATACACCACTTCATTACTTACTTTGTTCGTTACATGTCATGTTTTATAATGTAGGCAGTCATGGTCTTTCCATAACCACGACTGTACTTGGCAATTTTTCTGCAGAAGTGTTATGCCATCGCCTTGTTCTGGATAGTGCCTTTACAAGACAGGTGATCTCAGCACTTATCAACACTCTTCCATGATTGTCTGCCTGGCATCAACGGTCGCATACCAGGGCTTGGGATCTGTTCTTTTGGCTTCACGTGACCCTGATCCGTGGGGTGGTGGGGATGGTGGATACACCTTGCCCAAGGGTGAGGCTAGCAGTGGGAAGGAGCATCTTACACCTCCTGCCGTAGAGACGTTTCTCCACCCTACCACTTTGCTTCACATTTATCATTCTAGCTTCTGTTTCCTCGCCCACCATACTAGCTCAACAACAACTTTCATTAGCCTAAGAGTATCCTCTTAGGTCTTCATAATCCCACCAACTTTTGTGTCATCTGCAAATCCCTACTAATCTCATATCCTTTATTAACCTCATAAGCAGTTAACACTTATGACAAAAAGGGCTCCAGCACTCATTCTATGCTTCGCCAGCCTCAAAACCATTGACGTCAGACCCTTGAATGGACCTTTCATACACAAAAGAATGAGCACTTGAATTCTGAAATCCCAATCAGAATCAGGTTTATTTTCACTGAAGTTCGTAGTCTGGCAGCAGCAGTTACAGGGCAATACATAAAATTACTGTAAGTTATACTAATATATTAAAAATAAGTACTGCAGAAAATAGCAAATAGTGAGGTAATGTCATGAGTTCATGGACCATTCCTAGATGTGGTGGCAGAAGAGAAGCAGCTATTCCTAAAATGATGAGTGAGCGAGTTCAACTTGTTCAACAGAGTTGCAACAACAACTTCACACTCAACGTCAACAAGACCGAGAATTAATTGTAAACTTCAGTAAGGGCAATTCAGCAGAGCAGACCTTAGTCCTCATTGGAGGGTCAGCAGTGGATCAGACTCAGGTTTCTGGGCATCAACATCTCAGAGGATCTATCCTGATCCCAATACATTGACACAATCACAAAAAAAGGCATGTCTAATTTGTTTAAGTTTTGGTATGTCACTAAAAACTCTTACAGATTTCTATAGTTGTACACTGGAGATCATTCTGACTGCTTGCATCACCATCTATAATTGAGGCTCCAACTCACAGGATAACAAGATGCTGCAGGGTTGTAGACTCAGCCAGCTCCATCACAGACACAACCCTCCCCACCATTTAGGACGTCTTCAAGAGGTGCTTTTTCAAAGAGGCAGCATTCATCATGAAGGGACCCTACCATCGAGGACATGCCCTCTTCTTATTGCTACCATTGGGAAGAAAATGCAGGAGTCTGAAGACCAACACACAGTGTTTTTTGATCAGTTTCTTCCCGACCACCATCAGATTTCTGAACAAGTCAAGTTTATTGTCATTTTGACCATAAACTGCTGGCACAGTACACAGTTAAAATGAAACAATGTTCCTCCAGGACCCTGGTGCTACCTGAAACAACACAAAACTACACTAGACTGTGTGAGACAGCACAAGGCTACTCTAGACTATGTAAAACAACATAAAAACTACGCAAGATTACAAACTTGCACAGGACTACATAAAGTTCCCAAAACAGTGCTGGGCAGTACAATAATTAATAAACAAGACTAAACAAGGCACAGTACAGAACAAATTACAATATAATTATAAATGATGTAGATGTCAGTCTAGACTCTGAGTATTGAGAAATCTGCTGGCTTGGGGGAAGAAACTGTTGCACAGTCTGGTCGTGAGAGCCTGGATGCTCTCACCTTTTGCCAGATGGCAGGTGGGAGAAGAGTCTGTATGAGCGGTGTATGGGGTCGTTCACAATACTGTTAGCTTTGCAGGTGCAGTGTGTGGTGTAAATATCTATAATAGCAGGAAGAGAGACCCTGATGATCTTCTCTATCTGCTTCAGGGTCTTGCGATCCGAGACGGTGCAATTCCTGAACCAGCCAGTGATGCAGCTGCTCAGAATGCTCTCGATACATCCTCTGTAGAATGTGGTGAGGATGGGGAGTGGGAGATGGACTTTTCTCAGCCTTCGCAGAAACAATCCATGAACCCATGAATATGACCTCACTATTCTTTTTTATGCAGTTATTTTGTAATTTATAGTCATTTTATGCTTGCACTGTACTCCTGTCGTAAAACAACAAAATTCACATCATCACATCATTTAACTCAACGATAATAAATCAGAATAAGAATCAGGTTTATTATCACCGGCATGTGTCGTGAAATTTGTTAACTTAGCAGCAGCAGTTCAATGCAATACATAATCTAGAGGAATAAATAATTAGATTACAGTATGTGTATATTGGAGATTATAAATGAAGCACAAACAGAAATAATATATATTGAAAAGTGATGTAGTGTTTAAGGGCTCAGTGTCCATTTAGGAATCGGTTGGCAGAGGAGAAGAAGCTGTTCCTGAATCGCTGAGTGGGTGCCTTTAGTCTTCTGTACCTCTTACCTGATGGTAACAGTGAGAAAGTGGCATGCCCTGGGTGCTGGGTCGTCCTTAATAATGGACACTGCCTTTCTGAGACACTGCTACTTGAAGATGTCCTGGGTACTTTGTAGGCTGGTACCCAAGATGGAGCTGACTAAATTTACAACCCTCTGCAGCTTCTTTCAGTACTGTGCAGTAGCCCCTCACCCCCATTCCCCATATCAGACAACAGTGATGCAGCCTGTCAGAATGCTCTCCATGGTACATCTATAGAAGTTTTTGTGTGTTTTTGTTGACATGCCCAATCTCTTCAAACTCCTAATGAAGTATAGTCACTGTCTTGCCTTCTTTATAGTTGTATCTATATGTTGGGATCAGATCAGATCCTCAGAGATCTTGACACCCAGGAACCTGAAAGTACACACTCTCTCCACTTTTGATCCTTCTATGAGGATTGGTATGTATGTGTTCCTTTGTCTTATCCTTCCTGAAGTCCACAATCAGCTCTTTCATCTTACTGACGTTGAGTGCAGGGTTGTTGCTGTGACACCACTCCATTAGTTGGTATACCTCTCTCCTGTATGCCCTCTTGACTCCATCTGAGATTTTACCAACAATGGTTGTATCATCAGAAAATTTATAGATGATATTTGAGCTATGTCTAGCTGCACAGTCATGGGTATAGAGAAAGTAGAACAGTGGGCTAAGCACACACTCCTGAGGTGCACCAGTGTTGTTCATTACGAGGAGGACATATTGTCACCAATCCACACAGATTGTGACTTCTGGTTAGGAGTCAAGGATCCAATTGCAGAGGGATGTACAGAGGCCCAGGTTCTGTAACTTATCAAAGTGGATTGTGGGGATGATGACGTTAAATGCTGAGCTATAGTCGACGAACAGCATCCTGATATAGGTGTTTATGTTGTACAGGTAGTCTAAGTCTGTGTGAAGAGCCATTGAGTTTGCATCTGATGTTTACCTATTGTGGCGATAGGCAAATTACAGGGGGTCCAGGTCCTTTCTGAGGCAGGAGTTCAGTCTAGTCCTGACCAACCTCTCAAAGCATTTCATCATTGTAGATGTGAGTGCTACTGGGTGATAGTCATTAAGGCAGCTCACATTATTCTTCTCAGGCACTGCTATAATTGTTACCTTTATGAAGCAAGTGGGAGCTTAAGCCCGTAGCAGTGAAAGGTTGAAAATATTCCACCAGTTTTCACAAGTTTTCACAAGTTTTCAGAGCCTTAACAGGTACTCCATTGGGGCCTGCCACCTTGTGAAAATTCAGCTTCTTTAATGACAGCCTAACATCGGCCTCTGAGACAACGGGTGCAGCAGTGATCTTCACAGCTGTAGTTGTATTCTCCCTTTCAAAGTGGGCATAGAAGGCTTTAAGTTCTTAAATCTGATTCTGATTCTCAACATAAAGTATATCAATCATCAAAAGAGCACATCGTGGATCTCCCTTAGGGTTCAGACTGTGGATAAGTATGATCAGTCTGCATGGAATTAAATGTTTTTCACTGTGTCTCAGTACACGTGGTGAAATACAATTTGTAGCAGAACAATCACTTGAGATGAGTATGATGATCTCCAAAATGATTGTCTGTTGACGGATGTTCAGCTGACTGTAGAGGCCGATCTGGGATCCACATATCTCAGTCCAGAGTCCATGGACTGAATCATACTCCCACTGCCTAACATGACTAGGAGCTTCCAGTCCTCACAATACTGCCAAGTTCGCCACTTAGTGATTGCTGTCATGACAGTGAATGAAGTCATCAGAGAGACATAGCTGGTCTTTATTCAAGACACACATGAGCTGACAGCTGTTGGAGTCACTAGAGAGAAAAAGAGAGAGAGAGAGCGACTCCTTGAGCCAACATTACAGTATATTTTTATATGTTAAAGAACAAAAATTACAGGACTACTTCTATAATTACAATGTCTCATTATGCTTCTTTTGAGTTACATGTAATTTTCCAAATTCCTGGGTCTTCCCACCAACATTCTCAAAATGGATGCTAATTATTGTGGTATCTGAGTTATACTTATGCAATGGGATATGGTATTGATTGCACTCATGCATATGCAAACATATATTAGTCGATTGGCTGTTTCTTGGTCAGAAATACAGCTTCAGGAAGTTCATTGTTCAAAGCTGAATTTTAAATTCAAACTACAACCCATTTTCATGTCAGAAGGTTGATTGCTGCTGAAATTGATATTTATTATATACCCAAACTCCAGAATGCACCCCAACAATTGCCATAGGACTTAATCAGGAATGTTGGGGTGGATTCCCTTTAAAGAGAACACCTGTGTGTAATTATGTTTAACGTGGGGAGGCACACCCATAACACAATCCAAAACTGGTCACAGACTTCCAGACACAAAAACAATTCTACGCACTCACTTCAAGTGTCCTATTACTGGGTCGATTTTAGATGCCAAATATCTCAAAGCACATGGGCACCATGGTAGCATAGTGGTTAGCACGATGCTATTACTGCTCACCGTGTCAGAGTTCTGGGTTCAATCCCAGCATCCTCTGAAGGTTCTCTCTGTGAAATGTATGGGTTTCCTCCAGGTGCTCCAGTTTCCTCCTATAGTCCAAAGATGTACCAGTTAGTAGGCTGATTGGTCATTGTAAATTGTTTTTAGATTAGGCTAGGATTAATTGAGATTTGCTGGTGGTTTAACTCAAAGGGGCTGATTTATTTTATTTATTTATTGAGGTACAATAAATAAAATAAATAAAGGCCCTTCTGGTCCTTCAAGCTGCACCACCCAGCAAACCCTGATTTAATCCTAGTCTAATCACTGGATAATTTACTATGACCAATTAATCTACTAACTGGTACATCTTTGAGCTGTGGAAGGAAACTGGAGCACCTGGAGGAAACCCACACACTCCATGGGGAGGACATGCAAATTCCTTACAGATGGCACCAGGTTTGAACTCCAAACACCAGTGCCCTGAGCTGTAACAGCATTGTGCTAACTGCTATACTAAGGTAACCCACACCTGGTCTTACTTATCATTTTCCAGTTCGTACTCCTCCTCCTCCACCTTCTTACTTTGGCTTCTTCCTCCTTCCTTTCCAGTCCTCATGATGGGTCTCAGCCAGAAATATGGACCGGTTATTCTTCTCTATAGATGCTGCCTGACCTGCTGATTTCCTCCAGCATCTTCTGTGTGTTGCTTTAAGACTGGTACTCTCAAGTGTTCACGGTTATAAAACTTCACTAATCACCCACAGAAGAAAAAAAAAACTACAAGATACAGATAAGAATACATGTAGGAAATAAAATCATACAAAATGTTTTTACAAAGACCATGTGCGTAATTTATTCATTTCCATTAATTGTCTGTAAAATACAAGAGATTATGAAAATGTTCTGTGTGGGACACACAAATGGGGCAGGAAGATTATATTCAAATCTTCAAGAATAGTTCCAAAGAGAGTTGGCAAACCTACATAATGCCAAACAATTATTGTGAGCTGGACTACAAAGGAAGTTATTAGAGAGTGTGAATAGTAACTATTATCTGATCACCTGCAAGAAATATTGTTAATTCATTTAGTTCTGCTCAAATATATCAGTGTGGGCCAGTTCTACTATTACTATTCAGGTGCCAAGTATTAAATAAAGGCACAAACTGAAGAGATTCTGCAGATGCTGGAAGTCCAGAGCAATACCTACAAAATACTGGAAGAACTCAGTAGTTCAGGCAGCATCTATGGAAGAAGCAGGGAGGTGTTAGGTGGAAAAGGTAAAGGACTAGAGAAGAAGGAATCTGATATGAGAGAAGAAAACAAGGAAGGAGAAACTCCTGTCGTATCAGTTTCTTTCCTCTCCAGCCTTTACCACCTATCATCTTCCAGCTGCTTAGTTCATCCCCTCCCCCAACCACTTGGCTTCACCTATCAACCTCTAGCTTCTTAATTCATCCCCCTTACCCACCCACCTGGCTTCACTTATCACTGTCCTGCTTGTCCACCTTCCTCTCCCACCACCTTCCCCCTTCCTTGCCAATTCTGATGAAGAGTTTCGGCTCAAAATGACAAATGTGTATTCATTTCTATAGATGCTGCCTGAACTGCCACGTTCCTCTAGCATTTTGTGTGTGTTGCATTAAAGAAAGTCATACTCCTGATTTGTAGAGAATAAACATGACTTTGTTGCTACAGCTAAGATGACCAATAATAAATTTCCTGAATTGCTGCGTTCCTCTAGGATTTTGTGTGTGTCGCACTAAAGAAAGGCATACTCCTGACTTGTAGAGAATAAACATGCCTTTGTTGCTAAAGCTAAGATGAGCAGTAATGAATTTGCAGATCCTAGCTCTGAAAACAGAGGGTAAGTTTCTCATACTAACAAAACTAATGTCCTACACCAAACCCAGTCCCGGAAGAATGTACCCCTTGAATTAATGAGTTTCAGAGCCTGACGGCACCTAGAGATAAATGGCCCAGAGGAGTAGGAAGATCTCAATGGATCCTGCGTATCTGGTTTTGTAGATGAGATGGCAGCACAGAGGCCAGGAGGTTCTGAACATCCAACGCTGTAGGATGGGAAGCCCCATCAATGTTGGCCTTATGTCTCAGGTGAGTAATAACACTGCAAACCAAATGGAAAGTAATTACCAATACTTACATATCACTCTAGAAAAGCAAAAAAAAAGTCTTGCAGGTCTTGACAGTGTTACATGGATCTGATATTTTTTTGCCTCAGCTGAGATCTCTAGAATAACAATTCACAGGAAGGGTGGACATTCAGAACAGAGATATGAAGTGTTATGAATCTTTGGAATTCTCTGCCCAAGAGGACTGTGGAGTTTCAGTCACTGAGTATTAATACAAGCAAAAACCAATGAAGATTTCATAGGAAGGAAATGAAAGTCAAAAAAATCTGATGGAGGAACTCAATGGGTCATGTAGAATCTGTAGACAGAAATATATAGTCAACATTTCGAACCAAGATATTCAATCTGCAAACTTGACTGTCTATAGCTGCTGATGAAACCACTGTTGTGTACTATATCAAAAAAAGGTGACGAATCAGCATATGAGCAGGAGATTAAAAACTTGGCTGAGAGGTGTAATAACAACAACTTCTCACTCAATGTCAATAAGACCAAGGAACAGATTGTAGACTTCAGGAGAGAGAGAACAGAGGTCCATGAGCCAGTAATCTTCAGAGGATCAGAGGTGAGAAGGTCAGTAACTCTAAATTCCTGGGCATCACAATCTCACAGGAACTGTCATGGACCCATCATATAAAATTAATTGCAAAGAAAGCAAGATAGCGCCTCTACTTCCTCAGGAGTCTGAGAA
Source organism: Hypanus sabinus (assembly GCF_030144855.1). Classification (NCBI taxonomy): domain Eukaryota; kingdom Metazoa; phylum Chordata; class Chondrichthyes; order Myliobatiformes; family Dasyatidae; genus Hypanus; species Hypanus sabinus. The sequence continues at coordinate 10,088,250 of NC_082713.1, forward strand.
GGATTGGCATATCATCGAAAATCTTGGGAAACTTTAATAGATGTGTAGTGGAAAGTGTGCTGAATGGCTGCATTACGGCTTGGCAATGGGAACACCAATGCCCTTGAATGGAAAATTCTACAAAAGGTAGTGGAGTTGACCCAGAACATCATGAGTAAAGCCCTCTCAACCACTGAGCACCTCTACATGAAATGTAGCCTTAGAAAAGCAGCATCTATCAACAAAGACTCTCACCACCCAGGCCGTGCTCTTTTCTCTCTGCTGCCATCAGGTAGAAGGTACAAATGCCTCAGGACTTGCACCACCAGGTTCAAGAACAGTTACTACCCCTCTCCCATCAGGCTCTTGAGCAAAAGTGGATAGCTACACTCATTTAAGGACTCTGTTATATTGTCATTTCAGGCGCATTATTTACTGCTGTTTATTTATATCTACATTTGCACAGTTTGTTTACAATTTACAGTTCCTGATGTTTACAGGTTACAGTTACTGTTCTACAGATTTGCTGAGTATGTCCGCAGAAGAAGAATCTTAGGGTTGTATGTGGTAACATGCATGTACTCTGATAATCAGTTTTACTTTGAACTTTATTTACCCCCAGGGGTAGAGTCATAGAGTTGTACAGCATGGAACCAGGTCCTTTGGTCCAATTGGTCCATGCCAACCAGGATGCCCCATCCTGATGGTTCCACTTGCCTGCATTTGGCTGCTAAGCTTTTAACCTTTCCAGTCTACATAGCTGCTTTAGTCATTTCCTCTGGCAGCTCATTCTGCACACCACTTGTGTGAATACAGTGCGGTGAAAAAGTCTTAGGCTCATATATGTAGCTACGGTGCTACGACTCCTGCACGGTACTGTGGTAATGTTATGTGTTGTACTGTACTGCTGCAAAAACAAAAACAAACAAATTTCATGACATGTGTGAGTGATGATAAACCCGACTCTGATAAGGGTCTCTTTTGTAGGCTGAGAATGGGAAGGGGGCAGGGAGCGGGGAATTATAGTTAAGAAAAGGGACCCTCACCATTCCCAACAACCATTGCTACTGCTAGATTTTCAAAACTCACTCTCTGTTCCAAGTTGACAAATACAGTACTGTTCGAAGGTCTTGGACTCCCTAGCTATATATATGCACCCAGTACTTTTGCACAGTACTGTAAGTCACCTCTCATTGCTCTAGTAAATCTCTTCCGTCTCATCTTAAATCTTTACTTTCTATTTCTCCATTTCCTTACCCTGGGAATCAGACAGAATTCATTCAGCCTATCCATATTCCTCACGATCTTCTATATCTTTTAAAGACTACCTCTCAGTCTCCTAACTGAAAGGAATGAAGTCCTCTGCCCTACTCCTCCCCATAACTCAGCCCCTCAGGTATTGGTAACATACTTGTAAATCTTTTTTTTACACTCTTTCCAATTTAATAACAACTTTCATAAAACTGAATATAATAATCCAAGTTCAGTCTCACTAATGCCCTGTACAATTGCATCATAACTTTCTAATTTTTATACCTAATAGCCTGAGTGATAAAAACCAACATTCCAAAAATTTTCTTCACCACGTGGGGATGCTCTCCAACCCACTGACTTCCTCCAGCAACTTATGCCTTCTTTGTAATTGCATCAGTATAGAAAATAGAACATCAAGCATTTCTTGTAGAAAGTGAGGTCCAGGACAACATCCTATGCACTGGCAATCTTCAAGCCATGACACTCAGGCACTTTGGCTATAATCATTATTATTTATTTTTTGTGACTGTACGTGTTGTCTTATGTATATTAGTATGTGGCATGTGTATGACTGTATGGACTGTATTTTGCACCTGGCCCAAAGTAATACTGTTTCATTCGCTGTATTTATGGGTATTCATGTATGGATGAATGACAATTAAACTAGAGCTTGAAGTAGTAGAGCTTCAATAGATGCAGTGTTGACCTTTCAACCTACTCTACAATCATTAAACTCTCCCTCCTACATAGCCCTCCATTTTTCCATCATCCATATTCCTATCTAAGAGTTTCTTAATGTATCTGTCTAGACCCCCACTCCGGCAAGACAGACTGTAGAATAGTGCAACCATTGCTGCATACAAGTCTCCAAATGAGTTTTGACCCAATGAGCAATGCACCCAGCAACTTCACACTTAATCCTATAGCCTAATCGTGGGACAACCGACAATGACCAATTAACCTAATAACCAGTGTGTCTTTGGACTGTGGGAGGAAACTAAAGCACATGGCAGAAACCCACATGCTCACGGGAAGAACATACAAACTTTCTTACAGAGAACACCAGAACTGAACTCCATACTCGAGAATGCCCTGAGCTGTAATAACATTGTGCTAACCACTTTGCTAACAAAGACCAAGGGAATAATGGGATAGGTGGTAAGGTGAAGATATCTCTCCACCAAAGAATATATAAGGCACTCCTTCCATCGATTAGCCTGCAGGGGATGCTTGAGCAAAGTATAGCACCTGCTTAGCCCCACCCAATCAGGGCCACGTGAAGCCCTGGGAGCAGGTGGTGGATGGTCGTATGAGCAGCCAGTACGTATCACACATTCTGGTTATGTGACACTGATGCCGGGCAGACAATCTCTGAAGAATAGTTGATAACAGCTGGGGTCACCTATCTTGTAAAAGCATTACCCCAAAGAAGGCAATGGCCAACAACTTCTGCATGGCATATGATGATAACAAATAAAGGGATTTGAGGTTATTGCAGGAAAGAGTCTTTCAGAAAAAAGATCAGTAGGGCAGGCACTAGGACCCATATGAGCCATTCCTCTTCCTATATTTTGTTATATTAAGGCAGTAATGGTGAGCTGGTGTGATAATTTGACCAAATCCATAACCCAAAGTCTTTAATTGATTTTTAATCCATGATCTTTGATTCACATGCTAACCATAAGACAAACAGGGATTCATTAGATTTCAAGAGCCAACCACTCACAGAAAGATTGTCCATTACAACATAATCTCGGTGAACTTCAATCTGTGGAGAGGATGAAGGATTCTCCAATGAGCAGTAACAGCACACAGTACACTGCAGATCTAAAAGGAGAAATCAATAAATGTTTTATTGCTTTTCTGGGATTTCCTTCATAAAAGAAAATTAAAGGATTGACAGAGAATTAGTCACTTTCTAACGTTTCCTGAACGAGTCCCATGCCAGTGGAGAAGATGGAAGTGTTGGGGGGGGGGGGGCGGGGGGGTGGTGCATGAGTGATTGGTGTGGGGTGGAAAAGCAGGTGATCCTATCATTGAATACAGCAACGTAATATAGCAATCCACAGAATCAATGATGGAAAATTGGAGGGCTATGTGGGAGGGAAGAGTTAGATTGAACTTAGAGTAGGTTAAAAGTTTGGCATAAGATCATGGGCTGAAGGGTCTGTATTATGCTGTAATGTTCTATATTCTCTTATATAAGGAAGATGAGAAATGACTTGATAGCAGTGCCAGAGGCAGAGATTGAGTGGACAGCCAAAGACTTCTTCTCTCAGAGCAGAAATGACAAATGTCAGGGAGCATAATTTTAAAGTGATTGAAGGAAAGTATGGGGGGGGGGGTGGGCAAGGTCAGTTCTTTACACGGAGAGTGCAATGCATGAAACACCCTGCCAGGGGTGGTGGTAGAGGAAGGTACAACAGGGGCATTTAAAAAGCTCTTTGATAGGTACATGGATGATAGAAAAATGGAACACTATGTAGGAGGGAATGGTGAGTTCAAACTTAGAGTAGGTTAAACGGTTGTCACAACATGACAGGCTGAGGGACCTGTACTGTGCTGTCTTGTTCTATGTTCTACTGTATATGTTATAAGGAGGGGTAGAGGTAACTTCATAGAGGTGTCCAAGATTGAGTGGATAACAGACTTTTTCTCCAAGTGGACATAATTTTCAGGTGTTTGGAGGAAAGAATGGGGAGATGTCAGAGGCAATTTCTTTACAAAAAGAGTGGTGGGTCTGTGGAAGATACTGTCAGGGGCTGGTGGTAGAGGCAAGTACATTAGGGGCACTTAATAAACTTTTAGATAGGCACATGGATTAGAAAAATGGAGGGCTGTGTGTGAAGGAAAGGTGAGGTTGATCTTAAAGTAGGTTAAGAGGTCAGTAAAACAATATGGGCAGAAGGGCCTGTACTGTGTTGTAGCATTCCACTGTAAGTTCGTCGTCCAGACGTAGGCTGAGGCACCATATGTGCTCATCTCGTAACAATACAGATAAGCAGATTTTTCATTGCTTTGAATGGATGGACAACAGGAATCTGTCATCAAGTCCAGGCTTGTGGATGGTTCAGTGTGATATTGGGAAACACAAGACAGGTGATGTGAGTGCAGCTGGGGAGGTTAGACAGGATGCATTATATATCCACAGTTCCCTCTAAGCTCTGTGGTGCACGGTCACACAGTGACTGAAATGCTCCCACACACACAGGCTTTGTTGCTGCGCAGCGGGAATTTTCTTTCATATAACGTTTTGTTAATGAGTCACGCAGTTTTCGGGCTGCTTAAAACTTACGTGCTCAGAACATTGGTTGGTCTGTAGAGCCGCAAAAAAGAAGGGGAATGCTGTTCAACGCTGTACAGTTTCCAGACCTGATGAAGGCTCTCGGCTTGAAATATGGACTGTTTACTCTTTTCCAGAGATGCTGCCTGCCCTGCTGAGTTCCGCCAACGTTTTATGTGTGTTACTGTCCAATTTTAAAGGTTTCCTGATGAGTAATTCTATTTATGTCCTATTGGTGTCATTATACACTGGCTTTAATTTAACATTATGCAATATTTTATACCACTTTAATACATTAGTGTGATATTGCTGCTTCATATGAAATTAAAATAAATATTTTATCATCAACAGTATGTGGCATTATTCCAGGGATGGGAGAGTGGTACTCTTAGAAACTGTAAACACAAAATTTTCTGCAGATGCTGGAATTATTTTCTCCAATGGTAAGGTCTCTGCTCCTAGCAGATTCCTTCTTCTACTGCCTTTTGCCTTTTCCACCTATCACTTACAAACATCTAACTTCACGCCCTCCCCCACCCACACACATTGCCCCTCACTTGGTTTCACCCGTCAGCCAGAAGCTTGTGTTCCCTCACCTTCCCCACCCCCACTCAACCATCTACTTATTCCTGCCCTTCCATTCCAGCGCCGATGCACTGTTTCACCCTGAAGCGTTGTCCACTTCTTCCTTTCCATGGATGCCAACTGTCCCAACCATCTCATAATCACTTTGTTCCTCGACCATAAGGCAGGAGGTATCGTAGCATTAGGACAAGAACTGTAAGGATGAGAAACAGCTTCCTCCCCCAGAACATGAGACGACTGAACTCCCTGCCACCACCCAGGTCTCATAAAGCATGAAGAACCAGGACTGCTTACTTTTTAACTTCTGTTGTAAACACATATTTTCATTTGTTAATTTATTTGTGGTTTCTGAATGGACATTGAACCCTTGAACACTACCTCACTACCTTATACTTTATTTCTGTTTTTGCACTATTTATCTTAATTTAATTATTAAATATATACTAAGAGTAACTAAGCTTTTTTTTCTATATTTATTATCATGCACTGCTGCCGCAAAGTTAACAAATTTCATGACATATGCTGATGATCTTAAACCTGATTCTGATTGTTTTATGTGTTATCTGTGTGAATTATATGTACTGTGTTCATCTTGCATCGGAGGAATGTTGATTTGTTTGGTGGTATAGATAGGTATGGTTAGAGATAAAGAGTAATAGAACACTACTGCACAGAAACAGGCTCTGATGCCAGTCTAGACCATGCTAAAATACGTACCTGTCTAGTCCCATAGACCTGCAATCAGATCATGGCAATTCATCCCCAGCCTATCCATGTACCTATCCAAAATTTCAAATGTTGAAATCAAATCCGTATTCACCAATTGCGATTGCAGCTCATTCAACACTCTCACCACCTCTGTGTTAAGCTCGTTCCACACTCTCACCCTTTGAGTGATGCTCATTCCAAACTCTCAACGCCCTCTATGGGCACCACATTCCACACTCTCCCCACACTGAGGGCAGCTGGTTCCACACTCTCCGCACCCTATCAGTGAACCTCGTTTCACAGTCTCCCCACACTCTCAGTGAATCTCGTTCCAAACTCTCAACGCCCTCTATGGGCACCACATTCCACACTCTCACCACACTCTGAGTGAAGCTCGTTTCACACTCGCCCCACCTCTGAGTGAAGCTCGTTCCACACTCTCCCCACAATCTGTGAGAAGCTTGTTCCACACTCTCCCCACCCTCTGAGTGAACCTCGTTCCAAACACTCAACGCAGTCTATGGGCACCACATTCCACACTCTCACAACACTCTGAGTGAAGCTCGTTTCACACTCGCCCCACCTCTGAGTGAAGCTCGTTCCAAACTCTCCCCACAATCTGTGAGAAGCTTGTTCCACACTCTCCCCACCCTCTGAGTGAACCTCGTTCCAAACACTCAACGCCGTCTATGGGCACCACATTTCACACTCTCCCCACACTCTGAGGGGAGCTCATTCCACACTCTCCCCAGACTCTCAGGCAACTCGTTCCACACTCACACCCTCTGAGTGAATCTCATTCCACACTCTCCCCGCCATTTGCATGTAGCTCGTTCCACACTCTCCCCACCCTCTGCATGAAGCTCGTGCCACACTCTCCCCGCCCTTTCTGTGAAGCTCGTTCCACACTATCCCCACCCTCTGAGTGAAGCTCGTTCCACACTCGCCCCACCTCTGAGTGAAGCTCGTTCCACACTCTCACCCTCTGAGTGAAGCTCGTTCCACACTCTCCCCACACTCTCAGGGCAGCTCGTTCCACACTCTCACACTCTGAGTGATGCTCATTCCAAACTCTCAACGCCCTCTATGGGCACCACATTCCACACTCTCCCCACACTGAGGGCAGCTCGTTCCACACTCTCCCCAAACTCACAGGCAACTCGTTCCACTCACTCACCATGTGAGTGAAGCTCGTTCCACACTCTCCCCTCCCTCTGAGGGCAGCTCTTTCCATACACTCACCCTCTGAGTGAAGCTCGTTCCACACTCTCCATACCCTCTGAGTGAAGCTCGTTCCACACTCTCCATACCCTCTGATTGAAGCTCGTTCCACACTCTCCGCGCTCTCAGCGTGAAGCATGTTCCACACTCACCCCACCCTCTGAGTGAATATCGTTCCACACTCGCCCCTCCTCTGAGGGCAGCTGGTTCCACACTCTCCGCACCCTATCAGTGAACCTCGTTTCACAGTCTCCCCACACTCTCAGTGAATCTCGTTCCAAACTCTCAACGCCCTCTATGGGCACCACATTCCACACTCTCCCCACACTCTGAGGGCAGCTCATTCCACACTCTCCCCAGACTCTCAGGCAACTCGTTCCACACTCACACCCTCTGAGTGAATCTCATTCCACACTCTCCCTGCCCTTTGCGTGAAGCTCCTGCCACACTTTCCCCACACTCTGCGTGAAGCTCGTACCACACTCTCCCTGCCCTTTGTGTGAAGCTCGTTCCACACTCCCGCCACCATCTGAGTGAAGCTCGTTCCACACTCTATGGGCACCACATTCCACTCTCTCCCCAGACTCTGAGGGCATCTCGTTCCACACTCTCCTCACACTCTCAGGCAATTCGTTGCACTCACTCACCCTCTGAGTGAATCTCGTTCCACACTCTCCCCATCTTCGGAGTGAAGGTCGTTCTACACTCTCCCCACCCTCTGAGTGAAGCTCGTTCCACACTCACACCCTCTGAGTGAATCTCATTCCACACTCTCCCCGCCCTTTGCCTGAAGCTCGTTCCACACTCTCCCCACCCTCTGAGTGAAGCACGTTCCACACTGTCTCCCTCTGAGTGATGCTCGTTCCAAACTCTATGGGCACCACATTCCACTCTCTCCCCAGACTCTGAGTGCAGCTCGTTCCACACTCTCCTCACACTCTCAGGCAACTCGTTCCACTCACTCACCCTCTGAGTGAATCTCGTTCCACACTCTCCCCTCCCTCTGAGTGAAGCTCGTACCACACTCTCCCCATCTTCGGAGTGAAGGTCGTTCTACACTCTCCCCACCCTCTGAGTGAAGCTCGTTCCACACTCTCACCTTCTGAGTGAAGCTCATTCAAACTCTCCCCAACCTCTGCGTTAAGCTCGTTCCACACTCTCCCCACCCTCTGAGTGAAGCTCGTTCCACACTCTCCCCAGCTTCTGAGTGAAGCTCGTTCCACACTCTCCCCACCCTCTGAGTTAAGCTCGTTCCACACTCTCACCACACTCTGCGATAAGCTTGTTCCACACTCTCACCACCCTCGTAGTGAATCTCGTTCCACGCTCTCCCCAAACTCTCAGGGAAGCTCGTTCCACACTCTCACCCTCTGAGTGATGCTTGTTCCACACTCTCACCCTCTGAGAGAAGCTCATTCCACACCCTCCCCACCCTCTGAGTGAAGCTCATTCCACGCTCTCCCCACAATCTGAGTGAAGCTCGTTCAACACTCTCACCACCCTCTGAGTGAAGCTCGTTCCACACTCTCCCCACCCTCTGCGTTAAGCTCGTTCCACACTCTCACCACCCTCTGAGTTAAGCTCGTTCGACACTCTCACCCTCTGAGTGAAGCTCGTTCCACAAACTACAAAGCCTCTGAGTGAAGCTCGTTCCACACTCTCCCCACCCTCTGAGTGAAGCTCGTTCCACACTCCCACCCTCTGAGTGAAGCTCGTTCCACACTCTCCCCACCCTCTGAGTGAAGCTCGTTCCACACCCTCCCCACCCTCTGAGTGAAGCTCGTTCCATGCTCTCCCCACCCTCTGAGGGCAGCTCGTTCTACACTCTCCCCACCCTCTGAGTGAAGCTCGTTCCACACTCTCCCCACCCTCTGCCTGAAGCTCATAACACACTCTCCCTGCCCTTTGTGTGAAGCTCGTTCCACACTCTCCCCACCCTCTGCGTGAAGCTCGTACCACACTCACCCCGCCCTTTCTGATAAGCTCGTTCCACACTCTCCCCACCCTCTGGGTGAAACACGTTCCACATTCTCCCCATCTTCTGAGTGAAGGTCGTTCTACACTCTCCCCACATTCTGAGGGCAGCTCTTTCCATACACTCACCCTCTGAGTGAAGCTCGTTCCACACTCCCACCCTCGGAGTGAAGCTCGTTCCACACCCTCCCCACCCTCTGAGTGAAGCTCGTTCCATGCTCTCCCCAATGTCTCAGGGCAGCTCGTTCCACACTCTCACCGCCCTCTGCGATAAGCTCGTTCCACACCCTCCCCACCCTCTGAGTGAAGCTCGTTCCACTCTCTCCCCACCCTCTGAGTGAAGCTCGTTCCACGCTCTCCCCACCCTCTGAGTGAAGCTCGTACCACTCTCTCCCCACCCTCTGAGTGAAGCTCGTTCCACTCTCTCCCCACCCTCTGAGTGAAGCTCGTTCCACGCTCTCCCCACCCTCTGAGTGAAGCTCGTTCCACGCTCTCCCCACCCTCTGAGTGAAGCTCGTTCCACTCTCTCCCCACCCTCTGAGTGAAGCTCGTTCCACTCTCTCCCCACCCTCTGAGTGAAGCTCGTTCCACGCTCTCCCCACCCTCTGCGATAAGCTCGTTCCATACTCTCACCACCCTCTGAGTGAAGCTCGTTTCACACTGTCACCCTCTGAGTGATGCTCGTTCCAAAATCTATGGGCACCACATTCCACTCTCTCCCCAGACTCTGAGGGCAGCTCGTTCCACACTCTCCTCACACTCTCAGGCAACTCGTTCCACTCACTCACCCGCTGAGTGAATCTTGTTCCACACTCTCCCGTCCCTCTGAGTGAAGCTCGTACCACACTCTCCCCATCTTCGGAGTGAAGGTCGTTCTACACTCTCCCCACCCTCTGAGTGAAGCTCGTTCCACACTCTCACCCTCTGAGTGAAGCTCATTCCACACTCTCACCACCCTCGTAGTGAATCTCGTTCCACGCTCTCCCCAAACTCTCAGGGCAGCTCGTTCCACACTCTCACCATCCGAGTGATGCTTGTTCCACACTCTCACCCTCTGAGAGAAGCTCATTCCACACCCTCCCCACAATCTGAGTGAAGCTCGTTCCACACTCTCACCACCCTCTGAATTAAGCTCGTTCCACACTCTCAACACCCTCCGAGCGAAGCTCGTTCCACACTCTCCCCACACTCTGCGATAAGCTCGTTCCACACTCTCACCACCCTCGTAGTGAAGCTCGTTCCACGCTCCCCCCACCATCTGCGTTAAGCTCATTCCGCACTCTCGTTTCACACTGTCACCCTCGTAGTGAAGCTCGTTCCACACTCTATGGGCACCACATTCCACTCTCTCCCCAGACTCTGAGTGCAGCTCGTTCCACACTCTCCTCACACTCTCAGGCAACTCGTTCCACTCACTCACCCTCTGAGTGAATCTCGTTCCACACTCTCCCCTCCCTCTGAGTGAAGCTCGTACCACACTCTCCCCATCTTCAGAGTGAAGGTCGTTCTACACTCTCCCCACCCTCTGAGTGAAGCTCGTTCCACACTCTCCCCAGCTTCTGAGTGAAGCTCGTTGCAAACTCTCACCACCCTCGTAGTGAATCTCGTTCCACACTCACCACCCTCGGAGTGAATCTCGTTCCACGCTCTCCCCAAACTCTCAGGGAAGCTCGTTCCACACTCTCACCCTCTGAGTGATGCTTGTTCCACACTCTCACCCTCTGAGAGAAGCTCATTCCACACCCACCCCACCCTCTGAGTGAAGCTCATTCCACGCTCTCCCCACAATCTGAGTGAAGCTCGTTCAACACTCTCACCACACTCTGAGTTAAGCTCGTTCCACACTCTCACCACCCTCTGAGTTAAGCTCGTTCCACACTCTCACCCTCTGAGTGAAGCTCGTTCCACAAACTACACAGCCTCTGAGTGAAGCTCGTTCCACACTCTCCCCACCCTCTGAGTGAAGCTCGTTCCACACTCTCACCCTCTGAGTGAAGCTCGTTCCACACTCTCCCCACCCTCTGAGTGAAGCTTGTTCCAAACTCTCCCGACCTTCTGAGGGCAGCTGGTTCCACACTCTCCCCACCCTCTGAGGGCAGCTCGTTCTACACTCTCCCCACCCTCTGAGTGAAGCTTGTTCCACACTCTCCCCACCCTCTGCCTGAAGCTCGTAACACACTCTCCCTGCCCTTTGTGTGAAGCTCGTTCCACACTCTCCCCACCCTCTGCGTGAAGCTCGTACCACACTCAAACCCGCCCTTTCTGATAAGCTCGTTCCACACTCTCCCCACCCTCTGGGTGAAACACGTTCCACATTCTCCCCATCTTCTGAGTGAAGGTCGTTCTACACTCTCCCCACATTCTGAGGGCAGCTCTTTCCATACACTCACCCTCTGAGTGAAGCTCGTTCCACACTCCCACCACCCTCGGAGTGAAGCTCGTTCCATGCTCTCCCCAATGTCTCAGGGCAGCTCGTTCCACACTCTCACCACCCTCTGAGTGAAGCTCGTTCCACGCTCTCCCCACCCTCTGCGATAAGCTCGTTCCATACTCTCACCACCCTCGTAGTGAAGCTCGTTCCACACCCTCCCCACCCTCTGAGTGAAGCTCATTCCACTCTCTCCCCACCCTCTGAGAGAAGCTCGTTCCACCCTCTCCCCACCCTCTGAGTGAAGCTCGTTCCACACTCTCCCCACCCTCTGAGTGAAGCTCGTTTCACACTGTCACCCTCTGAGTGATGCTCGTTCCAAAATCTATGGGCACCACATTCCACTCTCTCCCCAGACTCTGAGGGCAGCTCGTTCCACACTCTCCTCACACTCTCAGGCAACTCGTTCCACTCACTCACCCGCTGAGTGAATCTTGTTCCACACTCTCCCCTCCCTCTGAGTGAAGCTCGTACCACACTCTCACACTCTGAGTGAAGCTCATTCCACACTCTCCCCATCTTCGGAGTGAAGGTGGTTCTACACTCTCCCCACCCTCTGAGTGAAGCTCGTTCCACACTCTCACCCTCTGAGTGAAGCTCATTCCACACTCTCCCCACCCTCTGAGTGAAGCTCATTCCACACTCTTCCCACCCTCAGAGTTAAGCTCGTTCCACACTTTCACCACCCTCAGAGTTAAGCTCGTTCCACACTCTCCCCACCCTCGTAGTGAAGCTCGTTCCACGCACCCCCCACCATCTGCGTTAAGCTCGTTCCACACTCTCCCCACCCTCTGAATTAAGCTCGTTCCACACTCTCCCCACCATCTGCGTTAAGCTCGTTCCACACTCTCACCACCCTCGGAGTGAATCTCGATCCTCGCTCTCCCCAAACTCTCAGGACAACTCGTTCCACACTCTCCCCACCCTCTGAGTGAAGCTCGTTCCACACTCTCCCCACACTCTGAGTGAAGCTCGTTCCACTCTCTCCCCACCCTCTGAGTGAAGCACTTTCCACACTGTCACCCTCTGAGTGATGCTCGTTCCAAACTCTATGGGCACCACATTCCACTCTCTCCCCAGACTCTGAGTGCAGCTCGTTCCACACTCTCCTCACACTCTCAGGCAACTCGTTCCACTCACTCACCCTCTGAGTGAATCTCGTTCCACACTCTCCCCTCCCTCTGAGTGAAGCTCGTACCACACTCTCCCAATCTTCGGAGTGAAGGTCGTTCTACACTCTCCCCACCCTCTGAGTGAAGCTCGTTCCACACTCTCACCCTCTGAGTGAAGCTCATTCAAACTCTCCCCAACCCCTGCGTTAAGCTCGTTCCACACTCTCCCCAGCTTCTGAGTGAAGCTCGTTCCACACTCTCCCCAGCTTCTGAGTGAAGCTCGTTCCACACTCTCCCCACCCTCTGAGTGAAGCTCGTTCCACACTCTCCCCACACTCTGCGATAAGCTCGTTCCACACTCTCACCACCCTCTGAGTGAATCTCGTTCCACGCTCTCCCCAAACTCTCAGGGAAGCTCGTTCCACACTCTCCCCACCCTCTGAGAGAAGCTCATTCCACACCCTCCCCACCCTCTGAGTGAAGCTCATTCAACACTCTCACCACCCTCTGAGTGAAGCTCGTTCCACACTCTCCCCACCCTCTGCGTTAAGCTCGTTCCACACTCTCACCACCCTCTGAGTTAAGCTCGTTCCACACTCTCACCCTCTGAGTGAAGCTCATTCCACACCCTCCCCACCCTCTGAGTGAAGCTCATTCAACACTCTCACCACCCTCTGAGTTAAGCTCGTTCCACACTCTCACCCTCTGAGAGAAGCTCATTCCACACCCTCCCCACCCTCTGAGTGAAGCTCATTCAACACTCTCACCACCCTCTGAGTGAAGCTCGTTCCACACTCTCCCCACCCTCTGCGTTAAGCTCGTTCCACACTCTCACCACCCTCTGAGTTAAGCTCGTTCCACACTCTCACCCTCTGAGTGAAGCTCGTTTCACAAACTACACAGCCTCTGAGTGAAGCTCGTTCCACACTCTCCCCACCCTCTGAGTGAAGCTCGTTCCACACTCTCACCCTCTGAGTGAAGCTCGTTCCACACTCTCCCCACCCTCTAAGTGAAGCTTGTTCCAAACTCTCCCGACCTTCTGAGGGCAGCTGGTTCCACACTCTCCCCACCCTCTGAGGGCAGCTCGTTCTACACCCTCCCCACCCTCTGAGTGAAGCTTGTTCCACACTCTCCCCACCCTCTGCCTGAAGCTCGTAACACACTCTCTCTGCCCTTTGTGTGAAGCTCGTTCCACACTCTCCCCACCCTCTGCGTGAAGCTCGTACCACACTCACCCCGCCCTTTCTGATAAGGTCGTTCCAAACTCTCCCCACCCTCTGGGTGAAACACGTTCCACATTCTCCCCATCTTCTGAGTGAAGGTCGTTCTACACTCTCCCCACATTCTGAGGGCAGCTCTTTCCATACACTCACCATCGTAGTGAAGCTCGTTCAGCACTCTCCCCAGCCTCTGAGTGAAGCTCGTTCCACACTCCCACCACCCTCGGAGTGAAGCTCGTTCCACACCCTCCCCACCCTCTGAGTGAAGCTCGTTCCATGCTCTCCCCAATGTCTCAGGGCAGCTCGTTCCACACTCTCACCGCCCTCTGAGTGAAGCTCGCTCCACTCTCTCCCCACCCTCTGAGTGAAGCTCGTTCCACACTCTCCCCACCCTCTGAGTGAAGCTCGTTCCACACTCTCCCCACCCTCTGAGTGAAGCTCGTTTCACACTGTCACGCTCTGAGTGATGCTCGTTCCAAAATCTATGGGCACCACATTCCACTCTCTCCCCAGACTCTGAGGGCAGCTCGTTCCACACTCTCCTCACACTCTCAGGCAACTCGTTCCACTCACTCACCCGCTGAGTGAATCTTGTTCCACACTCTCCCCTCCCTCTGAGTGAAGCTCGTACCACACTCTCCCCACCCTCTGAGTGAAGCTCGTTCCACACTCTCACCCTCTGAGTGAAGCTCATTCCAAACTCGCCCCACCCTCTGCGATAAGCTCGTTCCACACTCTCACCACCCTCGTAGTGAAGCTCGTTCCATGCTCTCCCCAATGTCTCAGGGCAGCTCGTTCCACACTCTCACTGCCCTTTGTGTGAAGCTCGTACCACACTCACCACGCGCTTTCTGATAAGCTCGGTCCACACTCTCCCCACCCTCTGGGTGAAACACGTTCCACATTCTCCCCATCTTCTGAGTGAAGGTCGTTCTACACTCTCCCCACATTCTGAGGGCAGCTCTTTCAATACACTCACCCTCTGAGTGAAGCTCGTTCCACACTCCCACCACCCTCGGAGTGAAGCTCGTTCCACACCCTCCCCACCCTCTGAGTGAAGCTCGTTCCATGCTCTCCCCAATGTCTCAGGGCAGCTCGTTCCACACTCTCACCGCCCTCTGTGATAAGCTCGTTCCACACCCTCCCCACCCTCTGAGTGAAGCTCGTTTCACACTGTCACCCTCTGAGTGATGCTCTTTCCAAAATCTATGGGCACCACATTCCACTCTCTCCCCAGACTCTGAGGGCAGCTCGTTCCACACTCTCCTCACACTCTCAGGCAACTCGTTCCACTCACTCACCCGCTGAGTGAATCTTGTTCCACACTCTCCCCTCCCTCTGAGTGAAGCTCGTACCACACTCTCCCCATCTTCGGAGTGAAGGTCGTTCTACACTCTCCCCACCCTCTGAGTGAAGCTCGTTCCACACTCTCCCCAGCTTCTGAGTGATGCTCGTTGCAACCTCTCACCACCCTCGTAGTGAATCTCGTTCCACACTCACCACCCTCGGAGTGAATCTCGTTCCACGCTCTCCCCAAACTCTCAGGGAAGCTCGTTCCACACTCTCACCCTCTGAGTGATGCTTGTTCCACACTCTCACCCTCTGAGAGAAGCTCATTCCACACCCTCCCCACCCTCTGAGTGAAGCTCATTCCACGCTCTCCCCACAATCTGAGTGAAGCTCGTTCAACACTCTCACCACCCTCTGAGTTAAGCTCGTTCCACACTCTCACCACCCTCTGAGTTAAGCTCGTTCCACACTCTCACCCTCTGAGTGAAGCTCGTTCCACAAACTACACAGCCTCTGAGTGAAGCTCGTTCCACACTCTCCCCACCCTCTGAGTGAAGCTCGTTCCACACTCTCACCCTCTGAGTGAAGCTCGTTCCACACTCTCCCCACCCTCTGAGTGAAGCTTGTTCCAAACTCTCCCGACCTTCTGAGGGCAGCTGGTTCCACACTCTCCCCACCCTCTGAGGGCAGCTCGTTCTACACTCTCCCCACCCTCTGAGTGAAGCTTGTTCCACACTCTCCCCACCCTCTGCCTGAAGCTCGTAACACACTCTCCCTGCCCTTTGTGTGAAGCTCGTTCCACACTCTCCCCACCCTCTGCGTGAAGCTCGTACCACACTCAAACCCGCCCTTTCTGATAAGCTCGTTCCACACTCTCCCCACCCTCTGGGTGAAACACGTTCCACATTCTCCCCATCTTCTGAGTGAAGGTCGTTCTACACTCTCCCCACATTCTGAGGGCAGCTCTTTCCATACACTCACCCTCTGAGTGAAGCTCGTTCCACACTCCCACCACCCTCGGAGTGAAGCTCGTTCCATGCTCTCCCCAATGTCTCAGGGCAGCTCGTTCCACACTCTCACCACCCTCTGAGTGAAGCTCGTTCCACGCTCTCCCCACCCACTGCGATAAGCTCGTTCCATACTCCCACCACCCTCGTAGTGAAGCTCGTTCCACACCCTCCCCACCCTCTGAGTGAAGCTCATTCCACTCTCTCCCCACCCTCTGAGTGAAGCTCGTTCCACCCTCTCCCCACCCTCTGAGTGAAGCTCGTTCCACACTCTCCCCACCCTCTGAGTGAAGCTCGTTTCACACTGTCACCCTCTGAGTGATACTCGTTCCAAAATCTATGGGCACCACATTCCACTCTCTCCCCAGACTCTGAGGGCAGCTCGTTCCACACTCTCCTCACACTCTCAGGCAACTCGTTCCACTCACTCACCCGCTGAGTGAATCTTGTTCCACACTCTCCCCTCCCTCTGAGTGAAGCTCGTACCACACTCTCACCCTCTGAGTGAAGCTCATTCCACACTCTCACCCTCTGAGTGAAGCTCATTCCAAACTCGCCCCACCCTCTGCGTTAAGCTCGTTCCACACTCTCACCACACTCTGCGATAAGCTCGTTCCACACTCTCACCACCCTCTGAGTGAAGCACGTTCCACTCTCTCCCCACCCTCTGAGTGAAGCTCGTTCCACACTCTCCCCACCCTCTGAGTGAAGCTCGTTCCACACTCTCCCCATCCTCTGAGTGAAGCTCGTTTCACACTGTCACCCTCTGAGTGATGCTCGTTCCAAAATCTATGGGCACCACATTCCACTCTCTCCCCAGACTCTGAGGGCAGCTCGTTCCACACTCTCCTCACACTCTCAGGCAACTCGTTCCACTCACTCACCCGCTGAGTGAATCTTGTTCCACACTCTCCCCTCCCTCTGAGTGAAGCTCGTACCACACTCTCCCCATCTTCGGAGTGAAGGTCGTTCTACACTCTCCCCACCCTCTGAGTGAAGCTCGTTCCACACTCTCACCCTCTGAGTGAAGCTCATTCCAAACTCGCCCCACCCTCTGCGTTAAGCTCGTTCCACACTCTCTCCACCCTCTGAGTGAAGCTCGTTCCACACTCTCCCCAGCTTCTGAGTGAAGCTCGTTCCACACTCTCACCACCCTCGGAGTGAATCTCGTTCCACGCTCTCCCCAAACTCTCAGGACAACTCGTTCCACACTCTCACCCTCTGAGTGATGCTCGTTCCACACTCTCCCCACCCTCTGAGTGAAGCTCATTCCACAATCTCCCCAGCCTCTGAGTGTAGCTCATTCCACACTCTCCCCACCCTCTGCGTTAAGCTCGTTCCACACTCTCACCACCCTCTGAGTTAAGCTTGTTCCACACTCTCACCCTCTGAGTGAAGCTTGTTCCACAAACTACACAGCCTCTGAGTGAAGCTCGTTCCACACTCTCCCCACCCTCTGAGTGAAGCTTGTTCCAAACTCTCCCCACCCTCTGAGGGCAGCTCGTTCTACACTCTCCCCACCCTCTGAGTGAAGCTTGTTCCACACTCTCCCCACCCTCTGCCTGAATCTCGTAACATACTCTCCCTGCCCTTTGTGTGAAGCTCGTTCCACACTCTCCCCACCCTCTGCGTGAAGCTGGTACCACACTCACCCCGCCCTTTCTGATAAGCTCGTTCCACACTCTCCCCACCCTCTGGGTGAAACACGTTCCACATTCTCCCCATCTTCTGAGTGAAGGTCGTTCTACACTCTCCCCACATTCTGAGGGCAGCTCTTTCCATACACTCACCCTCTGAGTGAAGCTCGTTCCACACTCCCACCACCCTCGGAGTGAAGCTCGTTCCACACCCTCCCCACCCTCTGAGTGAAGCTCGTTCCATGCTCTCCCCAATGTCTCAGGGCAGCTCGTTCCACACTCTCACCGCCCTCTGAGTGAAGCTCGTTCCACGCTCTCCCCACCCTCTGCGATAAGCTCGTTCCACACTCTCCCCACCCTCTGAGTGAAGCTCGTTTCACACTGTCACCCTCTGAGTGATGCTCGTTCCAAAATCTATGGGCACCACATTCCACTCTCTCCCCAGACTCTGAGGGCATCTCGTTCCACACTCTCCTCACACTCTCAGGCAACTCGTTCCACTAACTCACCCTCTGAGTGAATCTTGTTCCACACTCTCCCCTCCCTCTGAGTGAAGCTCGTACCACACTCTCCCCATCTTCGGAGTGAAGGTCGTTCTACACTCTCCCCACCCTATGAGTGAAGCTCGTTCCACACTCTCACCCTCTGAGTGAAGCTCATTCCAAACTCTCCCCACCCTCTGCCTTAAGCTCGTTCCACACTCTCCCCACCCTCTGAGTGAAGCTCGTTCCACACTCTCCCCACCCTCTGAGTGAAGCTCGTTCCACACTCTCCCCACCCTCTGAGTGAAGCTCGTTCCACACTCTCCCCACCCTCTGAGTGAAGCTTGTTCCAAACTCTCCCGACCTTCTGAGGGCAGCTGGTTCCACACTCTCCCCACCCTCTGAGGGCACCTCGTTCTACACTCTCCCCACCCTCTGAGTGAAGCTCGTTCCACACTCTTCCCACAATCTGAGTGAAGCACGTTCCACACTCTCCCCACCCTCTGAGTGAAGCTCGTTCCACGCTCCCCCCACCATCTGCGTTAAGCTCGTTCCACACCCTCACCACCCTCGGAGTGAATCTCGTTCCACACTCTCACCACCCTCGGAGTGAATCTCGTTCCACGCTCTCCCCAAACTCTCAGGACAACACGTTCCACACTCTTACCCTCTGAGTGATGCTCGTTCCACACTCTCCCCACCCTCTGAGTGAAGCTCATTCCACAATCTCCCCAGCCTCTGAGTGTAGCTCATTCCACACTCTCCCCACCCTCTGAGTTAAGCTCGTTCCACACTCTCACCGCCCTCTGAGTGAAGCTTGTTCCACAAACTACACAGCCTCTGAGTGAAGCTCGTTCCACACTCTCCCCACCCTCTGAGTGAAGCTCCTTCCACACTCTCACCCTCTGAGTGAAGCTTGTTCCAAACTCTCCCGACCTTCTGAGGGCAGCTGGTTCCACACTCTCCCCACCCTCTGTGGGCAGCTCGTTCTACACTCTCCCCACCCTCTGAGTGAAGCTTGTTCCACACTCTCCCCACCCTCTGCCTGAAGCTCGTAACACACTCTCCCTGCCATTTGTGTGAAGCTCGTTCCACACTCTCCCCACCCTCTGCGTGAAGCTCGTACCACACTCACCCCGCCCTTTCTGATAAGCTCGTTCCACACTCTCCCCACCCTCTGGGTGAAACACGTTCCACATTCTCCCCATCTTCTGAGTGAAGGTCGTTCTACACTCTCCCCACATTCTGAGGGCAGCTCTTTCCATACACTCACCCTCTGAGTGAAGCTCGTTCCACACTCCCACCACCCTCGGAGTGAAGCTCGTTCCACACCCTCCCCACCCTCTGAGTGAAGCTCGTTCCATGTTCTCCCCAATGTCTCAGGACAGCTCGTTCCACACTCTCACCGCCCTCTGAGTGAAGCTCGTTCCACGCTCTCCCCACCCTCTGCGATAAGCTCGTTCCATACTCTCACAACCTTCGGAGTGAAGCTCGTTCCACACCCTCCCCACCCTCTGAGTGAAGCTCGTTCCACTCTCTCCCCACCCTCTGAGTGAAGCTCGTTCCACACTCTCCCCACCCTCTGAGTGAAGCTCGTTCCACACTCTCCCCACCCTCTGAGTGAAGCTCGTTTCACACTGTCACCCTCTGAGTGATGCTCGTTCCAAAATCTATGGGCACCACATTCCACTCTCTCCCCAGACTCTGAGGGCATCTCGTTCCACACTCCCCTCACACTCTCAGGCAACTCGTTCCACTAACTCACCCTCTGAGTGAATCTTGTTCCACACTCTCCCCTCCCTCTGAGTGAAGCTCGTACCACACTCTCCCCATCTTCGGAGTGAAGGTCGTTCTACACTCTCCCCACCCTCTGAGTGAAGCTCGTTCCACACTCTCACCCTCTGAGTGAAGCTCATTCCAAACTCTCCCCACCCTCTGCGTTAAGCTCGTTCCACACTCTCCCCACCCTCTGAGTGAAGCTCGTTCCACACTCTCCCCAGCTTCTGAGTGAAGCTCGTTCCACACTCTCACCACACTCTGCGATAAGCTCGTTCCACACTCTCACCACCGTCGTAGTGAAGCTCGTTCCACGCTCCCCCCACCCTCTGAGTGAAGCTCGTTCCACACCCTCACCACCCTCGGAGTGAATCTTGTTCCACGCTCTCCCCAACCTCTCAGGGTAGCTCATTCCACACTCTCACTCTCTGAGTGATGCTCGTTCCACACTCTCACCCTCTGAGTGAAGCTCATTCCACACTCTCCCTACCCTCTGCGTTAAGCTCGTTCCACACTCTCCCCAATCTCTGAGTTAAGCTCGTTCCACACTCTCACCAACCTATGAGTTAAGCTCGTTCCACACTCTCCCCACCCTCTCAGGGCAGCTAGTTCCACATTCTCACCCTCTGAGTGATGCTCGTACTACACTCTCACCCTCTGAGTGAATCTTGTTCCACAATCTACCCAGCCTCTGAGTGAAGCTAGTTCCATGCTCTCCCCACCCTCTGAGTGAAGCTTGTTCCACACTCTCCCCACCCTCTGCGTGAAGCTTGTACCACACTCACCCCGCCATTTGTGTGAAGCTCGTTCCACGCTCACACTACCCTCTGTGTGAAGCTCGTACCACAATCTCTCCGCCCTTTGTGTGAAGCTCGTTCCACGCTCTCCCCACCCTAAGGGTGAAGCTCGTTCCACACTCTCCCCACACTCTGAGTGAAGCTCGTTCCACACTCTCCATACCCTCTGAGTGAAACTCGTTCCACACTCCCCCACCCTCTGATTGAAGCTCGTTCCACACTCTCCGCGCTCTCTGCGTGAAACATGTTCCACACTCTCCACACACTCTGAGTGAATATCGTTCCACACTCGCCCCACCTCTGAGGGCAGCTGGTTCCACACTCTCCCCACCATCTGAGGGCAGCTCGTTCTACACTCTCCCCACCCTCTGAGTGAAGCTTGTTCCACACTCTCCCAACCCTCTGCCTGAAGCTCGTAACACACTCTCCCTGCCCTTTGTGTGAAGCTCGTTCCACACTCTCCCCACCCTCTGCGTGAAGCTCGTACCACACTCACCCCGCCCTTTCTGATAAGCTCGTTCCACACTCTCCCCACCCTCTGGGTGAAACACGTTCCACATTCTCCCCATCTTCTGAGTGAAGGTCGTTCTACACTCTCCCCACATTCTGAGGGCAGCTCTTTCCATACACTCACCCTCTGAGTGAAGCTCGTTCCACACTCCCACCACCCTCGGAGTGAAGCTCGTTCCACACCCTCCTCACCCTCTGAGTGAAGCTCGTTCCATGTTCTCCCCAATGTCTCAGGGCAGATCGTTCCACACTCTCCCCACCCTCTGAGTGAAGCTCGTTCCACACTCTCCCCACCCTCTGAGTGAAGCTCGTTCCACACTCTCCCCACCCTCTGAGTGAAGCTCGTTTCACACTGTCACCCTCTGAGTGATGCTCGTTCCAAAATCTATGGGCACCACATTCCACTCTCTGCCCAGACTCTGAGGGCATCTCGTTCCACACTCTCCTCACACTCTCAGGCAACTCGTTCCACTCACTCACCCTCTGAGTGAATCTTGTTCCACACTCTCCCCTCCCTCTGAGTGAAGCTCGTACCACACTCTCCCCATCTTCGGAGTGAAGGTCGTTCTACACTCTCCCCACCCTCTGAGTGAAGCTCGTTCCAAACTCTCACCACCCTCAGAGTTAAGCTCGTTCCACACTCTCACCACCCTCTGAGTGAAGCTCGTTCCACACTCTCCCCACCCTCTGAGTGAAGCTCGTTCCACACTCTAACCCTCTGAGTGAAGCTCATTCCAAACTCTCCCCACCCTCTGCGTTAAGCTCTTTCAACACTCTCCCCACCCTCTGAGTGAAGCTCGTTCCAAACTCTCACCACCCTCGTAGTGAATCTCGTTCCACGCTCTCTCCAAACTCTCAGGGCAGCTCGTTCCACACTCTCACCCTCTGAGTGATGCTTGTTCCACACTCTCACCCTCTGAGAGAAGCTCATTCCACACCCTCCACACAATCTGAGTGAAGCTCGTTCAACACTCTCACCACACTCTGAGTGAAGCTCGTTCCAAACTCTCACCACCCTCAGTGTTAAGCTCGTTCCACACTCTCACCACACTCTGAGTTAAGCTCGTTCCACACTCTCACCCTCTGAGTGAAGCTCGTTCCACTCTCTCCCCATCTTCGGAGTGAAGCTCGTTCCACACTCTCACCACCCTCGGAGTGAAGCTCGTTCCACACTCTCAACACCCTCCGAGCGAAGCTCGTTCCATGCTCTCCCCACACTCTGCGATAAGCTCATTCCACACTCTCACCACCGTCGTAGTGAAGCTCGTTCCACGCTCCCCCCACCATCTGCGTTAAGCTCGTTCCACACCCTCACCACCCTCGGAGTGAATCTCGTTCCACACTCTCACCACCCTCGGAGTGAATCTCGTTCCACGCTCTCCCCAAACTCTCAGGACAACTCGATCCACACTCTCATCCTCTGGGTGATGCTTGTTCCACACTCTCCCCACCCTCTGAGTGAATCTCGTTCAACACTCTCACCCTCTGAGTGAAGCTCGTTCCACACTCTCCCCACCCTCTGCGTTAAGCTCGTTCCACACTCTCCCCACCCTCTGAGTGAAGCTCGTTCCACACTCTCCCCAGCTTCTGAGTGAAGCTCGTTCCAAACTCTGACCACCCTCAGTGTTAAGCTCGTTCCACACTCTCACCACACTCTGCGATAAGCTCGTTCCACACTCTCACCACCCTCTGAGTTAAGCTCGTTCCACACTCTCACCCTCTGAGTGAAGCTCGTTCCACACTCTCCCCACCCTCTGAGTGAAGCTTGTTCCACACTCTCCCCATCTTTGGAGTGAAGGTCGTTCTACACTCTCCCCACCCTCTGAGTGAAGCTCGTACCACACTCTCCCCATCTTCGGAGTGAAGGTCGTTCTACACTCTCCCCACCCTCTGAGTGAAGCTCGTTCCACACTCTCACCAGCCTCTGCGTTAAGCTCGTTCCACACTCTCCCCACCCTCTGAGTGAAGCTCGTACCACACTCTCCCCATCTTCGGAGTGAAGGTCGTTCTACACTCTCCCCACCCTCTGAGTGAAGCTCATTCCAAACTCTCCCCACCCTCTGCGTTAAGCTCGTTCCACACTCTCCCCATCTTCGGAGTGAAGGTCGTTCTACACTCTCCCCACCCTCTGAGTGAAGCTCATTCCAAACTCTCCCCACCCTCTGCGTTAAGCTCGTTCCACACTCTCCCCACCCTCTGAGTGAAGCTCGTTCCACACTCTCCCCAGCTTCTGAGTGAAGCTCGTTCCAAACTCTCACCACCCTCAGTGTTAAGCTCGTTCCACACTCTCACCACACTCTGCGATAAGCTCGTTCCACACTCTCACCCTCTGAGTGATGCTTGTTCCACACTCTCACCCTCTGAGAGAAGCTCATTCCACACCCTCCCCACAATCTGAGTGAAGCTCGTTCAACACTCTCACCACACTCTGAGTGAAGCTCATTCCACACTCTCACCACCCTCTGAATTAAGCTCGTTCCACACTCTCACCCTCTGAGTGAAGCTCGTTCCACACTCTCCCCACCCTCTGCGTTAAGCTCATTCCACACTCTCACCACCCTTGAATTAAGCTCGTTCCACACTCTCAACACCCTCCGAGCGAAGCTCGTTCCACGCTCTCCCCACACTCTGCGATAAGCTCATTCCACACTCTCACCACCGTCGTAGTGAAGCTCGTTCCACGCTCCCCCCACCATCTGCGTTAAGCTCGTTCCACGCTCCCCCCACCATCTGCGTTAAGCTCGTTCCACACTCTCACCACCCTCGGAGTGAATCTCGTTCCACGCTCTCCCCAAACTCTCAGGACAACTCGTTCCATACTCTCACCCTCTGGGTGATGCTCGTTCCACACTCTCCCCACCCTCTGAGTGAATCTCGTTCCACACTCTCACCCTCTGAGTGAAGCTCGTTCCACACTCTCCCCACCCTCTGAGTGAAGCTCGTTCCACACTCTCACCACCCTCTGAGTTAAGCTCGTTCCAAACTCTCACTCTCTGAGTGAAGCTCGTTCCACACTCTCCCCACCCTCTGAGTGAAGCTCGTTCCACACTCTCACCCTCTGAGTGAAGCTCGTTCCACACTCTCCCCATCCTCTGAGTGAAGCTCGTTCCACACTCTCACCCTCTGAGTGAAGCTCGTTCCACACTCTCCCCACCCTCTGAGTGAAGCTCGTTCCACACTCTCACCCTCTGAGTGAAGCTCGTTCCACACTCTCACCACCGTCGTAGTGAATCTCGTTCCACACTCTCACCACCCTCGGAGTGAATCTCGTTCCACGCTCTCCCCAAACTCTCAGGACAACTCGTTCCACACTCTCATCCTCTGGGTGATGCTCGTTCCACACTCTCCCCACCCTCTGAGTGAATCTCGTTCAACACTCTCACCCTCTGAGTGAAGCTCGTTCCACACTCTCCCCACCCTCTGAGTGAAGCTCGTTCCACACTCTCCCCACCCTCTGCGTTAAGCTCGTTCCACACTCTCCCCACCCTCTGAGTGAAGCTCGTTCCACACTCTCCCCAGCTTCTGAGTGAAGCTCGTTCCAAACTCTCACCACCCTCAGTGTTAAGCTCGTTCCACACTCTCACCACACTCTGCGATAAGCTCGTTCCACACTCTCACCACCCTCTGAGTTAAGCTCGTTCCACACTCTCACCCTCTGAGTGAAGCTCGTTCCACACTCTCCCCACCCTCTGAGTGAAGCTTGTTCCACACTCTCCCCATCTTCGGAGTGAAGGTCGTTCTACACTCTCCCCACCCTCTGAGTGAAGCTCGTACCACACTCTCCCCATCTTCGGAGTGAAGGTCGTTCTACACTCTCCCCACCCTCTGAGTGAAGCTCGTTCCACACTCTCACCAGCCTCTGCGTTAAGCTCGTTCCACACTCTCCCCACCCTCTGAGTGAAGCTCGTACCACACTCTCCCCATCTTCGGAGTGAAGGTCGTTCTACACTCTCCCCACCCTCTGAGTGAAGCTCATTCCAAACTCTCCCCACCCTCTGCGTTAAGCTCGTTCCACACTCTCCCCATCTTCGGAGTGAAGGTCGTTCTACACTCTCCCCACCCTCTGAGTGAAGCTCATTCCAAACTCTCCCCACCCTCTGCGTTAAGCTCGTTCCACACTCTCCCCACCCTCTGAGTGAAGCTCGTTCCACACTCTCCCCAGCTTCTGAGTGAAGCTCGTTCCAAACTCTCACCACCCTCAGTGTTAAGCTCGTTCCACACTCTCACCACACTCTGCGATAAGCTCGTTCCACACTCTCACCCTCTGAGTGATGCTTGTTCCACACTCTCACCCTCTGAGAGAAGCTCATTCCACACCCTCCCCACAATCTGAGTGAAGCTCGTTCAACACTCTCACCACACTCTGAGTGAAGCTCATTCCACACTCTCCCCTCCCTCTGCGTTAAGCTCGTTCCACACTCTCACCACCCTCTGAATTAAGCTCGTTCCACACTCTCAACACCCTCCGAGCGAAGCTCGTTCCATGCTCTCCCCACACTCTGCGATAAGCTCATTCCACACTCTCACCACCGTCGTAGTGAAGCTCGTTCCACGCTCCCCCCACCATCTGCGTTAAGCTCGTTCCACGCTCCCCCCACCATCTGCGTTAAGCTCGTTCCACACTCTCACCACCCTCGGAGTGAATCTCGTTCCACGCTCTCCCCAAACTCTCAGGACAACTCGTTCCATACTCTCACCCTCTGGGTGATGCTCGTTCCACACTCTCCCCACCCTCTGAGTGAATCTCGTTCCACACTCTCACCCTCTGAGTGAAGCTCGTTCCACACTCTCCCCACCCTCTGAGTGAAGCTCGTTCCACACTCTCACCACCCTCTGAGTTAAGCTCGTTCCACACTCTCACTCTCTGAGTGAAGCTCGTTCCACACTCTCCCCACCCTCTGAGTGAAGCTCGTTCCACACTCTCACCCTCTGAGTGAAGCTCGTTCCACACTCTCCCCATCCTCTGAGTGAAGCTCGTTCCACACTCTCACCCTCTGAGTGAAGCTCGTTCCACACTCTCCCCACCCTCTGAGTGAAGCTCGTTCCACACTCTCACCCTCTGAGTGAAGCTCGTTCCACACTCTCCCCACCCTCTGAGTGAAGCTTGTTCCAAACTCTCCCGACCTTCTGAGGGCAGCTGGTTCCACACTCTCCCCACCCTCTGAGGGCACCTCGTTCTACACTCTCCCCACCCTCTGAGTGAAGCTCGTTCCACACTTTCCCACAATCTGAGTGAAGCACGTTCCACACTCTCACTGCCCTCTGAGTGAAGCACATTCCACACTCTCCCCACACTCTGCAATAAGCTTGTTCCACACTCTCACCACCCTCATAGTGAAGCTCGTTCCATGCTCCCCCCACCATCTGCGTTAAGCTCGTTCCACTCCCTCACCACCCTCGGAGTGAAGCTCGTTCCACGCTCTCCCCAACCTCTCAGGGTAGCTCATTCCACACTCTCACTCTCTGAGTGATGCTCGTTCCACACTCTCACCCTCTGAGTGAAGCTCATTCCACACACTCCCCACCCTCTGAGTGAATCTTGTTCCACGCTCTCCCCACCCTCTCAGGGCAGCTCGTTCCACATTCTCCCCACAATCTGAGTGAAGCTCGTTCCACACTCTCCCCACCCTCTGCGTTAAGCTCGTTCCACACTCTCCCCACCCTCTGCTTTAAGCTCGTTCCACACTCTCACCACACACTGAGTTAAGCTCGTTCCACACTCTCCCCACCCTCTCAGGGCAGCTAGTTCCACATTCTCACCCTCTGAGTGATACTCGTACTACACTCTCACCCTCTGAGTGAATCTTGTTCCACAATCTACCCAGCCTCTGAGTGAAGCTCGTTCCACACTCGCCCCACCTCTGAGTGAAGCTCGTTCCACACTCTCCCCATCTTCTGAGTGAAGCTCGTTCCATGCTCTCCCCACCCTCTGAGTGAAGCTCGTTCCACACTCTCACCACCGTCGTAGTGAAGCTCGTTCCACGCTCCCCCCCACACTCACAGGCAACTCGTTCCACTCACTCACCATGTGACTGAAGCTCGTTCCACACTCTCCCCTCCCTCTGAGTGAAGCTCGTTCCACACTCTCCCCACCCTCTGAGTGAAGCTTGTTCCACACTCTCCCCACCCTCTGCGTGAAGCTTGTACCACACTCACCCCGCCATTTGTGTGAAGCTCGTTCCACGCTCACCCTACCCTCTGTGTGAAGCTCGTACCACAATCTCTCCGCCCTTTGTGTGAAGCTCGTTCCACGCTCTCCCCACCCTCTGGGTGAAGCTCGTTACACACTCTCCCCACACTCTGAGTGAAGCTCGTTCCACACTCTCCATACCCTCTGAGTGAAACTCGTTCCACACTCCCCCACCCTCTGATTGAAGCTCGTTCCACACTCTCCGCGCTCTCTGCGTGAAACATGTTCCACACTCTCCCCACACTCTGAGTGAAGTTCGTTCCACACTCACACCCCACTCTGAGGGCAGCTCATTCCACACTCACCCCACCCTCTGAGTGAATATCGTTCCACACTCGCCCCACCTCTGAGGGCAGCTGGTTCCACACTCTCCGCACCCTATCAGTGAACCTCATTTCACAGTCTCCCCACACTCTCAGTGAATCTCGTTCCAAACTCTCAACGCCCTCTATGGGCACCACATTCCACACTCTCACAACACTCTGAGTGAAGCTCGTTCCACACTCGCCCCACCTCTGAGTTAAGCTCGTTCCACACTTTCCCCACAATCTGTGAGAAGCTTGTTCCACACTCTCCCCCACCCTCTGAGTGAACCTCGTTCCAAACACTCAACGCCGTCTATGTGCACCACATTTCACACTCTCCCCACACTCTGAGGGCAGCTCATTCCACACTCTCCCCAGACTCTCAGGCAACTCGTTCCACTCACTCACCCTCTGAGTGAATCTCATTCCACACTCTCCCCGCCATTTGCGTGTAGCTCGTTCCACACTCTCCCCACCCTCTGCATGAAGCTCGTGCCACACTCTCCCCGCCCTTTCTGTGAAGCTCGTTCCACACTATCCCCACCCTCTGAGTGAAGCTCGTTCCACACTCGCCCCACCTCTGAGTGAAGCTCGTTCCATACTCTCACCCTCTGAGTGAAGCTCGTTCCACACTCTCACCACCCTCGGAGTGAAGCTCGTTCCACACTCTCACCACACTCTCAGGGCAGCTCGTTCCACACTCTCACACTCTGAGTGATGCTCATTCCAAACTCTCAACGCCCTCTATGGGCACCACATTCCACACTCTCCCCACACTGAGGGCAACTCGCACCACACTCTCCCCACACTCACAGGCAACTCATTCCACTCACTCACCATGTGAGTGAAGCTCGTTCCACACTCTCCCCTCCCTCTGAGGGCAGCTCTTTCCATACACTCACCCTCTGAGTGAAGCTCGTTCCACACTCTCCATACCCTCTGATTGAAGCTCGTTCCACACTCTCCGCGCTCTCTGCGTGAAGCATGTACAACACTCACCCCACCCTCTGAGTGAATATCGTTCCACACTCGCCCCTCCTCTGAGGGCAGCTGGTTCCACACTCTCCGCACCCTATCAGTGAACCTCGTTTCACAGTCTCCCCACACTCTCAGTGAATCTCGTTCAAACTCTCAACGCCCTCTATGGGCACCACATTCCACACACTCTCCCCACACTGAGGGCAGCTCGTTCCACACTCTCCCCACACTCACAGGCAACTCGTTCCACACTCTCCCCTCCCTCTGAGTGAAGCTCGTTCCACACTCTCCCCACCCTCTGTGTGAAGCTCGTACCACACTCTCCCCACCCTCTGGGTGAAGCTCGTTCCACACTCTCACCACACTCACAGGCAACTCGTTCCACACACTCACCATGTGAGTGAAGCTCGTTCCACACTCTCCCCACCCTCTGAGTGAAGCTCGTTCATCACTCTCCCCACCCTCTGCGTGAAGCTTGTACCACACTCACCCTGCCATTTGTGTGAAGCTCGTTCCACGCTCACCCCACCCTCTGTGTGAAGCTCGTACCACACTCTCCCCGCCCTTTGTGTGAAGCTCGTTCAACACTCTCCATACCCTCTGAGTGAAACTCGTTCCACACTCCCCCACCCTCTGATTGAAGCTTGTTCCACACTCTCCCCACCCTCTGAGTGAATATCGTTCAACACTCGCCCTTCCTCTGAGGGCAGCTGGTTCCACACTCTCCGCACCCTATCAGTGAACCTCGTTTCACAGTCTCCCCACACTCTCAGTGAATCTCGTTCCAAACTCTCAACGCCCTCTATGGGCACCACATTCCACACTCTCACCACACTCAGAGGGCAGCTCATTCCACACTCTCCCCAGACTCTCAGGCAACTCGTTCCACTCACTCACCCTCTGAGTGAATGTCGTTTCCACACTCTCCTATCCCTCTGAGTGAAGCTCGTACCACACTCTCCCCATCTTCGGAGTGAAGGTCGTTCTACACTCTCCCCACCCTCTAATTGAAGCTCGTTCTACAATCTACCCAGCCTCTGAGTGAAGCTCGTTCCAAACTCTCCCCATCTTCTGAGTGAAGTTCGTTCCACGCTCTCCCCACCCTCGGAGTGAAGCTCGTTCCACACTCTCACCAACCTCTCAGGGCAGCTCGTTCCACACTCTCACCCGCTGAGTAATGCTCATTCCAAACTCTCAATGCCCTCTATGGGCACCACATTCCACACTCTCCCCACACTGAGGGTAGCTCGTTCCACACTATCCCCACACTAACAGGCAACTCGTTCCACACACTCACCATGTGAGTGAAGCTCGTTCCACACTCTCCCCTCCCTCTGAGTGAAGCTCGTTCCACACTCTCCCCACCCTCTGCGTGAAGCTTGTACCACACTCACCCTGCCATTTGTGTGAAGCTCGTTCCACGCTCACCCCACCCTCTGTGTGAAGCTCGTACCACACTCTCCCCGCCCTTTGTGTGAAGCTCGTTCCACACTCTCCATACCCTCTGAGTGAAACTCGTTCCACACTCCCCCACCCTCTGATTGAAGCTTGTTCCACACTCTCCGCGCTCTCTGCGTGAAACATGTTCCACACTCACACCCCACTCTGAGGGCAGCTCATTCCACACTCACCCCATCCTCTGAGTGAATATCGTTCCACACTCGCCCCACCTCTGAGGGCAGCTGGTTCCACACTCTCCGCACCCTATCAGTGAACCTCATTTCACAGTCTCCCCACACTCTCAGTGAATCTCGTTCCAAACTCTCAACGCCATCTATGGGCACCACATTCCACACTCTCACAACACTCTGAGTGAAGCTCGTTCCACACTCACCCCACCTCTGAGTGAAGCTCGTTCCACACTTTCCCCACAATCTGTGAGAAGCTTGTTCCACACTCTCCCCACCCTCTGAGTGAACCTCGTTCCAAACACTCAACGCCGTCTATGGGCACCACATTTCACACTCTCCCCACACTCTGAGGGCAGCTCATTCCACACTCTCCCCAGACTCTCAGGCAACTCGTTCCACACTCACACCCTCTGAGTGAATCTCATTCCACACTCTCCCCGCCATTTGCGTGTAGCTCGTTCCACACTCTCCCCACCCTCTGCATGAAGCTCGTGCCACACTCTCCCCGCCCTTTCTGTGAAGCTCGTTCCACGCTCTCCCCACCCTCTGAGTGAAGCTCGTTCCACACTCGCCCCACCTCTGAGTGAAGCTCGTTCCACACTCTCACACTCTGAGTGATGCTCATTCCATACTCTCAACGCCCTCTATGGGCACCACATTCCACACTCTCCCCACACTGAGGGCAACTCGCACCACACTCTCCCCACACTCACAGGCAACTCGTTCCACTCACTCACCATGTGAGTGAAGCTCGTTCCACACTCTCCCCTCCCTCTGAGGGCTGCTCTTTCCATACACTCACCCTCTGAATGAAGATCGTTCCACACTCTCCCCACCCTCTGAGTGAACCTCGTTCCAAACACTCAACGATGTCTATGGGCACCACATTTCACACTCTCCCCACACTCTGAGGGCAGCTCATTCCACACTCTCCCCAGACTCTCAGGCAACTCGTTCCACACTCACACCCTCTGAGTGAATCTCATTCCACACTCTCCCCGCCCTTTGCGTGAAGCTCGTTCCAAATTCGCCCCACCCTCTGCATGAAGCTCGTGCCACACTATCCCTGCCCTTTGTGTGAAGCTCGTTCCACACTCTCCCCACCCTCTGGGTGAAGCTCGTTCCACACTCTCCCCACACTCTGAGTGAAGCTCGTTCCACAAACTACACAGCCTCTGAGTGAATCTCGTTCCACACTCTCCCCTCCCTCTGAGTGAAGCTCGTACCACACTCTCCCCATCTTCGGAGAGAAGGTCGTTCTACACTCTCCCCACCCTCTGAGTGAAGCTCGTTCCACACTCTCTCCCTCTGAGTGAAGCTCATTCTAACTCTCCCCAACCTCTGAGTGAAGTTCGTTCCACACTCTCCCCACCCTCATAGTGAAGCTCGTTCCACGCTCCCCCCAGCATCTGCGTTAAGCTCATTCCACACTCTCACCACCCTCGGAGTGAATCTCGTTCCACGCTCTCCCCAAACTCTCAGGGAAGCTCGTTCCACACTCTCACCCTCTGAGTGATGCTTGTTCCACACTCTCACCCTCTGAGAGAAGCTCATTCCACACCCTCCCCAGACTCTCAGGCAACTCGTTCAACACTCTCACCACCCTCTGAGTGAAGCTCGTTCCACACTCTCCCCACCCTCTGCGTTAAGCTCGTTCCACACTCTCACCACCCTCTGAGTTAAGCACGTTCCACACTCTCACCCTCTGAGTGAAGCTCGTTCCACACTCTCCCCACCCTCTGTGTGAAGCTCGTACCACACTCTCCCCACCCTCTGGGTGAAGCTCGTTCCACACTCTCACCACAATCTGAGTGAAGCTCGTTCCACACTCTCCATACCCTCTGAGTGAAACTCGTTCCACACTCTCCCCACACTCACAGGCAACTCGTTCCACACACTCACCATGTGAGTGAAGCTCGTTCCACACTCTCCCCTCCCTCTGAGTGAAGCTCGTTCCACACTCTCCCCACCCTCTGAGTGAAGCTCGTTCATCACTCTCCCCACCCTCTGCGTGTAGCTTGTACCACACTCACCCTGCCATTTGTGTGAAGCTCGTTCCACGCTCACCCCACCCTCTGTGTGAAGCTCGTACCACACTCTCCCCGCCCTTTGTGTGAAGCTCGTTCAACACTCTCCATACCCTCTGAGTGAAACTCGTTCCACACTCCCCCACCCTCTGATTGAAGCTTGTTCCACACTCTCCCCACCCTCTGAGTGAATATCGTTCCACACTCGCCCTTCCTCTGAGGGCATCTGGTTCCACACTCTCCGCACCCTATCAGTGAACCTCGTTTCACAGTCTCCCCACACTCTCAGTGAATCTCGTTCCAAACTCTCAACGCCCTCTATGGGCACCACATTCCACACTCTCACCACACTCAGAGGGCAGCTCATTCCACACTCTCCCCAGACTCTCAGGCAACTCGTTCCACTCACTCACCCTCTGAGTGAATGTCGTTCCACACTCTCCCCTCCCTCTGAGTGAAGCTCGTACCACACTCTCCCCATCTTCAGAGTGAAGGTCGTTCTACACTCTCCCCACCCTCTAATTGAAGCTCGTTCTACAATCTACCCAGCCTCTGAGTGAAGCTCGTTCCAAACTCTCACCAACCTCTCAGGGCAGCTCGTACCACACTCTCCCCATCTTCTGAGTGAAGCTCGTTCCACGCTCTCCCCACCCTCGGAGTGAAGCTCGTTCCACACTCTCACCAACCTCTCAGGGCAGCTCGTTCCACACTCTCACCCGCTGAGTAATGCTCATTCCAAACTCTCAATGCCCTCTATGGGCACCACATTCCACACTCTCCCCACACTGAGGGTAGCTCGTTCCACACTATCCCCACACTAACAGGCAACTCGTTCCACACACTCACCATGTGAGTGAAGCTCGTTCCACACTCTCCCCTCCCTCTGAGTGAAGCTCGTTCCACACTCTCCCCACCCTCTGCGTGAAGCTTGTACCACACTCACCCTGCCATTTGTGTGAAGCTCGTTCCACGCTCACCCCACCCTCTGTGTGAAGCTCGTACCACACTCTCCCCGCCCTTTGTGTGAAGCTCGTTCCACACTCTCCATACCCTCTGAGTGAAACTCGTTCCACACTCCCCCACCCTCTGATTGAAGCTTGTTCCACACTCTCCGCGCTCTCTGCGTGAAACATGTTCCACACTCACACCCCACTCTGAGGGCAGCTCATTCCACACTCACCCCATCCTCTGAGTGAATATCGTTCCACACTCGCCCCACCTCTGAGGGCAGCTGGTTCCACACTCTCCGCACCCTATCAGTGAACCTCATTTCACAGTCTCCCCACACTCTCAGTGAATCTCGTTCCAAACTCTCAACGCCATCTATGGGCACCACATTCCACACTCTCACAACACTCTGAGTGAAGCTCGTTCCACACTCACCCCACCTCTGAGTGAAGCTCGTTCCACACTTTCCCCACAATCTGTGAGAAGCTTGTTCCACACTCTCCCCACCCTCTGAGTGAACCTCGTTCCAAACACTCAACGCCGTCTATGGGCACCACATTTCACACTCTCCCCACACTCTGAGGGCAGCTCATTCCACACTCTCCCCAGACTCTCAGGCAACTCGTTCCACACTCACACCCTCTGAGTGAATCTCATTCCACACTCTCCCCGCCATTTGCGTGTAGCTCGTTCCACACTCTCCCCACCCTCTGCATGAAGCTCGTGCCACACTCTCCCCGCCCTTTCTGTGAAGCTCGTTCCACGCTCTCCCCACCCTCTGAGTGAAGCTCGTTCCACACTCGCCCCACCTCTGAGTGAAGCTCGTTCCACACTCTCACACTCTGAGTGATGCTCATTCCATACTCTCAACGCCCTCTATGGGCACCACATTCCACACTCTCCCCACACTGAGGGCAACTCGCACCACACTCTCCCCACACTCACAGGCAACTCGTTCCACTCACTCACCATGTGAGTGAAGCTCGTTCCACACTCTCCCCTCCCTCTGAGGGCTGCTCTTTCCATACACTCACCCTCTGAATGAAGATCGTTCCACACTCTCCCCACCCTCTGAGTGAACCTCGTTCCAAACACTCAACGATGTCTATGGGCACCACATTTCACACTCTCCCCACACTCTGAGGGCAGCTCATTCCACACTCTCCCCAGACTCTCAGGCAACTCGTTCCACACTCACACCCTCTGAGTGAATCTCATTCCACACTCTCCCCGCCCTTTGCGTGAAGCTCGTTCCAAATTCGCCCCACCCTCTGCATGAAGCTCGTGCCACACTATCCCTGCCCTTTGTGTGAAGCTCGTTCCACACTCTCCCCACCCTCTGGGTGAAGCTCGTTCCACACTCTCCCCACACTCTGAGTGAAGCTCGTTCCACAAACTACACAGCCTCTGAGTGAATCTCGTTCCACACTCTCCCCTCCCTCTGAGTGAAGCTCGTACCACACTCTCCCCATCTTCGGAGAGAAGGTCGTTCTACACTCTCCCCACCCTCTGAGTGAAGCTCGTTCCACACTCTCTCCCTCTGAGTGAAGCTCATTCTAACTCTCCCCAACCTCTGAGTGAAGTTCGTTCCACACTCTCACCACCCTCGTAGTGAAGCTCGTTCCACGCTCCCCCCAGCATCTGCGTTAAGCTCATTCCACACTCTCACCACCCTCGGAGTGAATCTCGTTCCACGCTCTCCCCAAACTCTCAGGGAAGCTCGTTCCACACTCTCACCCTCTGAGTGATGCTTGTTCCACACTCTCACCCTCTGAGAGAAGCTCATTCCACACCCTCCCCAGACTCTCAGGCAACTCGTTCAACACTCTCACCACCCTCTGAGTGAAGCTCGTTCCACACTCTCCCCACCCTCTGCGTTAAGCTCGTTCCACACTCTCACCACCCTCTGAGTTAAGCACGTTCCACACTC
This sequence comes from Hypanus sabinus, assembly GCF_030144855.1. Lineage (NCBI taxonomy): Eukaryota > Metazoa > Chordata > Chondrichthyes > Myliobatiformes > Dasyatidae > Hypanus > Hypanus sabinus. The sequence continues at coordinate 10,123,522 of NC_082713.1, forward strand.
TCACCCTCTGAGTGAAGCTCGTTCCACACTCTCCCCACCCTCTGTGTGAAGCTCGTACCACACTCTCCCCACCCTCTGGGTGAAGCTCGTTCCACACTCTCACCACAATCTGAGTGAAGCTCGTTCCACACTCTCCATACCCTCTGAGTGAAACTCGTTCCACACTCTCCCCACACTCACAGGCAACTCGTTCCACACACTCACCATGTGAGTGAAGCTCGTTCCACACTCTCCCCTCCCTCTGAGTGAAGCTCGTTCCACACTCTCCCCACCCTCTGAGTGAAGCTCGTTCATCACTCTCCCCACCCTCTGCGTGTAGCTTGTACCACACTCACCCTGCCATTTGTGTGAAGCTCGTTCCACGCTCACCCCACCCTCTGTGTGAAGCTCGTACCACACTCTCCCCGCCCTTTGTGTGAAGCTCGTTCAACACTCTCCATACCCTCTGAGTGAAACTCGTTCCACACTCCCCCACCCTCTGATTGAAGCTTGTTCCACACTCTCCCCACCCTCTGAGTGAATATCGTTCCACACTCGCCCTTCCTCTGAGGGCATCTGGTTCCACACTCTCCGCACCCTATCAGTGAACCTCGTTTCACAGTCTCCCCACACTCTCAGTGAATCTCGTTCCAAACTCTCAACGCCCTCTATGGGCACCACATTCCACACTCTCACCACACTCAGAGGGCAGCTCATTCCACACTCTCCCCAGACTCTCAGGCAACTCGTTCCACTCACTCACCCTCTGAGTGAATGTCGTTCCACACTCTCCCCTCCCTCTGAGTGAAGCTCGTACCACACTCTCCCCATCTTCAGAGTGAAGGTCGTTCTACACTCTCCCCACCCTCTAATTGAAGCTCGTTCTACAATCTACCCAGCCTCTGAGTGAAGCTCGTTCCAAACTCTCACCAACCTCTCAGGGCAGCTCGTACCACACTCTCCCCATCTTCTGAGTGAAGCTAGTTCCACGCTCTCCCCACCCTCGGAGTGAAGCTCGTTCCACACTCTCACCAACCTCTCAGGGCAGCTCGTTCCACACTCTCACCCGCTGAGTAATGCTCATTCCAAACTCTCAATGCCCTCTATGGGCACCACATTCCACACTCTCCCCACACTGAGGGCAGCTCGTTCCACACTCTCCCCACACTAACAGGCAACTCGTTCCACACACTCACCATGTGAGTGAAGCTCGTTCCACACTCTCCCCTCCCTCTGAGTGAAGCTCGTTCCACACTCTCCATACCCTCTGAGTGAAGCTCGTTCCACACTCTCCATACCCTCTGATTGAAGCTCGTTCCACACTCTCCGCGCTCTCTGCGTGAAGCATGTTCCACACTCACCCCACCCTCTGAGTGAATATCGTTCCACACTCGCCCCTCCTCTGAGGGCAGCTGGTTCCACACTCTCCGCACCCTATCAGTGAACCTCGTTTCACAGTCTCCCCACACTCTCAGTGAATCTCGTTCCAAACTCTCAACGCCCTCTATGGGCACCACATTCCACACTCTCCCCACACTCTGAGGGCAGCTCATTCCACACTCTCCCCAGACTCTCAGGCAACTCGTTCCACACTCACACCCTCTGAGTGAATCTCATTCCACACTCTCCCTGCCCTTTGCGTGAAGCTCGTGCCACACTCTCCCCACCCTCTGCGTGAAGCTCGTACCACACTCTCCCTGCCCTTTGTGTGAAGCTCGTTCCACACTCTATGGGCACCACATTCCACTCTCTCCCCAGACTCTGAGGGCATCTCGTTCCACACTCTCCTCACACTCTCAGGCAATTCGTTCCACTCACTCACCCTCTGAGTGAATCTCGTTCCACACTCTCCCCATCTTCGGAGTGAAGGTCGTTCTACACTCTCCCCACCCTCTGAGTGAAGCTCGTTCCACACTCTCACCCTCTGAGTGAAGCTCATTCCAAACTCTCCCCAACCTCTGCGTTAAGCTCGTTCCAAACTCTCCTCACACTCTCAGGCAATTCGTTCCACTCACTCACCCTCTGAGTGAATCTCGTTCCACACTCTCCCCAGCTTCTGAGTGAATCTCGTTCCACGCTCTCCCCACCCTCTCAGGGCAGCTCGTTCCACACTCTCACCCTCTGAGTGATGCTTGTTCCACACTCTCACCCTCTGAGAGAAGCTCATTCCACACCCTCCCCACCCTCTGAGTGAAGCTCGTTCCACACTCTCCCCAGCTTCTGAGTGAAGCTCGTTCCAAACTCTCACCACCCTCGGAGTGAATCTCGTTCCACGCTCTCCCCAAACTCTCAGGGCAGCTCGTTCCACACTCTCACCCTCTGAGTCATGCTTGTTCCACACTCTCACCCTCTGAGAGAAGCTCATTCCACACCCTCCCCACCCTCTGAGTGAAGATCATTCCACAATCTCCCCAGCCTCTGAGTGTAGCTCATTCCACACTCACCCCACCCTCTGAGTGAAACTCGTTCCACACTCCCCCACCCTCTGAGTGAAGCTCATTCCACACTCTCCACGCTCTCTGCTTGAAGCACGTTCCACACTCTCCCCACAATCTGAGTGAAGCTCGTTCAACACTCTCACCACCCTCTGAGTGAAGCTCGTTCCACACTCTCCCCACCCTCTGCGTTAAGCTCCTTCCACACTCTCACCACCCTCTGAGTTAAGCTCGTTCCATACTCTCAACACCCTCCGAGCGAAGCTCGTTCCACGCTCTCCCCACACTCCGCGATAAGCTCGTTCCACGCTCCCCCCACCATCTGCGTTAAGCTCGTTCCACACTCACCACCCTCGGAGTGAATCTCGTTCCACGCTCTCCCCAAACTCTCAGGACAGCTCGTTCCACACTCTCACCCTCTGAGTGATGCTTGTTCCACACTCTCCCCACCCTCTGAGTGAAGCTCATTCCACAATCTCCCCAGCCTCTGAGTGTTGCTCATTCCACACTCACCCCACCCTCTGAGTGAAACTCGTTCCACACTCCCCCACCCTCTGAGTGAAGCTCGTTCCACACTCTCCACGCTCTCTGCTTGAAGCACGTTCCACACTCTCCCCACACTCTGAGTGAAGTTCGTTCCACACTCTCACCCCACTCTGAGTGAAGCTCGTTCCACACTCTCACCACCCTCTGAGTGAAGCTCGTTCCACACTCTCCCCACACTCTGAGTGAAGTTCGTTCCACACTCTCACCCCACTCTGAGTGAAGCACATTCCACACTCTCCCCACACTCTGCAATAAGCTTGTTCCACACTCTCACCACCCTCATAGTGAAGCTCATTCCATGCTCCCCCCACCATCTGCGTTAAGCTCGTTCCACACCCTCACCACCCTCGGAGTGAATCTCGTTCCACGCTCTCCCCAACCTCTCAGGGTAGCTCATTCCACACTCTCACGCTCTGAGTGATGCTCGTTACACACTCTCACCCTCTGAGTGAAGCTCATTCCACACCCTCCCCACCCTCTGAGTGAATCTCGTTCCACGCTCTCCCCACCCTCTCAGGGCAGCTCGTTCCACACACTCACCCTTGGAGTGAAACTCATTCCACACTGTCCCCACACTCTGAGTGAAGCTCGTTCCACATTCTCCCCACAATGAGTGAAGCTCGTTCCACACTCTCCCCACCCTCTGCGTTAAGCTCATTCCACACTCTCACCACCCTCTGTTAAGCTCGTTCCACATTCTCACCCTCTGAGTGAAGCGCATTCCATGCTCTCCCCACACTCTGTGTTAAGCTCGTTCCACACTCTCACCACCCTCGTAGTGAAGCTCGTTCCACACTCTCACCACCCTCGTAGTGAAGCACGTTCCACGATCTCCCCACCCTCTCAGAGCAGCTAGTTCCACATTCTCACCCTCTGAGTGATGCTCGCACTACACTCTCACCCTCTGAGTGAAGTTCATTCCACACCCTCCCCACCTTCTGTGTGAAGCTCGTTTCACGCTCTCCCCACCCTCTCAGGGCAGCTCGTTCCACACTCTCCCCACCCTCTGAGTGAAGCTCGTTCCACAATCACCACAGCCTCTGAGTGAAGCCCGTTCCACACTCTCCCAACCCTCTGATTGAAGCTCGTTCCACAATCTACCCAGCCTCTGAGTGAAGCCCGTTCCACACTCTCCCAACCCTCTGATTGAAGCTCGTTCCACAATCTACCCAGCTTCTGAGTGAAGCTCGTTCCACACTCGACCCACACTCACAGGCAACTCGTTCCACTCACTCACCATGTGAGTGAAGCTCGTTCCACACTCTCCCCTCCCTCTGAGGGCAGCTCTTTCCATACACTCACCCTCTGAGTGAAGCTCGTTCCACACTCTCCATACCCTCTGAGTGAAGCTCGTTCACACACTCTCCGCGCTCTCTGCGTGAAGCATGTTCCACACTCACCCCACCCTCTGAGTGAATATCGTTCCACACTCGCCCCTCCTCTGAGGGCAGCTGGTTCCACACTCTCCCCACACTCTGAGGGCAGCTCATTCCACACTCTCCCCAGACTCTCAGGCAACTCGTTCCACACTCACACCCTCTGAGTGAATCTCATTCCACACTCTCCCTGCCCTTTGCGTGAAGCTCGTGCCACACTCTCCCCACCCTCTGCGTGAAGCTCGTACCACACTCTCCCTGCCCTTTGTGTGAAGCTCGTTCCACACTCTATGGGCACCACATTCCACTCTCTCCCCAGACTCTGAGGGCATCTCGTTCCACACTCTCCTCACACTCTCAGGCAATTCGTTCCACTCACTCACCCTCTGAGTGAATCTCGTTCCACACTCTCCCCATCTTCGGAGTGAAGGTCGTTCTACACTCTCCCCACCCTCTGAGTGAAGCTCGTTCCACACTCTCACCCTCTGAGTGAAGCTCATTCCAAACTCTCCCCAACCTCTGCGTTAAGCTCGTTCCACACTCTCCCCACCCTCTGAGTGAAGCTCGTTCCACACTCTCCCCAGCTTCTGAGTGAAGCTCGTTCCAAACTCTCACCACCCTCGTAGTGAAGCTCGTTCCACACTCTCACCACACTCTCAGGGCAGCTCGTTCCACACTCTCACCCTCTGAGTGATGCTTGTTCCACACTCTCACCCTCTGAGAGAAGCTCATTCCACACCCTCCCCACCTTCTGAGTGAAGCTCGTTCCACACTCTCCCCAGCTTCTGAGTGAAGCTCGTTCCAAACTCTCACCACCCTCGTAGTGAAGCTCGTTCCACACTCTCACCACACTCTGCGATAAGCTCGTTCCACACTCTCACCACCCTCGTAGTGAATCTCGTTCCACGCTCTCCCCAAACTCTCAGGGCAGCTCGTTCCACACTCTCACCCTCTGAGAGAAGCTCATTCCACACCCTCCCCACCCTCTGAGTGAAGATCATTCCACAATCTCCCCAGCCTCTGAGTGTAGCTCATTCCACACTCACCCCACCCTCTGAGTGAAACTCGTTCCACACTCCCCCACCCTCTGAGTGAAGCTCATTCCACACTCTCCACGCTCTCTGCTTGAAGCACGTTCCACACTCTCCCCACAATCTGAGTGAAGCTCGTTCCACACTCTCACCACCCTCTGAGTGAAGCTCGTTCCACACTCTCCCCACCCTCTGCGTTAAGCTCCTTCCACACTCTCACCACCCTCTGAGTTAAGCTCGTTCCATACTCTCAACACCCTCCGAGCGAAGCTCGTTCCACGCTCTCCCCACACTCCGCGATAAGCTCGTTCCACACTCTCACCACCGTCGTAGTGAAGCTCGTTCCACACTCACCACCCTCGGAGTGAATCTCGTTCCACGCTCTCCCCAAACTCTCAGGACAACTCGTTCCACACTCTCACCCTCTGAGTGATGCTCGTTCCACACTCTCCCCACCCTCTGAGTGAAGCTCATTCCACAATCTCCCCAGCCTCTGAGTGTTGCTCATTCCACACTCACCCCACCCTCTGAGTGAAACTCGTTCCACACTCCCCCACCCTCTGAGTGAAGCTCGTTCCACACTCTCCACGCTCTCTGCTTGAAGCACGTTCCACACTCTCCCCACACTCTGAGTGAAGTTCGTTCCACACTCTCACCCCACTCTGAGGGCAGCTCGTTCCACACTCACCCCACCCTCTGAGTGAAGCACGTTCCACACTCTCACCACCCTCTGAGTGAAGCTCATTCCATGCTCCCCCCACCATCTGCGTTAAGCTCGTTCCACACCCTCCCCACCCTCTGAGTGAATCTCGTTCCACGCTCTCCCCACCCTCTCAGGGCAGCTCGTTCCACACACTCACCCTTGGAGTGAAACTCATTCCACACTCTCCCCACACTCTGAGTGAAGCTCGTTCCACATTCTCCCCACAATGAGTGAAGCTCGTTCCACACTCTCCCCACAATGAGTGAAGCTCGTTCCACACACTCCCCACCCTCTGCGTTAAGCTCGTTCCACACTCTCACCACCCTCTGCGTTAAGCTCGTTCCACACTCTCACCACCCTCGTAGTGAAGCTCGTTCCACACTCTCACCACCCTCGTAGTGAAGCACGTTCCACGCTCTCCCCACCCTCTCAGAGCAGCTAGTTACACATTCTCACCCTCTGAGTGATGCTCACACTACACTCTCACCCTCTGAGTGAAGTTCATTCCACACCCTCCCCACCTTCTGTGTGAAGCTCGTTTCACGCTCTCCCCACCTTCTCAGGGCAGCTCGTTCCACACTCTCCCCACCCTCTGAGTGAAGCTCGTTCCACAATCACCCCAGCCTCTGAGTGAAGCCCGTTCCACACTCTCCCAACCCTCTGATTGAAGCTCGTTCCACAATCTACCCAGCCTCTGAGTGAAGCTCGTTCCACACTCGCCCCACCTCTGTGAAGCTTGTTCCACAATCACCCCAGCCTCTGAGTGAAGCCCGTTCCACACTCTCCCAACCCTCTGATTGAAGCTCGTTCCACAATCACCCCAGCCTCTGAGTGAAGCCCGTTCCACACTCTCCCAACCCTCTGATTGAAGCTCGTTCCACACTCGCCCCACACTCACAGGCAACTCATTCCACTCACTCACCATGTGAGTGAAGCTCGTTCCACACTCTCCCCTCCCTCTGAGGGCAGCTCTTTCCATACACTCACCCTCTGAGTGAAGCTCGTTCCACACTCTCCATACCCTCTGAGTGAAGCTCGTTCACACACTCTCCGCGCTCTCTGCGTGAAGCATGTTCCACACTCACCCCACCCTCTGAGTGAATATCGTTCCACACTCGCCCCTCCTCTGAGGGCAGCTGGTTCCACACTCTCCGCACCCTATCAGCGAACCTCGTTTCACAGTCTCCCCACACGCTCAGTGAATCTCGTTACAAACTCTCAACGCCCTCTATGGGCACCACATTCCACACTCTCACCACCCTCTGAGTGAAGCTCGTTCCACGCTCTCCCCACACTCTGTGTTAAGCTCGTTCCACACTCACACCACCCTCTGAGTGAAGCTCGTTCCACACTTTCCCCACACTCACAGGCAACTCGTTCCACACTCTCCCCTCCCTCTGAGTGAAGCTCGTTCCACACTCTCCCCATCTTCTGAGTGAAGCTCGTTCCACGCTCTCCCCACACTCTGTGTTAAGCTCGTTCCACACTCTCACCACCCTCGGAGTGAAGCTCATTCCACGCTCTCCCCGCACTCTGTGTTAAGCTCGTTCCACACTCGCCCCACCTCTGAGTGAAGCTCGTTCCACACTCTCCCCATCTTCTGAGTGAAGCTCGTTCCATGCTCTCCCCACACTCTGTGTTAAGCTCATTCCACATTCTCACCAACCTCTCAGGGCAGCTCGTTCCACACTCTCACACTCTGAGTGATGCTCATTCCAAACTCTCAACGCCCTCTATGGGCACCATATTCCACACTCTCCCCACACTGAGGGCAGCTCGTTCCACACTCTCCCCACACTCACAGGCAACTCGTTCCACTCACTCACCATGTGAGTGAAGCTCGTTCCACACTCTCCCGTCCCTCTGAGGGCAGCTCTTTCCATACACTCACCCTCTGAGTGAAGCTCGTTCCACACTCTCCCCACAATGAGTGAAGCTCGTTCCACACTCTCCCCACAATGAGTGAAGCTCGTTCCACACACTCCCCACCCTCTGCGTTAAGCTCGTTCCACACTCTCACCACCCTCTGCGTTAAGCTCGTTCCACACTCTCACCACCCTCGTAGTGAAGCTCGTTCCACACTCTCACCACCCTCGTAGTGAAGCACGTTCCACGCTCTCCCCACCCTCTCAGAGCAGCTAGTTACACATTCTCACCCTCTGAGTGATGCTCACACTACACTCTCACCCTCTGAGTGAAGTTCATTCCACACCCTCCCCACCTTCTGTGTGAAGCTCGTTTCACGCTCTCCCCACCTTCTCAGGGCAGCTCGTTCCACACTCTCCCCACCCTCTGAGTGAAGCTCGTTCCACAATCACCCCAGCCTCTGAGTGAAGCCCGTTCCACACTCTCCCAACCCTCTGATTGAAGCTCGTTCCACAATCTACCCAGCCTCTGAGTGAAGCTCGTTCCACACTCGCCCCACCTCTGTGAAGCTTGTTCCACAATCACCCCAGCCTCTGAGTGAAGCCCGTTCCACACTCTCCCAACCCTCTGATTGAAGCTCGTTCCACAATCACCCCAGCCTCTGAGTGAAGCCCGTTCCACACTCTCCCAACCCTCTGATTGAAGCTCGTTCCACACTCGCCCCACACTCACAGGCAACTCATTCCACTCACTCACCATGTGAGTGAAGCTCGTTCCACACTCTCCCCTCCCTCTGAGGGCAGCTCTTTCCATACACTCACCCTCTGAGTGAAGCTCGTTCCACACTCTCCATACCCTCTGAGTGAAGCTCGTTCACACACTCTCCGCGCTCTCTGCGTGAAGCATGTTCCACACTCACCCCACCCTCTGAGTGAATATCGTTCCACACTCGCCCCTCCTCTGAGGGCAGCTGGTTCCACACTCTCCGCACCCTATCAGCGAACCTCGTTTCACAGTCTCCCCACACGCTCAGTGAATCTCGTTACAAACTCTCAACGCCCTCTATGGGCACCACATTCCACACTCTCACCACCCTCTGAGTGAAGCTCGTTCCACGCTCTCCCCACACTCTGTGTTAAGCTCGTTCCACACTCACACCACCCTCTGAGTGAAGCTCGTTCCACACTTTCCCCACACTCACAGGCAACTCGTTCCACACTCTCCCCTCCCTCTGAGTGAAGCTCGTTCCACACTCTCCCCATCTTCTGAGTGAAGCTCGTTCCACGCTCTCCCCACACTCTGTGTTAAGCTCGTTCCACACTCTCACCACCCTCGGAGTGAAGCTCATTCCACGCTCTCCCCGCACTCTGTGTTAAGCTCGTTCCACACTCGCCCCACCTCTGAGTGAAGCTCGTTCCACACTCTCCCCATCTTCTGAGTGAAGCTCGTTCCATGCTCTCCCCACACTCTGTGTTAAGCTCATTCCACATTCTCACCAACCTCTCAGGGCAGCTCGTTCCACACTCTCACACTCTGAGTGATGCTCATTCCAAACTCTCAACGCCCTCTATGGGCACCATATTCCACACTCTCCCCACACTGAGGGCAGCTCGTTCCACACTCTCCCCACACTCACAGGCAACTCGTTCCACTCACTCACCATGTGAGTGAAGCTCGTTCCACACTCTCCCGTCCCTCTGAGGGCAGCTCTTTCCATACACTCACCCTCTGAGTGAAGCTCGTTCCACACTCTCCCCTCCCTCTGAGGGCAGTTCTTTCCATACAGTCACCCTCTGATTGAAGCTCGTTCCACACTCTCCATACCCTCTGATTGAAGCTCGTTCCACACTCTCCGCGCTCTCTGCGTGAAGCATGTTCCACACTCACCCCACCCTCTGAGTGAATATCGTTCCACACTCGCCCCTCCTCTGAGGGCAGCTGGTTCCACACTCTCCGCACCCTATCAGTGAACCTCGTTTCACAGTCTCCCCACACTCTCAGTGAATCTCGTTCCAAACTCTCAACGCCCTCTATGGGCACCACATTCCACACTCTCCCCACACTCTGAGGGCAGCTCATTCCACACTCTCCCCAGACTCTCAGGCAACTCGTTCCACACTCACACCCTCTGAGTGAATCTCATTCCACACTCTCCCCGCCCTTTGCGTGAAGCTCGTGCCACACTCTCCCCACCCTCTGTGTGAAGCTCGTACCACACTCTCCCCACCCTCTGCGTGAAGCTCGTGCCATACTCTCCCCACCCTCGGAGTGAACCTCGTTCCACACTCTCCCCACACTCTGAGGGCAGCTCGTTCCACACTCTCCCCACACTCTCAGGCAACTCGTTCCACACACACCATGTGAGTGAAGCTTGTTCCACACTCTCCCCACCCTCTGAGTGAAGCTCGTACCACACTCTCCCCACCCTCTGTGTGAAGCTCGTTTCCACACTCTCCCCACCCTCTGGGTGAAGCTCGTTCTACACTCCCCCACCCTCTGAGTGAAACTCGTTCCTCAGTCCCCCACCCTCTGAGTGAAGCTCGTTCCACACTCCCCCACCCTCTGAGTGAAGCTCGTTCCACACTCTCCCCACCCTCTCAGTGAAGCTCGTACCACACTCTCCCCACCCTCTGCGTGAAGCTCGTACCACACTCTCCCCGCCATTTATGTGAAGCTCGTTCCACGCTCACCCCACCCTCTGTGTGAAGCTCGTATCACACTCTCCCCACCCTCTGGGTGAAGCTCGTTCTACACTCTCTCCACCCTCTGTGTGAAGCTCGTTCCACAATTTCCCCACACTCACAGGCAACTCGTTCCACTCACTCACCATGTGAGTGAAGCTCATTCCACACTCTCCCCTCCCTCTGAGTGAAGCTCTTTCCACACTCTCCCCACCCTCTGAGTGAAGCATGTTCCACACTCACCCCACCCTCTGAGTGAATATCGTTCCACACTCGCCCTTCCTCTGAGGGCAGCTGGTTCCACACTCTCCGCACCCTATCAGTGAACCTCGTTTCACAGTCTCCCCACACTCTCAGTGAATCTGGTTCCAAACTCTCAACGCCCTCTATGGGCACCACATTCCACACTCTCACCACACTCTGAGGGCAGCTCATTCCACACTCTCCCCAGAATCTCAGGCAACTCGTTCCACACTCACACCCTCTGAGTGAATCTCATTCCACACTCTCCCTGCCCTTTGCGTGAAGCTCGTGCCACACTCTCCCCACCCTCTGCGTGAAGGTCGTACCACACTCTCCCCGCCCATTGTGTGAAGCTCGTTCCACGCTCTCGCCACTATCTGCGTTAAGCTCGTTCCACACCCTCCCCACCCTCGGAGTGAAGCTCGTTCCACACTCTCCCCACACTCTGAGGGCAGCTCGTTCCACACTCTCCCCACACTCTCAGGCAACTCGTTCCACACACACCATGTGAGTGAAGCTCATTCCACACTCTCCCCACCCTCTGAGTGAAGCTCGTACCACACTCTCCCCACACTCTGAGTGAAGCTCGTTCCACACTCTCAGGGCAGCTCGTTCAACACTCTCACACTCTGCGTGATGCTTGTTCCACACTCTCACCCTCTGAGTGATGCTCATTCCAAACTCTCAACGCCCTCTAGGGGCACCACATTCCACACTCTCCCCACACTCTCAGGCAACTCGTTCAACACACACCATGTGAGTGAAGCTCGTTCCACACTCTCCCCACCCTCTGAGTGAAGCTCGTTCCACACTCTCCCCACACTCTCAGGGCAGCTCGTTCAACACTCTCACACTCTGCGTGATGCTTGTTCCACACTCTCACCCTCTGAGTGATGCTCATTCCAAACTCTCAACGCCCTCTAGGGGCACCACATTCCACACTCTCCCCACACTCTCAGGCAACTCGTTCAACACACACCATGTGAGTGAAGCTCGTTCCACACTCTCCCCACCCTCTGAGTGAAGCTCGTACCACACTCTGCCCACCCTCTGAGTGAAGCTCGTACCACACTCTCCCCACCCTCTGCGTGAAGCTCGTACCACACTCACCCCACCCTCTGCGTGAAGCTCGTACCACACTCACCCCACCCTCTGGGTGAAGCTCGTTCTACACTCCCCCACCCTCTGAGTGAAGCTCGTTCCACACTCCCCCACCCTCTGAGTGAAGCTCGTTCCACACTCTCCCACCCTCTGAGTGAAGCTCGTTCCACACTCTCCCCACCCTCTGAGTGAAGCTCGTACCACACTCTCCCCGCCATTTATGTGAAGCTCGTTCCACACTCCCCCACCCTCTGAGTGATGCTCGTTCCACACTCTCCCCACACTCTGAGTGATGCTCTTTCCAAACTCTCAACGACCTCTATGGGCACCACATTCCACACTCTCCCCACACTGAGGGCAGCTCGTTCCACACTCTCCCCACACTCACAGGCAACTCGTTCCACTCACTCACCATGTGAGTGAAGCTCGTTCCACACTCTCCCCTCCCTCTGAGGGCAGCTCTTTCCATACACTCACCCTCTGAGTGAAGCTCGTTCCACACTCTCCCCTCCCTCTGAGGGCAGTTCTTTCCATACACTCACCCTCTGATTGAAGCTCGTTCCACACTCTCCATACCCTCTGAATGAAGCTCGTTCCACACTCTCCGCGCTCTCTGCGTGAAGCATGTTCCACACTCACCCCAACCTCTGAGTGAATATCGTTCCACACTCGCCCTTCCTCTGAGGGCAGCTGGTTCCAAACTCTCCGCACCCTATCAGTGAACCTCGTTTCACAGTCTCCCCACACTCTCAGTGAATCTCGTTCCAAACTCTCAACGCCCCTCTATGGGCACCACATTCCACACTCTCACCACACTCTGTGGGCAGCTCATTCCACACTCTCCCCAGTCTCTCAGGCAACTCGTTCCACACTCACACCCTCTGAGTGAATCTCATTCCACACTCTCCTCGCCCTTTGCGTGAAGCTCGTTCCACAATCTCCCCACCCTCTGAGTGAAGCTCGTTCCACACTCTCCCCGCCCTCTGAGTGAAGCTCGTTCCCACACTCTCCCCATCTTCTGAGTGAAGCTCGTTCCACACTCTCCCCACCCTCTGAGTGAAGCTCGTTCCACACTCTCACCAACCTCTCAGGGCAGCTCGTTCCACACTCTCACACTCTGAGTGATGCTCTTTCCAAACTCTCAACGACCTCTATGGGCACCACATTCCACACTCTCCCCACACTGTGGGCAGCTCGTTCCACACTCTCCCCACACTCACAGGCAACTCGTTCCACTCACTCACCATGTGAGTGAAGCTCGTTCCACACTCACACCCTCTGAGTGAATCTCATTCCACACTCTCCTCGCCCTTTGCGTGAAGCTCGTGCCACACTCTCCCCACCCTCTGCGTGAAGCTCGTACCACACTCTCCCCACCCTCTGCGTGAAGCTCGTACCACACTCTCCCCACCCTCTGCGTGAAGCTCGTGCCACACTCTCCCCGCCCATTGTGTGAAGCTCGTACCACACTCTCCCCACCCTCTGCGTGAAGCTCGTGCCACACTCTCCCCACCCTCTGTGTGAAGCTCGTTCCACGCTCTCCCCACCCTTGGAGTGAAGCTCGTTCCACACTCTCCCCACCCTCGGATTGAAGCTCGTTCCACACTCTCCCCACACTCTGAGTGATGCTCATTCCAAACTCTCAACGCCCTCTATGGGCACCACATTCCACACTCTCCCCACACTGAGGGCAGCTCGTTCCACACTCTCCCCACACTCACAGGCAACTCGTTCCACTCACTCACCATGTGAGTGAAGCTCGTTCCACACTCTCCCCTCCCTCTGAGGGCAGCTCTTTCCATACACTCACCCTCTGAGTGAAGCTCGTTCCACACTCTCCATACCCTCTGAGTGAAGCTCGTTCCACACTCTCCATACCCTCTGATTGAAGCTCGTTCCACACTCTCCGCGCTCTCTGCGTGAAGCATGTTCCACACTCACCCCACCCTCTGAGTGAATATGGTTCCACACTCGCCCTTCCTCTGAGGGCAGCTGGTTCCACACTCTCCGCACCCTATCAGTGAACCTCGTTTCACAGTCTCCCCACACTCTCAGTGAATCTCGTTCCAAACTCTCAACGCCCTCTATGGGCACCACATTCCACACTCTCCCCACACTCTGAGGGCAGCTCATTCCACACTCTCCCCAGACTCTCAGGCAACTCGTTCCACACTCACACCCTCTGAGTGAATCTCATTCCACACTCTCCCCGCCCTTTGCGTGAAGCTCGTGCCACACTCTCCCCACCCTCTGTGTGAAGCTCGTTCCACACTCTCCCCCACCCTCTGAGTGAAACTCGTTCCTCAGTCCCCCACCCTCTGAGTGAAGCTCGTTCCACACTCCCCCACCCTCTGAGTGAAGCTCGTTCCACACTCTCCCCACCCTCTGAGTGAAGCTCGTACCACACTCTCCCCGCCATTTATGTGAAGCTCTTTCCACGCTCACCCCACCCTCTGTGTGAAGCTCGTATCACACTCTCCCCACCCTCTGGGTGAAGCTCGTTCTACACTCTCCCCACCCTCTGTGTGAAGCTCGTTCCACACTTTCCCCACACTCACAGGCAACTCGTTCCACTCACTCACCATGTGAGTGAAGCTCGTTCCACACTCTCCATACCCTCTGATTGAAGCTCGTTCCACACTCTCCGCGCTCTCTGCGTGAAGCATGTTCCACACTCTCCCCACACTCTGAGTGAAGCTCGTTCCACACTCTCCCCACCCTCTGCGTGAAGCATGTTCCACACTCACCCAACCCTCTGAGTGAATATGGTTCCACACTCGCCCCTCCTCTGAGGGCAGCTGGTTCCACACTCTCCGCACCCTATCAGTGAACCTCGTTTCACAGTCTCCCCACACTCTCAGTGAATCTCGTTCCAAACTCTCAACGCCCTCTATGGGCACCACATTCCACACTCTCCCCACACTCTGAGGGCAGCTCATTCCACACTCTCCCCAGACTCTCAGGCAACTCGTTCCACACTCACACCCTCTGAGTGAATCTCATTCCACACTCTCCCCGCCCTTTGCGTGAAGCTCGTGCCACACTCTCCCCACCCTCTGCGTGAAGCTCGTACCACACTCTCCCCACCCTCTGTGTGAAGCTCGTTCCACACTCTCCCCACCCTCTGAGTGAAACTCGTTCCTCAGTCCCCCACCCTCTGAGTGAAGCTCGTTCCACACTCCCCCACCCTCTGAGTGAAGCTCGTTCCACACTCTCCCCACCCTCTGAGTGAAGCTCGTACCACACTCTCCCCGCCATTTATGTGAAGCTCTTTCCACGCTCCACCCCACCCTCTGTGTGAAGCTCGTATCACACTCTCCCCACCCTCTGGGTGAAGCTCGTTCTACACTCTCCCCACCCTCTGTGTGAAGCTCGTTCCACACTTTCCCCACACTCACAGGCAACTCGTTCCACTCACTCACCATGTGAGTGAAGCTCGTTCCACACTCTCCATACCCTCTGATTGAAGCTCGTTCCACACTCTCCGCGCTCTCTGCGTGAAGCATGTTCCACACTCTCCCCACACTCTGAGTGAAGCTCGTTCCACACTCTCCCCACCCTCTGAGTGAAGCATGTTCCACACTCACCCCACCCTCTGAGTGAATATCGTTCCACACTCGCCCTTCCTCTGAGGGCAGCTGGTTCCACACTCTCCGCACCCTATCAGTGAACCTCGTTTCACAGTCTCCCCACACTCTCAGTGAATCTCGTTCCAAACTCTCAACGCCCTCTATGGGCACCACATTCCACACTCTCACCACACTCTGAGGGCAGCTCATTCCACACTCTCCCCAGAATCTCAGGCAACTCGTTCCACACTCACACCCTCTGAGTGAATCTCATTCCACACTCTCCCTGCCCTTTGCGTGAAGCTCGTGCCACACTCTCCCCACCCTCTGCGTGAAGGTCGTACCACACTCTCCCCGCCCATTGTGTGAAGCTCGTTCCACACTCTCCCCACCCTCTGAGTGAAGCTTGTACCACACTCTCCCCACCCTCTGAGTGAAGCTCGTACCACACTCTCCCCACACTCTGAGTGAAGCTCGTTCCACACTCTCCCCACACTCTCAGGGCAGCTCGTTCAACACTCTCACACTCTGCGTGATGCTTGTTCCACACTCTCACCCTCTGAGTGATGCTCATTCCAAACTCTCAACGCCCTCTAGGGGCACCACATTCCACACTCTCCCCACACTCTCAGGCAACTCGTTCAACACACACCATGTGAGTGAAGCTCGTTCCACAATCTCCCCACCCTCTGAGTGAAGCTCGTACCACACTCTCCCCACCCTCTGAGTGAAGCTCGTACCACACTCACCCCACCCTTTGCGTGAAGCTCGTTCCACACTCTCCCCACCCTCTGAGTGAAGCTCGTTCCACACTCTCACCACCCTCGGAGTGAAGCTCGTTCCACACTCTCCCCACCCTCTGAGGGCAGCTCGTTCCACACTCTCACCACCCTCTGAGTGAAGCTCGTTCCACACTCTCCCCACCCTCTGAGTGAAGCTCGTTCCACACTCTCCCCACCCTCTGAGTGAAGCTCGTTCCACACTGTCACCCTCTGAGTGATGCTCGTTCCAAACTCTATGGGCACCACATTCCACTCTCTCCCCAGACTCTGAGGGCAGCTCGTTCCACACTCTCCTCACACTCTCAGGCAACTCGTTCCACTCACTCACCCTCTGAGTGAATCTCGTTCCACACTCTCCCCTCCCTCTGAGTGTAGCTCGTACCACACTCTCCCCATCTTCGGAGTGAAGGTCGTTCTACACTCTCCCCACCCTCTGAGTGAAGCTCGTTCCAAACTCTCACCACCCTCAGAGTTAAGCTCGTTCCACACTCTCACCAACCTCTCAGGGCAGCTCGTTCCACACTCTCACACTCTGAGTGATGCTCTTTCCAAACTCTCAACGACCTCTATGGGCACCACATTCCACACTCTCCCCACACTGAGGGCAGCTCGTTCCACACTCTCCCCACGCTCACAGGCAACTCGTTCCACTCACTCACCATGTGAGTGAAGCTCGTTCCACACTCACACCCTCTGAGTGAATCTCATTCCACACTCTCCTCGCCCTTTGCGTGAAGCTCGTGCCACACTCTCCCCACCCTCTGTGTGAAGCTCGTACCACACTCTCCCCGCCCATTGTGTGAAGCTCGTGCCACACTCTCCCCACCATCTGCGTTAAGCTCGTTCCACACTCTCCCCATCTTCTGAGTGAAGCTCGTTCCACACTCTTCCCACCCTCTGAGTGAAGCTCGTTCCACACTCTCCCCACCCTCTGCGTGAAGCTCGTACCACACTCTCCCCGCCATTTATGTGAAGCTCGTTCCACGCTCACCCCGCCATTTATGTGAAGCTCGTTCCACACTCCCCCACCCTCTGAGTGATGCTCGTTCCACACTCTCCCCACACTCTGAGTGATGCTCTTTCCAAACTCTCAACGACCTCTATGGGCACCACATTCCACACTCTCCCCACACTGAGGGCAGCTCGTTCCACACTCTCCCCACACTCACAGGCAACTCGTTCCACTCACTCACCATGTGAGTGAAGCTCGTTCCACACTCTCCCCTCCCTCTGAGGGCAGCTCTTTCCATACACTCACCCTCTGAGTGAAGCTCGTTCCACACTCTCCCCTCCCTCTGAGGGCAGTTCTTTCCATACACTCACCCTCTGATTGAAGCTCGTTCCACACTCTCCATACCCTCTGAATGAAGCTCGTTCCACACTCTCCGCGCTCTCTGCGTGAAGCATGTTCCACACTCACCCCAACCTCTGAGTGAATATCGTTCCACACTCGCCCTTCCTCTGAGGGCAGCTGGTTCCAAACTCTCCGCACCCTATCAGTGAACCTCGTTTCACAGTCTCCCCACACTCTCAGTGAATCTCGTTCCAAACTCTCAACGCCCTCTATGGGCACCACATTCCACACTCTCACCACACTCTGTGGGCAGCTCATTCCACACTCTCCCCAGTCTCTCAGGCAACTCGTTCCACACTCACACCCTCTGAGTGAATCTCATTCCACACTCTCCTCGCCCTTTGCGTGAAGCTCGTTCCACAATCTCCCCACCCTCTGAATGAAGCTCGTTCCACACTCTCCCCGCCCTCTGAGTGAAGCTCGTTCCACACTCTCCCCATCTTCTGAGTGAAGCTCGTTCCACACTCTCCCCACCCTCTGAGTGAAGCTCGTTCCACACTCTCACCAACCTCTCAGGGCAGCTCGTTCCACACTCTCACACTCTGAGTGATGCTCTTTCCAAACTCTCAACGACCTCTATGGGCACCACATTCCACACTCTCCCCACACTGTGGGCAGCTCGTTCCACACTCTCCCCACACTCACAGGCAACTCGTTCCACTCACTCACCATGTGAGTGAAGCTCGTTCCACACTCACACCCTCTGAGTGAATCTCAATCCACACTCTCCTCGCCCTTTGCGTGAAGCTCGTGCCACACTCTCCCCACCCTCTGCGTGAAGCTCGTACCACACTCTCCCCGCCCTCTGCGTGAAGCTCGTGCCACACTCTCCCCACCCTCTGCGTGAAGCTCGTACCACACTCTCCCCACCCTCTGCGTGAAGCTCGTACCACACTCTCCCGACCCTCTGCGTGAAGCTCGTGCCACACTCTCCCCCGCCCATTGTGTGAAGCTCGTACCACACTCTCCCCACCCTCTGCGTGAAGCTCGTGCCACACTCTCCCCACCCTCTGTGTGAAGCTCGTTCCACGCTCTCCCCACCCTTGGAGTGAAGCTCGTTCCACACTCTCCCCACCCTCGGAGTGAAGCTCGTTCCACACTCTCCCCACACTCTGAGTGATGCTCATTCCAAACTCTCAACGCCCTCTATGGGCACCAC
Organism: Hypanus sabinus; assembly: GCF_030144855.1. Classification (NCBI taxonomy): domain Eukaryota; kingdom Metazoa; phylum Chordata; class Chondrichthyes; order Myliobatiformes; family Dasyatidae; genus Hypanus; species Hypanus sabinus. Next base: position 10,142,347 of record NC_082713.1, read on the forward strand.
ATTCCACACTCTCCCCACACTGAGGGCAGCTCGTTCCACACTCTCCCCACACTCACAGGCAACTCGTTCCACTCACTCACCATGTGAGTGAAGCTCGTTCCACACTCTCCCCTCCCTCTGAGGGCAGCTCTTTCCATACACTCACCCTCTGAGTGAAGCTCGTTCCACACTCTCCATACCCTCTGAGTGAAGCTCGTTCCACACTCTCCGCGCTCTCTGCGTGAAGCATGTTCCACACTCACCCCAACCTCTGAGTGAAGCTCGTGCCACACTCTCCTCGCCCTTTGCGTGAAGCTCGTGCCACACTCTCCCCACCCTCTGCGTGAAGCTCGTACCACACTCTCCCCACCCACTGCGTGAAGCTCGTGCCACACTCTCCCCACCCTCTGCGTGAAGCTCGTACCACACTCTCCCCACCCTCTGCGTGAAGCTCGTGCCACACTCTCCCCACCCTCTGCGTGAAGCTCGTACCACACTCTCCCCCGCCCATTGTGTGAAGCTCGTTCCACACTCTCGCCACCCTCTGGGTGAAGCTCGTTCCACACCCTCCCCACCCTCGGAGTGAAGCTCGTTCCACACTCTCCCCACACTCTGAGGGCAGCTCGTTCCACACTCTCCCCACACTCTCAGGCAACTCGTTCCACACACAGCATGTGAGTGAAGCTCGTTCCACACACTCCCCACCCTCTGAGTGCTCTGAGTGAAGCTCGTACCACACTCTCCCCGCCATTTATGTGAAGCTCGTTCCACGTTCACCCCACCCTCTGTGTGATGGTCGTATCACACTCTCCCCACCCTCTGGGTGAAGCTCGTTCTACACTCTCCCCACCCTCAGTGTGAAGCTCGTACCACACTCTCCCCACCCTCTTAGTGAAGCTCGTTCCACACTCTCCCCACCCTCTGCGTGAAGCTCGTACCACACTCTCCCCACCATTTATGTGAAGCTTGTTCCACGCTCAACCCACCCTCTGTGTGAAGCTCGTATCACACTCTCCCCACACTCTGGGTGAAGCTCGTTCTACACTCCCCCACCCTCTGAGAGAAACTCGTTCCACAGTCCCCCACCCTCTAAGTGAAGCTTGTTCTACACTCCCCCACCCTCTGAGTGAAACTCGTTCCACAGTCCCCCACCCTCTGAGTGAAGCTTGTTCTACACTCCCCCACCCTCTGAGTGAAACTCGTTCCACAGTCCCCCACCCTCTGAGTGAAGCTCGTTCCACACTCCCCCACCCTCTGAGTGAAGCTCGTTCCACACTCTCTCCACCCTCTGCGTGAAGCTCGTACCACACTCTCACCACCCTCTGTATGAAGCTCATATCACACTCTCCCCACCCTCTGGTTGAAGCTCGTTCTACACTCTCCCCACCCTCTGTGTGAAGCTCGTTCCACACTCTCCCCACCCTCTGGGTGAAGCTCGTTCTACACTCCCCCACCCTCTGAGTGAAACTCATTCCACAGTCCCCCACCCTCTGAGTGAAGCTTGTTCCACACTCCCCCACCCTCTGAGTGAAGCTCGTTCCACACTCTCCCCACTCTCTGAGTGAAACTCGTTCCACACTCTCCACGCTCTCTGCGTGAAGCACGTTCCACACTTTCCCCACACTATGAGTGAAGTTCGTTCCACACTCACACCCCACTCTGAGGGCAGCTCATTCCACACTCACCCCACCCTCTGAGTGAAGCTCGTTCCACACTCTTCCCACCCTCTGAGTGAAGCTCGTTCCACACTCTCCCCAACCTCTGCGTGAAGCTCGTACCACACTCTCCCAGCCATTTATGTGAAGCTGGTTCCACGCTCACCCCACCCTCTGAGTGAAGCTCGTTCCACACTCTCACCACACTCGGAGTGAATCTCGTTCCACGCTCTCCCCAAACTCTCAGGGCAGCTCGTTCCACACTCTCACCCTCTGAGTCATGCTTGTTCCACACTCTCACCCTCTGAGAGAAGCTCATTCCACACCCTCCCCACCCTCTGAGTGAAGCTCATTCCACAATCTCCCCAGCCTCTGAGTGTAGCTCATTCCACACTCACCCCACCCTCTGAGTGAAACTCGTTCCACACTCCCCCACCCTCTGAGTGAAGCTCATTCCACACTCTCCACGCTCTCTGCTTGAAGCACGTTCCACACTCTCCCCACCCTCTGTGTGAAGCTCGTTGCACGCTCTCCCCACCCTCTGCGTTAAGCTCCTTCCATACTCTCAACACCCTCCGAGCAAAGCTCGTTCCACGCTCTCCCCACCCTCTGCGTTAAGCTTCTTCCATACTCTCAACACCCTCCGCGATAAGCTCGTTCCACACTCTCACCACCCTCGGAGTGAAGCTCGTTCCACACTCACCACCCTCGGAGTGAATCTCGTTCCACGCTCTCCCCAAACTCTCAGGACAACTCGTTCCACACTCTCATCCTCTGGGTGATGCTCGTTCCACACTCTCACCACCCTCTGAGTGAAGCTCGTTCCACACTCTCCCCACCCTCTGCGTTAAGCTCGTTCCACACTCTCACCACCCTCTGAGTTAAGCTCGTTCCATACTCTCAACACCCTCCGAGCGAAGCTCGTTCCACGCTCTCCCCACACTCCGCGATAAGCTCATTCCACACTCTCACCACCATCGTAGTGAAGCTCGTTCCACGCTCTCCCCAAACTCTCAGGACAACTCGTTCCACACTCTCATCCTCTGGGTGATGCTCGTTCCACACTCTCCCCACCCTCTGAGTGAATCTCGTTCCACGCTCTCCCCAAACTCTCAGGACAACTCGTTCCACACTCTCATCCTCTGGGTGATGCTCGTTCCACACTCTCCCCACCCTCTGAGTGAATCTCGTTCAACACTCTCACCCTCTGAGTGAAGCTCGTTCCACACTCTCCCCACCCTCTGAGTGAAGCTCGTTCCACACTCTCCCCACCCTCTGAGTTAAGCTCGTTCCACACTCTCACCCTCTGAGTGAAGCTCGTTCCACACTCTCCCCACCCTCTGAGTGAAGCTTGTTCCACACTCTCCCCATCTTCGGAGTGAAGGTCGTTCTACACTCTCCCCACCCTCTGCGTGAAGCTCGTACCACACTCTCCCCATCTTCGGAGTGAAGGTCGTTCTACACTCTCCCCACCCTCTGAGTGAAGCTCGTTCCACACTCTCCCCACCCTCTGAGTGAAGCTCGTTCCACCCTCTCCCCACCCTCTGAGTGAAGCTCGTTCCACACTCTATGGGCACCACATTCCACTCTCTCCCCAGACTCTGAGGGCATCTCGTTCCACACTCTCCTCACACTCTCAGGCAATTCGTTCCACTCACTCACCCTCTGAGTGAATCTCGTTCCACACTCTCCCCATCTTCGGAGTGAAGGTCGTTCTACACTCTCCCCACCCTCTGAGTGAAGCTCGTTCCACACTCTCACCCTCTGAGTGAAGCTCATTCCAAACTCTCCCCAACCTCTGCGTTAAGCTCGTTCTACACTCTCCCCACCCTCTGAGTGAAGCTCGTTCCACACTCTCCCCAGCTTCTGAGTGAAGCTCGTTCCAAACTCTCACCACCCTCAGAGTTAAGCTCGTTCCACACTCTCACCACACTCTGCGATAAGCTCATTCCACACTCTCACCACCCTCGTAGTGAAGCTCGTTCCACGCTCTCCCCAAACTCTCAGGGCAGCTCGTTCCACACTCTCACCCTCTGAGTGATGCTTGTTCCACACTCTCACCCTCTGAGAGAAGCTCATTCCACACCCTCCCCACCCTCTGAGTGAAGCTCATTCCACAATCTCCCCAGCCTCTGTGTAGCTCATTCCACACTCACCCCACCCTCTGAGTGAAACTCGTTCCACACTCCCACACCCTCTGAGTGAAGCTCATTCCACACTCTCCACGCTCTCTGCTTGAAGCATGTTCCACACTCTCCCCACAATCTGAGTGAAGCTCGTTCAACACTCTCACCACCCTCTGAGTGAAGCTCGTTCCACACTCTCCCCACCCTCTGCGTTAAGCTCCTTCCACACTCTCACCACCCTCTGAGTTAAGCTCGTTCCATACTCTCAACACCCTCCGAGCGAAGCTCGTTCCACGCTCTCCCCACACTCCGCGATAAGCTCGTTCCACACTCTCACCACCGTCGTAGTGAAGCTCGTTCCACGCTCCCCCCACCATCTGCGTTAAGCTCGTTCCACACTCACCACCCTCGGAGTGAATCTCGTTCCACGCTCTCCCCAAACTCTCAGGACAGCTCGTTCCACACTCTCACCCTCTGAGTGATGCTTGTTCCACACTCTCCCCACCCTCTGAGTGAAGCTCATTCCACACTCTCCACGCTCTCTGCTTGAAGCACGTTCCACACTCTCCCCACACTCTGAGTGAAGTTCGTTCCACACTCTCACCCCACTCTGAGGGCAGCTCGTTCCACACTCACCCCACCCTCTGAGTGAAGCTCGTTCCACACTCTCCCCACAATCTGAGTGAAGCACATTCCACACTCTCACCACCCTCTGAGTGAAGCTCGTTCCACACTCTCCCCACACTCTGCAATAAGCTTGTTCCACACTCTCACCACCCTCATAGTGAAGCTCGTTCCATGCTCCCCCCACCATCTGCGTTAAGCTCGTTCCACACCCTCACCACCCTCGGAGTGAATCTCGTTCCACGCTCTCCCCAACCTCTCAGGGTAGCTCATTCCACACTCTCACTCTCTGAGTGATGCTCGTTCCACACTCTCCCCACCCTCTGAGTGAAGCTCATTCCACAATCTCCCCAGCCTCTGAGTGTAGCTCATTCCACACTCACCCCACCCTCTGAGTGAAACTCGTTCCACACTCCCCCACCCTCTGAGTGAAACTCGTTCCACACTCCCCCACCCTCTGAGTGAAGCTCGTTCCACACTCTCCACGCTCTCTGCTTGAAGCACGTTCCACACTCTCCCCACACTCTGAGTGAAGTTCGTTCCACACTCTCACCCCACTCTGAGGGCAGCTCGTTGCACACTCACCCCACCCTCTGAGTGAAGCTCGTTCCACACTCTCACCCTCTGAGTGATGCTCGTTCCACACTCTCCCCAGCCTCTGAGTGTAGCTCATTCCACACTCACCCCACCCTCTGAGTGAAACTCGTTCCACACTCCCCCACCCTCTGAGTGAAGCTCGTTCCACACTCTCCACGCTATCTGCTTGAAGCACGTTCCACACTCTCCCCACACTCTGAGTGAAGTTCGTTCCACACTCTCACCCCACTCTGAGGGCAGCTCGTTCCACACTCACCCCACCCTCTGAGTGAAGCTCGTTCCACACTCTCCCCACAATCTGAGTGAAGCACGTTCCACACTCTCACCACCCTCTGAGTGAAGCACATTCCACACTCTCCCCACACTCTGCAATAAGCTTGTTCCACACTCTCACCACCCTCATAGTGAAGCTCGTTCCATGCTCCCCCCACCATCTGCGTTAAGCTCGTTCCACACCCTCACCACCCTCGGAGTGAATCTCGTTCCACGCTCTCCCCAACCTCTCAGGGTAGCTCATTCCACACTCTCACGCTCTGAGTGATGCTCGTTCCACACTCTCCCCACCCTCTGAGTGAAGCTCATTCCACAATCTCCCCAGCCTCTGAGTGTAGCTCATTCCACACTCACCCCACCCTCTGAGTGAAACTCGTTCCACACTCCCCCACCCTCTGAGTGAAGCTCGTTCCACACTCTCCACGCTCTCTGCTTGAAGCACGTTCCACACTCTCCCCACACTCTGAGTGAAGTTCGTTCCACACTCACCCCACCCTCTGAGTGAAGCTCGTTCCACACTCTCACCCTCTGAGTGATGCTCGTTCCACACTCTCCCCACCCTCTGAGTGAAGCTCATTCCACAATCTCCCCACCCTCTGAGTGAAGCTCGTTCCACACTCTCCCCAGCTTCTGAGTGAAGCTCGTTCCAAACTCTCACCACCCTCAGAGTTAAGCTCGTTCCACACTCTCACCACACTCTGCGATAAGCTCATTCCACACTCTCACCACCCTCGTAGTGAAGCTCGTTCCACGCTCCCCCCACCATCTGCGTTAAGCTCGTTCCACACTCTCACCACCCTCGGAGTGAATCTCGTTCCACGCTCTCCCCAAACTCTCAGGGCAGCTCGTTCCACACTCTCACCCTCTGAGTGATGCTTGTTCCACACTCTCACCCTCTGAGAGAAGCTCATTCCACACCCTCCCCACCCTCTGAGTGAAGCTCATTCCACAATCTCCCCAGCCTCTGAGTGTAGCTCATTCCACACTCACCCCACCCTCTGAGTGAAACTCGTTCCACACTCCCCCACCCTCTGAGTGAAGCTCATTCCACACTCTCCACGCTCTCTGCTTGAAGCATGTTCCACACTCTCCCCACAATCTGAGTGAAGCTCGTTCAACACTCTCACCACCCTCTGAGTGAAGCTCGTTCCACACTCTCCCCACCCTCTGCGTTAAGCTCCTTCCACACTCTCACCACCCTCTGAGTTAAGCTCGTTCCATACTCTCAACACCCTCCGAGCGAAGCTCGTTCCACGCTCTCCCCACACTCCGCGATAAGCTCGTTCCACACTCTCACCACCGTCGTAGTGAAGCTCGTTCCACGCTCCCCCCACCATCTGCGTTAAGCTCGTTCCACACTCACCACCCTCGGAGTGAATCTCGTTCCACGCTCTCCCCAAACTCTCAGGACAGCTCGTTCCACACTCTCACCCTCTGAGTGAAGTTCGTTCCACACTCTCACCCCACTCTGAGGGCAGCTCGTTCCACACTCACCCCACCCTCTGAGTGAAGCTCGTTCCACACTCTCCCCACAATCTGAGTGAAGCACATTCCACACTCTCACCACCCTCTGAGTGAAGCTCGTTCCACACTCTCCCCACACTCTGCAATAAGCTTGTTCCACACTCTCACCACCCTCATAGTGAAGCTCGTTCCATGCTCCCCCCACCATCTGCGTTAAGCTCGTTCCACACCCTCACCACCCTCGGAGTGAATCTCGTTCCACGCTCTCCCCAACCTCTCAGGGTAGCTCATTTAACACTCTCACGCTCTGAGTGATGCTCGTTCCACAGTCTACCCACCCTCTGAGTGAAGCTCATTCCACAATCTCCCCAGCCTCTGAGTATAGCTCATTCCCCACTCACCCCACCCTCTGAGTGAAACTCGTTCCACACTCCCCCACCCTCTGAGTGAAACTCGTTCCACACTCCCCCACCCTCTGAGTGAAGCTCGTTCCACACTCTCCACGCTCTCTGCTTGAAGCACGTTCCACACTCTCCCCACACTCTGAGTGAAGTTCGTTCCACACTCTCACCCCACTCTGAGGGCAGCTCGTTCCACACTCACCCCACCCTCTGAGTGAAGCTCGTTCCACACTCTCACCCTCTGAGTGATGCTCGTTCCACACTCTCCCCACCCTCTGAGTGAAGCTCATTCCACAATCTCCCCAGCCTCTGAGTGTAGCTCATTCCACACTCACCCCACCCTCTGAGTGAAACTCGTTCCACACTCCCCCACCCTCTGAGTGAAGCTCGTTCCACACTCTCCACGCTATCTGCTTGAAGCACGTTCCACACTCTCCCCACACTCTGAGTGAAGTTCGTTCCACACTCTCACCCCACTCTGAGGGCAGCTCGTTCCACACTCACCCCACCCTCTGAGTGAAGCTCGTTCCACACTCTCCCCACAATCTGAGTGAAGCACGTTCCACACTCTCACCACCCTCTGAGTGAAGCACATTCCACACTCTCCCCACACTCTGCAATAAGCTTGTTCCACACTCTCACCACCCTCATAGTGAAGCTCGTTCCATGCTCCCCCCACCATCTGCGTTAAGCTCGTTCCACACCCTCACCACCCTCGGAGTGAATCTCGTTCCACGCTCTCCCCAACCTCTCAGGGTAGCTCATTCCACACTCTCACGCTCTGAGTGATGCTCGTTCCACACTCTCCCCACCCTCTGAGTGAAGCTCATTCCACAATCTCCCCAGCCTCTGAGTGTAGCTCATTCCACACTCACCCCACCCTCTGAGTGAAACTCGTTCCACACTCCCCCACCCTCTGAGTGAAGCTCGTTCCACACTCTCCACGCTCTCTGCTTGAAGCACGTTCCACACTCTCCCCACACTCTGAGTGAAGTTCGTTCCACACTCACCCCACCCTCTGAGTGAAGCTCGTTCCACACTCTCACCCTCTGAGTGATGCTCGTTCCACACTCTCCCCACCCTCTGAGTGAAGCTCATTCCACAATCTCCCCAGCCTCTGAGTGTAGCTCATTCCACACTCACCCCACCCTCTGAGTGAAACTCGTTCCACACTCCCCCACCCTCTGAGTGAAGCTCGTTCCACACTCTCCACGCTATCTGCTTGAAGCACGTTCCACACTCTCCCCACACTCTGAGTGAAGTTCGTTCCACACTCTCACCCCACTCTGAGGGCAGCTCGTTCCACACTCACCCCACCCTCTGAGTGAAGCTCGTTCCACACTCTCCCCACAATCTGAGTGAAGCACGTTCCACACTCTCACCACCCTCTGAGTGAAGCACATTCCACACTCTCCCCACACTCTGCAATAAGCTTGTTCCACACTCTCACCACCCTCATAGTGAAGCTCGTTCCATGCTCCCCCCACCATCTGCGTTAAGCTCGTTCCACACCCTCACCACCCTCGGAGTGAATCTCGTTCCACGCTCTCCCCAACCTCTCAGGGTAGCTCATTCCACACTCTCACGCTCTGAGTGATGCTCGTTCCACACTCTCCCCACCCTCTGAGTGAAGCTCATTCCACACCCTCCCCACCCTCTGAGTGAATCTCGTTCCACGCTCTCCCCAACCTCTCAGGGTAGCTCATTCCACACTCTCACGCTCTGAGTGATGCTCGTTCCACAATCTCCCCAGCCTCTGAGTGTAGCTCATTCCACACTCACCCCACCCTCTGAGTGAAACTCGTTCCACACTCCCCCACCCTCTGAGTGAAGCTCATTCCACACTCTCCACGCTCTCTGCTTGAAGCACGTTCCACACTCTCCCCACACTCTGAGTGAAGTTCGTTCCACACTCACCCCACCCTCTGAGTGAAGCTCGTTCCACACTCTCACTACCCTCTGAGTGAAGCACATTCCACACTCTCCCCACACTCTGCAATAAGCTCGTTCCACACTCTCACCACCCTCATAGTGAAGCTCGTTCCATGCTCCCCCCACCATCTGCGTTAAGCTCGTTCCACACCCTCCCCACCCTCTGAGTGAAGCTCATTCCACAATCTCCCCAGCCTCTGAGTGTAGCTCCTTCCACACTCACCCCACCCTCTGAGTGAAACTCGTTCCACACTCCCCCACCCTCTGAGTGAAGCTCGTTCCACACTCTCCACGCTCTCTGCTTGAAGCACGTTCCACACTCTCCCCACACTCTGAGTGAAGTTCGTTCCACACTCACCCCACCCTCTGAGTGAAGCTCGTTCCACACTCTCCCCACAATCTGAGTGAAGCACGTTCCACACTCTCACTACCCTCTGAGTGAAGCACATTCCACACTCTCCCCACACTCTGCAATAAGCTTGTTCCACACTCTCACCACCCTCATAGTGAATCTCGTTCCACGCTCTCCCCAACCTCTCAGGGTAGCTCATTCCACACTCTCACGCTCTGAGTGATGCTCGTTCCACACTCTCCCCACCCTCTGAGTGAAGCTCATTCCACACCCTCCCCACCCTCTGAGTGAATCTCGTTCCACGCTCTCCCCACCCTCTCAGGGCAGCTCGTTCCACACACTCACCCTTGGAGTGAAACTCATTCCACACTCTCCCCACACTCTGAGTGAAGCTCGTTCCACATTCTCCCCACAATGAGTGAAGCTCGTTCCACACTCTCCCCACCCTCTGAGTTAAGCTCGTTCCACACTCTCACCAACCTCTCAGGGCAGCTAGATCCACATTCTCACCCTCTGAGTGAAGCGCATTCCATGCTCTCCCCACACTCTGTGTTAAGCTCGTTCCACACTCTCACCACCCTCGTAGTGAAGCTCGTTTCACGCTCTCCCCACCCTCTCAGGGCAGCTCGTTCCACACTCTCCCCACCCTCTGAGTGAAGCTCGTTCCACAATCACCCCAGCCTCTGAGTGAAGCCCGTTCCACACTCTCCCAACCCTCTGATTGAAGCTCGTTCCACAATCACCCCAGCCTCTGAGTGAAGCCCGTTCCACACTCTCCCAACCCTCTGATTGAAGCTCGTTCCACAATCTACCCAGCCTCTGAGTGAAGCTCGTTCCACACTCGCCCCACACTCACAGGCAACTCGTTCCACTCACTCACCATGTGAGTGAAGCTCGTTCCACACTCTCCCCTCCCTCTGAGGGCAGCTCTTTCCATACACTCACCCTCTGAGTGAAGCTCGTTCCACACTCTCCATACCCTCTGAGTGAAGCTCGTTCACACACTCTCCGCGCTCTCTGCGTGAAGCATGTTCCACACTCACCCCACCCTCTGAGTGAATATCGTTCCACACTCGCCCCTCCTCTGAGGGCAGCTGGTTCCACACTCTCCGCACCCTATCAGTGAACCTCGTTTCACAGTCTCCCCACACTCTCAGTGAATCTCGTTCCAAACTCTCTACGCCCTCTATGGGCACCACATTCCACACTCTCCCCACACTCTGAGGGCAGCTCATTCCACACTCTCACCAGACTCTCAGGCAACTCGTTCCACACTCACACCCTCTGAGTGAATCTCATTCCACACTCTCCCTGCCCTTTGAGTGAAGCTCGTTCCACACTCTCGCCACCATCTGAGTGAAGCTCGTTCCACACTCTATGGGCACCACATTCCACTCTCTCCCCAGACTCTGAGGGCATCTCGTTCCACACTCTCCTCACACTCTCAGGCAATTCGTTCCACTCACTCACCCTCTGAGTGAATCTCGTTCCACACTCTCCCCATCTTCGGAGTGAAGGTCGTTCTACACTCTCCCCACCCTCTGAGTGAAGCTCGTTCCACACTCTCACCCTCTGAGTGAAGCTCATTCCAAACTCTCCCCAACCTCTGCGTTAAGCTCGTTCCACACTCTCCCCACCCTCTGAGTGAAGCTCGTTCCACGCTCTCCCCACCCTCTCAGAGCAGCTAGTTCCACATTCTCACCCTCTGAGTGATGCTCGCACTACACTCTCACCCTCTGAGTGAAGTTCATTCCACACCCTCCCCACCTTCTGTGTGAAGCTCGTTTCACGCTCTCCCCACCCTCTCAGGGCAGCTCGTTCCACACTCTCCCCACCCTCTGAGTGAAGCTCGTTCCACAATCACCCCAGCCTCTGAGTGAAGCCCGTTCCACACTCTCCCAACCCTCTGATTGAAGCTCGTTCCACAATCTACCCAGCCTTTGAGTGAAGCTCATTCCACACTCGCCCCACCTCTGTGAAGCTTGTTCCACAATCACCCCAGCCTCTGAGTGAAGACCGTTCCACACTCTCCCAACCCTCTGATTGAAGCTCGTTCCACAATCACCCCAGCCTCTGAGTGAAGCCCGTTGCACACTCTCCCAACCCTCTGATTGAAGCTCGTTCCACAATCTACCCAGCCTCTGAGTGAAGCTCGTTCCACACTCGCCCCACACTCACAGGCAACTCGTTCCACTCACTCACCATGTGAGTGAAGCTCGTTCCACACTCTCCCCTCCCTCTGAGGGCAGCTCTTTCCATACACTCACCCTCTGAGTGAAGCTCGTTCCACACTCTCCATACCCTCTGAGTGAAGCTCGTTCACACACTCTCCGCGCTCTCTGCGTGAAGCATGTTCCACACTCACCCCACCCTCTGAGTGAATATCGTTCCACACTCGCCCCTCCTCTGAGGGCAGCTGGTTCCACACTCTCCGCACCCTATCAGTGAACCTCGTTTCACAGTCTCCCCACACTCTCAGTGAATCTCGTTCCAAACTCTCAACGCCCTCTATGGGCACCACATTCCACACTCTCCCCACACTCTGAGGGCAGCTCATTCCACACTCTCACCAGACTCTCAGGCAACTCGTTCCACACTCACACCCTCTGAGTGAATCTCATTCCACACTCTCCCTGCCCTTTGAGTGAAGCTCGTTCCACACTCTCGCCACCATCTGAGTGAAGCTCGTTCCACACTCTATGGGCACCACATTCCACTCTCTCCCCAGACTCTGAGGGCATCTCGTTCCACACTCTCCTCACACTCTCAGGCAATTCGTTCCACTCACTCACCCTCTGAGTGAATCTCGTTCCACACTCTCCCCATCTTCGGAGTGAAGGTCGTTCTACACTCTCCCCACCCTCTGAGTGAAGCTCGTTCCACACTCTCACCCTCTGAGTGAAGCTCATTCCAAACTCTCCCCAACCTCTGCGTTAAGCTCATTCCACACTCTCCCCACCCTCTGAGTGAAGCTCGTTCCACACTCTCCCCAGCTTCTGAGTGAAGCTCGTTCCAAACTCTCACCACACTCTGCGATAAGCTCTTTCCACACTCTCACCACCCTCGTAGTGAAGCTCGTTCCACGCTCTCCCCAAACTCTCAGGGCATCTCGTTCCACACTCTCACCCTCTGAGGGATGCTTGTTCCACACTCTCACCCTCTGAGAGAAGCTCATTCCACACCCTCCCCACCCTCTGAGTGAAGCTCGTTCCAAACTCTCACCACCCTCAGAGTTAAGCTCGTTCCACACTCTCACCACACTCGGAGTGAATCTCGTTCCACGCTCTCCCCAAACTCTCAGGGCAGCTCGTTCCACACTCTCACCCTCTGAGTCATGCTTGTTCCACACTCTCACCCTCTGAGAGAAGCTCATTCCACACCCTCCCCACCCTCTGAGTGAAGCTCATTCCACAATCTCCCCAGCCTCTGAGTGTAGCTCATTCCACACTCACCCCACCCTCTGAGTGAAACTCGTTCCACACTCCCCCACACTCTGAGTGAAGCTCATTCCACACTCTCCACGCTCTCTGCTTGAAGCTCCTTCCACACTCTCCCCACAATCTGAGTGAAGCTCGTTCAACACTCTCACCACCCTCTGAGTGAAGCTCGTTCCACACTCTCCCCACCCTCTGCGTTAAGCTCCTTCCACACTCTCAACACCCTCCGAGCGAAGCTCGTTCCACGCTCTCCCCACACTCCACGATAAGCTCGTTCCACACTCTCACCACCATCGTAGTGAAGCTCGTTCCACGCTCACCACCCTCGGAGTGAATCTCGTTCCACGCTCTCCCCAAACTCTCAGGACAGCTCGTTCCACACTCTCACCCTCTGAGTGATGCTCGTTCCACACTCTCCCCACCCTCTGAGTGAAGCTCATTCCACAATCTCCCCAGCCTCTGAGTGTAGCTCATTCCACACTCACCCCACCCTCTGAGTGAAACTCGTTCCACACTCTCCACGCTCTCTGCTTGAAGCACGTTCCACACTCTCCCCACACTCTGAGTGAAGTTCTTTCCACACTCTCACCCCACTCTGAGGGCAGCTCGTTCCACACTCACCCCACCCTCTGAGTGAAGCTCGTTCCACACTCTCCCCACCCTCTGAGTGAAGCTCGTTCCACACTCTCCCCACAATCTGAGTGAAGCACGTTCCACACTCTCACCACCCTCTGAGTGAAGCACATTCCACACTCTCCCCACACTCTGCAATAAGCTTGTTCCACACTCTCACCACCCTCATAGTGAAGCTCGTTCCATGCTCCCCCCACCATCTGCGTTAAGCTCGTTCCACACCCTCACCACCCTCGGAGTGAATCTCGTTCCACGCTCTCCCCAACCTCTCAGGGTAGCTCATTCCACACTCTCACGCTCTGAGTGATGCTCGTTACACACTCTCACCCTCTGAGTGAAGCTCATTCCACAACCTCCCCACCCTCTGAGTGAATCTCGTTCCATGCTCTCCCCACCCTCTCAGGGCAGCTCATTCCACACACTCACCCTTGGAGTGAAACTCATTCCACACTCTCCCCACACTCTGAGTGAAGCTCGTTCCACATTCTCCCCACAATGAGTGAAGCTCGTTCCACACTCTCCCCACCCTCTGCGTTAAGCTCGTTCCACACTCTCACCACACTCTGTGTTAAGCTCGTTCCACACTCTCACCACCCTCGTAGTGAAGCTCGTTCCACACTCTCCCCACACTCTCAGAACAGCTAGTTCCACATTCTCACCCTCTGAGTGATGCTCGCACTACACTCTCACCCTCTGAGTGAAGTTCATTCCACTCCCTCCCCACCTTCTGTGTGAAGCTCGTTTCACGCTCTCCCCACCCTCTCAGGGCAGCTCGTTCCACACTCTCCCCACCCTCTGAGTGAAGCTCGTTCCACAATCACCCCAGCCTCTGAGTGAAGCCCGTTCCACACTCTCCCAACCCTCTGATTGAAGCTCGTTCCACAATCTACCCAGCCTCTGAGTGTAGCTCATTCCACACTCACCCCACCCTCTGAGTGAAACTCGTTCCACACTCCCCCACCCTCTGAGTGAAGCTCGTTCCACACTCTCCACGCTCTCTGCTTGAAGCACGTTCCACACTCTCCCCACACTCTGAGTGAAGTTCGTTCCACACTCACCCCACCCTCTGAGTGAAGCTCGTTCCACACTCTCCCCACAATCTGTGTGAAGCACGTTCCACACTCTCACTACCCTCTGAGTGAAGCACCTTCCACACTCTCCCCACACTCTGCAATAAGCTTGTTCCACACTCTCACCACCCTCATAGTGAAGCTCGTTCCATGCTCCCCCCACCATCTGCGTTAAGCTCGTTCCACACCCTCACCACCCTCGGAGTGAATCTCGTTCCACGCTCTCCCCAACCTCTCAGGGTAGCTCATTCCACACTCTCACGCTCTGAGTGATGCTCGTTCCACACTCTCCCCACCCTCTGAGTGAAGCTCATTCCACACCCTCCCCACCCTCTGAGTGAATCTCGTTCCACGCTCTCCCCACCCTCTCAGGGCAGCTCGTTCCACACACTCACCCTTGGAGTGAAACTCATTCCACACTCTCCCCACACTCTGAGTGAAGCTCGTTCCACATTCTCCCCACAATGAGTGAAGCTCGTTCCACACTCTCCCCACCCTCTGCGTTAAGCTCGTTCCACACTCTCACCACCCTCTGAGTTAAGCTCGTTCCACACTCTCACCAACCTCTCAGGGCAGCTAGTTCCACATTCTCACCCTCTGAGTGAAGCGCATTCCATGCTCTCCCCACACTCTGTGTTAAGCTCGTTCCACACTCTCACCACCCTCGTAGTGAAGCTCGTTCCACACTCTCACCACCCTCGTAGTGAAGCACGTTCCACGCTCTCCCCACCCTCTCAGAGCAGCTAGTTCCACATTCTCACCCTCTGAGTGATGCTCGCACTACACTCTCACCCTCTGAGTGAAGTTCATTCCACACCCTCCCCACCTTCTGTGTGAAGCTCGTTTCACGCTCTCCCCACCCTCTCAGGGCAGCTCGTTCCACACTCTCCCCACCCTCTGAGTGAAGCTCGTTCCACAATCACCCCAGCCTCTGAGTGAAGCCCGTTCCACACTCTCCCAACCCTCTGATTGAAGCTCGTTCCACAATCTACCCAGCCTTTGAGTGAAGCTCGTTCCACACTCGCACCACCTCTGTGAAGCTTGTTCCACAATCACCCCAGCCTCTGAGTGAAGCCCGTTCCACACTCTCCCAACCCTCTGATTGAAGCTCGTTCCACAATCACCCCAGCCTCTGAGTGAAGCCCGTTCCACACTCTCCCAACCCTCTGATTGAAGCTCGTTCCACAATCTACCCAGCCTCTGAGTGAAGCTCGTTCCACACTCGCCCCACACTCACAGGCAACTCGTTCCACTCACTCACCATGTGAGTGAAGCTCGTTCCACACTCTCCCCTCCCTCTGAGGGCAGCTCTTTCCATACACTCACCCTCTGAGTGAAGCTCGTTCCACACTCTCCATACCCTCTGAGTGAAGCTCGTTCACACACTCTCCGCGCTCTCTGCGTGAAGCATGTTCCACACTCACCCCACCCTCTGAGTGAATATCATTCCACACTCGCCCCTCCTCTGAGGGCAGCTAGTTCCACACTCTCCGCACCCTATCAGTGAACCTCGTTTCACAGTCTCCCCACACTCTCAGTGAATCTCGTTCCAAACTCTCAACGCCCTCTATGGGCACCACATTCCACACTCTCCCCACACTCTGAGGGCAGCTCATTCCACACTCTCACCAGACTCTCAGGCAACTCGTTCCACACTCACACCCTCTGAGTGAATCTCATTCCACACTCTCCCTGCCCTTTGCGTGAAGCTCGTTCCACACTCTCCCCACCCTCTGCGTGAAGCTCGTTCCACACTCTCACCCTCTGAGTGATGCTCGTTCCACACTCTCCCCACCCTCTGAGTGAAGCTCATTCCACAATCTCCCCAGCCTCTGAGTGTAGCTCATTCCACACTCACCCCACCCTCTGAGTGAAACTCGTTCCACACTCTCCACGCTCTCTGCTTGAAGCACGTTCCACACTCTCCCCACACTCTGAGTGAAGTTCGTTCCACACTCTCACCCCACTCTGAGGGCAGCTCGTTCCACACTCACCCCACCCTCTGAGTGAAGCTCGTTCCACACTCTCCCCACACTCTGAGTGAAGCACGTTCCACACTCTCACCACCCTCTGAGTGAAGCACATTCCACACTCTCCCCACACTCTGCAATAAGCTTGTTCCACACTCTCACCACCCTCATAGTGAAGCTCGTTCCATGCTCCCCCCACCATCTGCGTTAAGCTCATTCCACAACCTCACCACCCTCGGAGTGAAGCTCGTTCCACGCTCTCCCCACCCTCTCAGGGCAGCTCATTCCACACACTCACCCTTGGAGTGAAACTCATTCCACACTCTCCCCACACTCTGAGTGAAGCTCGTTCCACATTCTCCCCACAATGAGTGAAGCTCGTTCCACACTCTCCCCACCCTCTGCGTTAAGCTCGTTCCACACTCTCACCACCCTCGTAGTGAAGCTTGTTCCACGCTCTCCCCACTCTCTCAGAGCAGCTAGTTCCACATTCTCACACTCTGAGTGATGCTCGCACTACACTCTCACCCTCTGAGTGAAGTTCATTCCACACCCTCCCCACCTTCTGTGTGAAGCTCGTTTCACGCTCTCCCCACCCTCTCAGGGCAGCTCGTTCCACACTCTCCCCACCCTCTGAGTGAAGCTCGTTCCACAATCACCCCAGCCTCTGAGTGAAGCCCGTTCCACACTCTCCCAACCCTCTGATTGAAGCTCGTTCCACAATCTACCCAGCCTCTGAGTGTAGCTCATTCCACACTCACCCCACCCTCTGAGTGAAACTCGTTCCACACTCCCCCACCCTCTGAGTGAAGCTCGTTCCACACTCTCCACGCTCTCTGCTTGAAGCACGTTCCACACTCTCCCCACACTCTGAGTGAAGTTCGTTCCACACTCTCACCCCACTCTGAGGGCAGCTCGTTCCACACTCACCCCACAATCTGAGTGAAGCACGTTCCACACTCTCACTACCCTCTGAGTGAAGCACATTCCACACTCTCCCCACACTCTGCAATAAGCTTGTTCCACACTCTCACCACCCTCATAGTGAAGCTCGTTCCATGCTCCCCCCACCATCTGCGTTAAGCTCGTTCCACACCCTCACCACCCTCGGAGTGAATCTCGTTCCACGCTCTCCCCAACCTCTCAGGGTAGCTCATTCCACACTCTCACGCTCTGAGTGATGCTCGTTCCACACTCTCCCCACCCTCTGAGTGAAGCTCATTCCACACCCTCCCCACCCTCTGAGTGAATCTCGTTCCACGCTCTCCCCACCCTCTCAGGGCAGCTCGTTCCACACACTCACCCTTGGAGTGAAACTCATTCCACACTCTCCCCACACTCTGAGTGAAGCTCATTCCACACTCTCCCCACAATGAGTGAAGCTCGTTCCACACTCTCCCCACCCTCTGCGTTAAGCTCGTTCCACACTCTCACCACCCTCTGAGTTAAGCTCGTTCCACACTCTCACCAACCTCTCAGGGCAGCTAGTTCCACATTCTCACCCTCTGAGTGAAGCGCATTCCATGCTCTCCCCACACTCTGTGTTAAGCTCGTTCCACACTCTCACCACCCTCGTAGTGAAGCTCGTTCCACACTCTCACCACCCTCGTAGTGAAGCACGTTCCACGCTCTCCCCACCCTCTCAGAGCAGCTAGTTCCACATTCTCACCCTCTGAGTGATGCTCGCACTACACTCTCACCCTCTGAGTGAAGTTCATTCCACACCCTCCCCACCTTCTGTGTGAAGCTCGTTTCACGCTCTCCCCACCCTCTCAGGGCAGCTCGTTCCACACTCTCCCCACCCTCTGAGTGAAGCTCGTTCCACAATCACCCCAGCCTCTGAGTGAAGCCCGTTACACACTCTCCCAACCCTCTGATTGAAGCTCGTTCCACAATCTACCCAGCCTTTGAGTGAAGCTCGTTCCACACTCGCCCCACCTCTGTGAAGCTTGTTCCACAATCACCCCAGCCTCTGAGTGAAGCCCGTTCCACACTCTCCCAACCCTCTGATTGAAGCTCGTTCCACAATCACCCCAGCCTCTGAGTGAAGCCCGTTCCACACTCTCCCAACCCTCTGATTGAAGCTCGTTCCACAATCTACCCAGCCTCTGAGTGAAGCTCGTTCCACACTCGCCCCACACTCACAGGCAACTCGTTCCACTCACTCACCATGTGAGTGAAGCTCGTTCCACACTCTCCCCTCCCTCTGAGGGCAGCTCTTTCCATACACTCACCCTCTGAGTGAAGCTCGTTCCACACTCTCCATACCCTCTGAGTGAAGCTCGTTCACACACTCTCCGCGCTCTCTGCGTGAAGCATGTTCCACACTCACCCCACCCTCTGAGTGAATATCGTTCCACACTCGCCCCTCCTCTGAGGGCAGCTGGTTCCACACTCTCCGCACCCTATCAGTGAACCTCGTTTCACAGTCTCCCCACACTCTCAGTGAATCTCGTTCCAAACTCTCAACGCCCTCTATGGGCACCACATTCCACACTCTCCCCACACTCTGAGGGCAGCTCATTCCACACTCTCACCAGACTCTCAGGCAACTCGTTCCACACTCACACCCTCTGAGTGAATCTCATTCCACACTCTCCCTGCCCTTTGCGTGAAGCTCGTTCCACACTCTCTCCACCATCTGAGAGAAGCTCGTTCCACACTCTATGGGCACCACATTCCACTCTCTCCCCAGACTCTGAGGGCATCTCGTTCCACACTCTCCCCATCTTCGGAGTGAATGTCGTTCTACACTCTCCCCACCCTCTGAGTGAAGCTCGTTCCACACTCTCACCCTCTGAGTGAAGCTCATTCCAAACTCTCCCCAACCTCTGCGTTAAGCTCGTTCCACACTCTCCCCACCCTCTGAGTGAAGCTCGTTCCACACTCTCCCCAGCTTCTGAGTGAAGCTCGTTCCACACTCTCACCACACTCTGCGATAAGCTCTTTCCACACTCTCACCACCCTCGTAGTGAAGCTCGTTCCACGCTCTCCCCAAACTCTCAGGGCAGCTCGTTCCACACTCTCACCCTCTGAGTGATGCTTGTTCCACACTCTCACCCTCTGAGAGAAGCTCATTCCACACCCTCCCCACCCTCTGAGTGAAGCTCGTTCCACACTCTCCCCAGCTTCTGAGTGAAGCTCGTTCCAAACTCTCACCACCCTCAGAGTTAAGCTCATTCCACACTCTCACCACACTCGGAGTGAATCTCGTTCCACGCTCTCCCCAAACTCTCAGGGCAGCTCGTTCCACACTCTCACCCTCTGAGTCATGCTTGTTCCACACTCTCACCCTCTGAGAGAAGCTCATTCCACACCCTCCCCACCCTCTGAGTGAAGCTCATTCCACAATCCCCCCAGCCTCTGAGTGTAGCTCATTCCACACTCACCCCACCCTCTGAGTGAAACTCGTTCCACACTCCCCCACACTCTGAGTGAAGCTCATTCCACACTCTCCACGCTCTCTGCTTGAAGCTCCTTCCACACTCTCCCCACAATCTGAGTGAAGCTCGTTCAACACTCTCACCACCCTCTGAGTGAAGCTCGTTCCACACTCTCCCCACCCTCTGCGTTAAGCTCCTTCCACACTCTCACCACCCTCTGAGTTAAGCTCGTTCCATACTCTCAACACCCTCCGAGCGAAGCTCGTTCCACGCTCTCCCCACACTCCGCGATAAGCTCGTTCCACACTCTCACCACCATCGTAGTGAAGCTCGTTCCACGCTCCCCCCACCATCTGCGTTAAGCTCGTTCCACACTCACCACCCTCGGAGTGAATCTCGTTCCACGCTCTCCCCAAACTCTCAGGACAGCTCGTTCCACACTCTCACCCTCTGAGTGATGCTCGTTCCACACTCTCCCCACCCTCTGAGTGAAGCTCATTCCACAATCTCCCCAGCCTCTGAGTGTAGCTCATTCCACACTCACCCCACCCTCTGAGTGAAACTCGTTCCACACTCCCCCACCCTCTGAGTGAAGCTCGTTCCACACTCTCCACGCTCTCTGCTTGAAGCACGTTCCACACTCTCCCCACACTCTGAGTGAAGTTCTTTCCACACTCTCACCCCACTCTGAGGGCAGCTCGTTCCACACTCACCCCACCCTCTGAGTGAAGCTCGTTCCACACTCTCACCACCCTCATAGTGAAGCTCGTTCCATGCTCCCCCCACCATCTGCGTTAAGCTCGTTCCACACCCTCACCACCCTCGGAGTGAATCTCGTTCCACGCTCTCCCCAACCTCTCAGGGTAGCTCATTCCACACTCTCACGCTCTGAGTGATGCTCGTTACACACTCTCACCCTCTGAGTGAAGCTCATTCCACAACCTCCCCACCCTCTGAGTGAATCTCGTTCCATGCTCTCCCCACCCTCTCAGGGCAGCTCATTCCACACACTCACCCTTGGAGTGAAACTCATTCCACACTGTCCCCACACTCTGAGTG
This sequence comes from Hypanus sabinus, assembly GCF_030144855.1. NCBI lineage: Eukaryota > Metazoa > Chordata > Chondrichthyes > Myliobatiformes > Dasyatidae > Hypanus > Hypanus sabinus. The sequence continues at coordinate 10,163,302 of NC_082713.1, forward strand.
AAGCTCGTTCCACATTCTCCCCACCCTCTGCGTTAAGCTCGTTCCACACTCTCACCACCCTCGTAGTGAAGCTCGTTCCACACTCTCACCACCCTCGTAGTGAATCTCGTTCCACGCTCTCCCCACTCTCTCAGAGCAGCTAGTTCCACATTCTCACCCTCTGAGTGATGCTCGCACTACACTCTCACCATCTGCGTTAAGCTCGTTCCACACCCTCACCACCCTCGGAGTGAATCTCGTTCCACGCTCTCCCCAACCTCTCAGGGTAGCTCATTCCACACTCTCACGCTCTGAGTGATGCTCGTTCCACACTCTCCCCACCCTCTGAGTGAAGCTCATTCCACACCCTCCCCACCCTCTGAGTGAATCTCGTTCCACGCTCTCCCCACCCTCTCAGGGCAGCTCGTTCCACACACTCACCCTTGGAGTGAAACTCATTCCACACTCTCCCCACACTCTGAGTGAAGCTCGTTCCACATTCTCCCCACAATGAGTGAAGCTCGTTCCACACTCTCCCCACCCTCTGCGTTAAGCTCGTTCCACACTCTCACCACCCTCTGAGTTAAGCTCGTTCCACACTCTCACCAACCTCTCAGGGCAGCTAGTTCCACATTCTCACCCTCTGAGTGAAGCGCATTCCATGCTCTCCCCACACTCTGTGTTAAGCTCGTTCCACACTCTCACCACCCTCGTAGTGAAGCTCGTTCCACACTCTCACCACCCTCGTAGTGAAGCACGTTCCACGCTCTCCCCACCCTCTCAGAGCAGCTAGTTCCACATTCTCACCCTCTGAGTGATGCTCGCACTACACTCTCACCCTCTGAGTGAAGTTCATTCCACACCCTCCCCACCTTCTGTGTGAAGCTCGTTTCACGCTCTCCCCACCCTCTCAGGGCAGCTCGTTCCACACTCTCCCCACCCTCTGAGTGAAGCTCGTTCCACAATCACCCCAGCCTCTGAGTGAAGCCCGTTCCACACTCTCCCAACCCTCTGATTGAAGCTCGTTCCACAATCTACCCAGCCTCTGAGTGAAGCTCGTTCCACACTCTCACCACACTCTGCAATAAGCTCTTTCCACACTCTCACCACCCTCGTAGTGAAGCTCGTTCCACGCTCTCCCCAAACTCTCAGGGCAGCTCGTTCCACACTCTCACCCTCTGAGGGATGCTTGTTCCACACTCTCACCCTCTGAGAGAAGCTCATTCCACACCCTCCCCACCCTCTGAGTGAAGCTCGTTCCACACTCTCCCCAGCTTCAGAGTGAAGCTCGTTCCAAACTCTCACCACCCTCAGAGTTAAGCTCATTCCACACTCTCACCACACTCGGAGTGAATCTCGTTCCACGCTCTCCCCAAACTCTCAGGGCAGCTCGTTCCACACTCTCACCCTCTGAGTCATGCTTGTTCCACACTCTCACCCTCTGAGAGAAGCTCATTCCACACCCTCCCCACCCTCTGAGTGAAGCTCATTCCACAATCCCCCCAGCCTCTGAGTGTAGCTCATTCCACACTCACCCCACCCTCTGAGTGAAACTCGTTCCACACTCCCCCACACTCTGAGTGAAGCTCATTCCACACTCTCCACGCTCTCTGCTTGAAGCTCCTTCCACACTCTCCCCACAATCTGAGTGAAGCTCGTTCAACACTCTCACCACCCTCTGAGTGAAGCTCGTTCCACACTCTCCCCACCCTCTGCGTTAAGCTCCTTCCACACTCTCACCACCCTCTGAGTTAAGCTCGTTCCATACTCTCAACACCCTCCGAGCGAAGCTCGTTCCACGCTCTCCCCACACTCCGCGATAAGCTCGTTCCACACTCTCACCACCATCGTAGTGAAGCTCGTTCCACGCTCCCCCCACCATCTGCGTTAAGCTCGTTCCACACTCACCACCCTCGGAGTGAATCTCGTTCCACGCTCTCCCCAAACTCTCAGGACAGCTCGTTCAACACTCTCACCCTCTGAGTGATGCTCGTTCCACACTCTCCCCACCCTCTGAGTGAAGCTCATTCCACAATCTCCCCAGCCTCTGAGTGTAGCTCATTCCACACTCACCCCACCCTCTGAGTGAAACTCGTTCCACACTCCCCCACCCTCTGAGTGAAGCTCGTTCCACACTCTCCACGCTCTCTGCTTGAAGCACGTTCCACACTCTCCCCACACTCTGAGTGAAGTTCTTTCCACACTCTCACCCCACTCTGAGGGCAGCTCGTTCCACACTCACCCCACCCTCTGAGTGAAGCTCGTTCCACACTCTCCCCACCCTCTGAGTGAAGCTCGTTCCACACTCTCCCCACAATCTGAGTGAAGCACGTTCCACACTCTCACCACCCTCTGAGTGAAGCACATTCCACACTCTCCCCACACTCTGCAATAAGCTTGTTCCACACTCTCACCACCCTCATAGTGAAGCTCGTTCCATGCTCCCCCCACCATCTGCGTTAAGCTCGTTCCACACCCTCACCACCCTCGGAGTGAATCTCGTTCCACGCTCTCCCCAACCTCTCAGGGTAGCTCATTCCACACTCTCACGCTCTGAGTGATGCTCGTTACACACTCTCACCCTCTGAGTGAAGCTCATTCCACAACCTCCCCACCCTCTGAGTGAATCTCGTTCCACGCTCTCCCCACCCTCTCAGGGCAGCTCATTCCACACACTCACCCTTGGAGTGAAACTCATTCCACACTCTCCCCACACTCTGAGTGAAGCTCGTTCCATATTCTCCCCACAATGAGTGAAGCTCGTTCCACACTCTCCCCACCCTCTGCGTTAAGCTCGTTCCACACTCTCACCACCCTCGTAGTGAAGCTCGTTCCACACTCTCACCACCCTCGTAGTGAAGCACGTTCCACGCTCTCCCCACTCTCTCAGAGCAGCTAGTTCCACATTCTCACCCTCTGAGTGATGCTCGCACTACACTCTCACCCTCTGAGTGAAGTTCATTCCACACCCTCCCCACCTTCTGTGTGAAGCTCGTTTCACGCTCTCCCCACCCTCTCAGGGCAGCTCGTTCAACACTCTCCCCACCCTCTGAGTGAAGCTCGTTCCACAATCACCCCAGCCTCTGAGTGAAGCCCGTTCCACACTCTCCCAACCCTCTGATTGAAGCTCGTTCCACAATCTACCCAGCCTCTGAGTGAAGCTCGTTCCACACTCGCCCCACCTCTGTGAAGCTTGTTCCACAATCACCCCAGCCTCTGAGTGAAGCCCGTTCCACACTCTCCCAACCCTCTGATTGAAGCTCGTTCCACAATCACCCCAGCCTCTGAGTGAAGCCCGTTCCACACTCTCCCAACCCTCTGATTGAAGCTCGTTCCACAATCTACCCAGCCTCTGAGTGATGCTCGTTCCACACTCGCCCCACACTCACAGGCAACTCGTTCCACTCACTCACCATGTGAGTGAAGCTCGTTCCACACTCTCCACTCCCTCTGAGGGCAGCTCTTTCCATACACTCACCCTCTGAGTGAAGCTCGTTCCACACTCTCCATACCCTCTGAGTGAAGCTCGTTCACACACTCTCCGCGCTCTCTGCGTGAAGCATGTTCCACACTCACCCCACCCTCTGAGTGAATATCGTTCCACACTCGCCCCTCCTCTGAGGGCAGCTGGTTCCACACTCTCCGCACCCTATCAGTGAACCTCGTTTCACAGTCTCCCCACACGCTCAGTGAATCTCGTTACAAACTCTCAACGCCCTCTATGGGCACCACATTCCACACTCTCCCCACCCTCTGAGTGAAGCTCGTTCCACACTCTCCCCACACTCTGTGTTAAGCTCGTTCCACACTCTCACCACCCTCGGAGTGAAGCTCGTTCCACACTTTCCCCACACTCACAGGCAACTCGTTCCACACTCTCCCCTCCCTCTGAGTGAAGCTCGTTCCACACTCTCCCCACCCTCTGAGTGAAGCTCGTTCCACACTCTCCCCATCTTCTGAGTGAAGCTCGTTCCACGCTCTCCCCACACTCTGTGTTAAGCTCGTTCCACACTCGCCCCACCCTCGGAGTGAAGCTCGTTCCACGCTCTCCCCGCACTCTGTGTTAAGCTCGTTCCACACTCGCCCCACCTCTGAGTGAAGCTCGTTCCACACTGTCCCCATCTTCTGAGTGAAGCTCGTTCCATGCTCTCCCCACACTCTGTGTTAAGCTCGTTCCACATTCTCACCAACCTCTCAGGGCAGCTCGTTCCACACTCTCACACTCTGAGTGATGCTCATTCCAAACTCTCAACGCCCTCTATGGGCACCACATTCCACACTCTCCCCACACTGAGGGCAGCTGGTTCCACACTCTCCCCACACTCACAGGCAACTCGTTCCACTCACTCACCATGTGAGTGAAGCTCGTTCCACACTCTCCCCTCCCTCTGAGGGCAGCTCTTTCCATACTCTCACCCTCTGAGTGAAGCTCGTTCCACACTCTCCCCTCCCTCTGAGGGCAGTTCTTTCCATACACTCACCCTCTGATTGAAGCTCGTTCCACACTCTCCATACCCTCTGATTGAAGCTCGTTCCACACTCTCCGCGCTCTCTGCGTGAAGCATGTTCCACACTCACCCCACCCTCTGAGTGAATATCGTTCCACACTCGCCCCTCCTCTGAGGGCAGCTGGTTCCACACTCTCCGCACCCTATCAGTGAACCTCGTTTCACAGTCTCCCCACACTCTCAGTGAATCTCGTTCCAAACTCTCAACGCCCTCTATGGGCACCATATTCCACACTCTCCCCACACTGAGGGCAGCTCGTTCCACACTCTCCCCACACTCACAGGCAACTCGTTCCACTCACTCACCATGTGAGTGAAGCGCGTTCCACACTCTCCCCTCCCTCTGAGGGCAGCTCTTTCCATACACTCACCCTCTGAGTGAAGCTCGTTCCACACTCTCCCCTCCCTCTGAGGGCAGTTCTTTCCAGACACTCACCCTCTGATTGAAGCTCGTTCCACACTCTCCATACCCTCTGATTGAAGCTCGTTCCACACTCTCCGCGCTCTCTGCGTGAAGCATGTTCCACACTCACCCCACCCTCTGAGTGAATATCGTTCCACACTCGCCCCTCCACTGAGGGCAGCTGGTTCCACACTCTCCGCACCCTATCAGTGAACCTCGTTTCACAGTCTCCCCACACTCTCAGTGAATCTGGTTCCAAACTCTCAACGCCCTCTATGGGCACCACATTCCACACTCTCACCACACTCTGAGGGCAGCTCATTCCGCACTCTCCCCAGACTCTCAGGCAACTCGTTCCACACTCACACCCTCTGAGTGAATCTCATTCCACACTCTCCCCGCCCTTTGCGTGAAGTTCGTGCCACACTCTCCCCACCCTCTGTGTGAAGCTCGTACCACACTCTCCCCGCCCTTTGCGTGAAGCTCGTGCCACACTCTCCCCACCCTCTGAGTGAAGCTCGTTCCACACTCGCCCCACCTCTTAGTGAAGCTCGTACCACACTCTCCCCACCATCTGCGTTAAGCTCGTTCCACACTCTCCCCTCCCTCTGAGGGCAGCTCTTTCCATACACTCACCCTCTGAGTGAAGCTCGTTCCACAACCTCCCCACCCTCTGAGTGAATCTCGTTCCACGCTCTCCCCACCCTCTCAGGGCAGCTCATTCCACACACTCACCCTTGGAGTGAAACTCATTCCACACTCTCCCCACACTCTGAGTGAAGCTCGTTCCACATTCTCCCCAGCCTCTGAGTGTAGCTCATTCCACACTCACCCCACCCTCTGAGTGAAACTCGTTCCACACTCCCCCACCCTCTGAGTGAAGCTCGTTCCACACTCTCCACGCTCTCTGCTTGAAGCACGTTCCACACTCTCCCCACACTCTGAGTGAAGTTCGTTCCACACTCACCCCACCCTCTGAGTGAAGCTCGTTCCACACCCTCCCCACCCTCTGAGTGAAGCTCGTTCCACACTCTCCCCACAATCTGAGTGAAGCACGTTCCACACTCTCACTACCCTCTGAGTGAAGCACATTCCACACTCTCCCCACAATCTGAGTGAAGCACGTTCCACACTCTCACTACCCTCTAAGTGAAGCACATTCCACACTCTCCCCACCCTCTGCAATAAGCTTGTTGCACACTCTCACCACCCTCATAGTGAAGCTCGTTCCACGCTCCCCCCACCATCTGCGTTAAGCTCGTTCCACACCCTCACCACCCTCTGAGTGAATCTCGTTCCACGCTCTCCCCAACCTCTCAGGACATCTCGTTCCACACTCTCACTCTCTGAGTGATGCTCGTTCCACACTCTCCCCACCCTCTGAGTGAAGCTCATTCCACACCCTCCCCACCCTCTGAGTGAATCTCGTTCCACGCTCTCCCCACCCTCTCAGGGCAGCTCGTTCCACACACTCACCCTTGGAGTGAAACTCATTCCACCCTCTCCCCACACTCTGAGTGAAGCTCATTCCACACTCTCCCCACAATGAGTGAAGCTCGTTCCACACTCTCCCCACCCTCTGCGTTAAGCTCGTTCCACTCTCTCACCACCCTCTGAGTTAAGCTCGTTCCACACTCTCACCAACCTCTCAGGGCAGCTAGTTCCACATTCTCACCCTCTGAGTGAAGCGCATTCCATGCTCTCCCCACACTCTGTGTTAAGCTCGTTCCACACTCTCACCACCCTCGTAGTGAAGCTCATTCCACACTCTCACCACCCTCGTAGTGAAGCTCGTTCCACACTCTCACCACCCTCGTAGTGAAGCACGTTCCACGCTCTCCCCACCCTCTCAGAGCAGCTAGTTCCACATTCTCACCCTCTGAGTGATGCTCGCACTACACTCTCACCCTCTGAGTGAAGTTCATTCCACACCCTCCCCACCTTCTGTGTGAAGCTCGTTTCACGCTCTCCCCACCCTCTCAGGGCAGCTCGTTCCACACTCTCCCCACCCTCTGAGTGAAGCTCGTTCCACAATCACCCCAGCCTCTGAGTGAAGCCCGTTACACACTCTCCCAACCCTCTGATTGAAGCTCGTTCCACAATCTACCCAGCCTTTGAGTGAAGCTCGTTCCACACTCGCCCCACCTCTGTGAAGCTTGTTCCACAATCACCCCAGCCTCTGAGTGAAGCCCGTTCCACACTCTCCCAACCCTCTGATTGAAGCTCGTTCCACAATCACCCCAGCCTCTGAGTGAAGCCCGTTCCACACTCTCCCAACCCTCTGATTGAAGCTCGTTCCACAATCTACCCAGCCTCTGAGTGAAGCTCGTTCCACACTCGCCCCACACTCACAGGCAACTCGTTCCACTCACTCACCATGTGAGTGAAGCTCGTTCCACACTCTCTCCTCCCTCTGAGGGCAGCTCTTTCCATACACTCACCCTCTGAGTGAAGCTCGTTCCACACTCTCCATACCCTCTGAGTGAAGCTCGTTCACACACTCTCCGCGCTCTCTGCGTGAAGCATGTTCCACACTCACCCCACCCTCTGAGTGAATATCGTTCCACACTCGCCCCTCCTCTGAGGGCAGCTGGTTCCACACTCTCCGCACCCTATCAGTGAACCTCGTTTCACAGTCTCCCCACACTCTCAGTGAATCTCGTTCCAAACTCTCAACGCCCTCTATGGGCACCACATTCCACACTCTCCCCACACTCTGAGGGCAGCTCATTCCACACTCTCACCAGACTCTCAGGCAACTCGTTCCACACTCACACCCTCTGAGTGAATCTCATTCCACACTCTCCCTGCCCTTTGCGTGAAGCTCGTTCCACACTCTCCCCACCCTCTGCGTGAAGCTCGTTCCACACTCTCGCCACCATCTGAGTGAAGCTCGTTCCACACTCTATGGGCACCACATTCCACTCTCTCCCCAGACTCTGAGGGCATCTCGTTCCACACTCTCCTCACACTCTCAGGCAATTCGTTCCACTCACTCACCCTCTGAGTGAATCTCGTTCCAAACTCTCCCCAACCTCTGCGTTAAGCTCGTTCCACACTCTCCCCACCCTCTGAGTGAAGCTCGTTCCACACTCTCCCCAGCTTCTGAGTGAAGCTCGTTCCACACTCTCACCACACTCTGCGATAAGCTCTTTCCACACTCTCACCACCCTCGTAGTGAAGCTCGTTCCACGCTCTCCCCAAACTCTCAGGGCAGCTCGTTCCACACTCTCACCCTCTGAGGGATGCTTGTTCCACACTCTCACCCTCTGAGAGAAGCTCATTCCACACCCTCCCCACCCTCTGAGTGAAGCTCGTTCCACACTCTCCCCAGCTTCTGAGTGAAGCTCGTTCCAAACTCTCACCACCCTCAGAGTTAAGCTCATTCCACACTCTCACCACACTCGGAGTGAATCTCGTTCCACGCTCTCCCCAAACTCTCAGGGCAGCTCGTTCCACACTCTCACCCTCTGAGTCATGCTTGTTCCACACTCTCACCCTCTGAGAGAAGCTCATTCCACACCCTCCCCACCCTCTGAGTGAAGCTCATTCCACAATCTCCCCAGCCTCTGAGTGTAGCTCATTCCACACTCACCCCACCCTCTGAGTGAAACTCGTTCCACACTCCCCCACACTCTGAGTGAAGCTCATTCCACACTCTCCACGCTCTCTGCTTGAAGCTCCTTCCACACTCTCCCCACAATCTGAGTGAAGCTCGTTCAACACTCTCACCACCCTCTGAGTGAAGCTCGTTCCACACTCTCCCCACCCTCTGCGTTAAGCTCCTTCCACACTCTCACCACCCTCTGAGTTAAGCTCGTTCCATACTCTCAACACCCTCCGAGCGAAGCTCGTTCCACGCTCTCCCCACACTCCGCGATAAGCTCGTTCCACACTCTCACCACCATCGTAGTGAAGCTCGTTCCACGCTCCCCCCACCATCTGCGTTAAGCTCGTTCCACACTCACCACCCTCGGAGTGAATCTCGTTCCACGCTCTCCCCAAACTCTCAGGACAGCTCGTTCCACACTCTCACCCTCTGAGTGATGCTCGTTCCACACTCTCCCCACCCTCTGAGTGAAGCTCATTCCACAATCTCCCCAGCCTCTGAGTGTAGCTCATTCCACACTCACCCCACCCTCTGAGTGAAACTCGTTCCACACTCCCCCACCCTCTGAGTGAAGCTCGTTCCACACTCTCCACGCTCTCTGCTTGAAGCACGTTCCACACTCTCCCCACACTCTGAGTGAAGTTCTTTCCACACTCTCACCCCACTCTGAGGGCAGCTCGTTCCACACTCACCCCACCCTCTGAGTGAAGCTCGTTCCACACTCTCCCCACCCTCTGAGTGAAGCTCGTTCCACACTCTCCCCACAATCTGAGTGAAGCACGTTCCACACTCTCACCACCCTCTGAGTGAAGCACATTCCACACTCTCCCCACACTCTGCAATAAGCTTGTTCCACACTCTCACCACCCTCATAGTGAAGCTCGTTCCATGCTCCCCCCACCATCTGCGTTAAGCTCGTTCCACACCCTCACCACCCTCGGAGTGAATCTCGTTCCACGCTCTCCCCAACCTCTCAGGGTAGCTCATTCCACACTCTCACGCTCTGAGTGATGCTCGTTACACACTCTCACCCTCTGAGTGAAGCTCATTCCACAACCTCCCCACCCTCTGAGTGAATCTCGTTCCACGCTCTCCCCACCCTCTCAGGGCAGCTCATTCCACACACTCACCCTTGGAGTGAAACTCATTCCACACTCTCCCCACACTCTGAGTGAAGCTCGTTCCACATTCTCCCCACAATGAGTGAAGCTCGTTCCACACTCTCCCCACCCTCTGCGTTAAGCTCGTTCCACACTCTCACCACCCTCGTAGTGAAGCTCGTTCCACACTCTCACCACCCTCGTAGTGAAGCACGTTCCACGCTCTCCCCACTCTCTCAGAGCAGCTAGTTCCACATTCTCACCCTCTGAGTGATGCTCGCACTACACTCTCACCCTCTGAGTGAAGTTCATTCCACACCCTCCCCACCTTCTGTGTGAAGCTCGTTTCACGCTCTCCCCACCCTCTCAGGGCAGCTCGTTCAACACTCTCCCCACCCTCTGAGTGAAGCTCGTTCCACAATCACCCCAGCCTCTGAGTGAAGCCCGTTCCACACTCTCCCAACCCTCTGATTGAAGCTCGTTCCACAATCTACCCAGCCTCTGAGTGAAGCTCGTTCCACACTCGCCCCACCTCTGTGAAGCTTGTTCCACAATCACCCCAGCCTCTGAGTGAAGCCCGTTCCACACTCTCCCAACCCTCTGATTGAAGCTCGTTCCACAATCACCCCAGCCTCTGAGTGAAGCCCGTTCCACACTCTCCCAACCCTCTGATTGAAGCTCGTTCCACAATCTACCCAGCCTCTGAGTGATGCTCGTTCCACACTCGCCCCACACTCACAGGCAACTCGTTCCACTCACTCACCATGTGAGTGAAGCTCGTTCCACACTCTCCACTCCCTCTGAGGGCAGCTCTTTCCATACACTCACCCTCTGAGTGAAGCTCGTTCCACACTCTCCATACCCTCTGAGTGAAGCTCGTTCACACACTCTCCGCGCTCTCTGCGTGAAGCATGTTCCACACTCACCCCACCCTCTGAGTGAATATCGTTCCACACTCGCCCCTCCTCTGAGGGCAGCTGGTTCCACACTCTCCGCACCCTATCAGTGAACCTCGTTTCACAGTCTCCCCACACGCTCAGTGAATCTCGTTACAAACTCTCAACGCCCTCTATGGGCACCACATTCCACACTCTCCCCACCCTCTGAGTGAAGCTCGTTCCACACTCTCCCCACACTCTGTGTTAAGCTCGTTCCACACTCTCACCACCCTCGGAGTGAAGCTCGTTCCACACTTTCCCCACACTCACAGGCAACTCGTTCCACACTCTCCCCTCCCTCTGAGTGAAGCTCGTTCCACACTCTCCCCACCCTCTGAGTGAAGCTCGTTCCACACTCTCCCCATCTTCTGAGTGAAGCTCGTTCCACGCTCTCCCCACACTCTGTGTTAAGCTCGTTCCACACTCGCCCCACCCTCGGAGTGAAGCTCGTTCCACGCTCTCCCCGCACTCTGTGTTAAGCTCGTTCCACACTCGCCCCACCTCTGAGTGAAGCTCGTTCCACACTGTCCCCATCTTCTGAGTGAAGCTCGTTCCATGCTCTCCCCACACTCTGTGTTAAGCTCGTTCCACATTCTCACCAACCTCTCAGGGCAGCTCGTTCCACACTCTCACACTCTGAGTGATGCTCATTCCAAACTCTCAACGCCCTCTATGGGCACCACATTCCACACTCTCCCCACACTGAGGGCAGCTGGTTCCACACTCTCCCCACACTCACAGGCAACTCGTTCCACTCACTCACCATGTGAGTGAAGCTCGTTCCACACTCTCCCCTCCCTCTGAGGGCAGCTCTTTCCATACTCTCACCCTCTGAGTGAAGCTCGTTCCACACTCTCCCCTCCCTCTGAGGGCAGTTCTTTCCATACACTCACCCTCTGATTGAAGCTCGTTCCACACTCTCCATACCCTCTGATTGAAGCTCGTTCCACACTCTCCGCGCTCTCTGCGTGAAGCATGTTCCACACTCACCCCACCCTCTGAGTGAATATCGTTCCACACTCGCCCCTCCTCTGAGGGCAGCTGGTTCCACACTCTCCGCACCCTATCAGTGAACCTCGTTTCACAGTCTCCCCACACTCTCAGTGAATCTCGTTCCAAACTCTCAACGCCCTCTATGGGCACCATATTCCACACTCTCCCCACACTGAGGGCAGCTCGTTCCACACTCTCCCCACACTCACAGGCAACTCGTTCCACTCACTCACCATGTGAGTGAAGCTCGTTCCACACTCTCCCCTCCCTCTGAGGGCAGCTCTTTCCATACACTCACCCTCTGAGTGAAGCTCGTTCCACACTCTCCCCTCCCTCTGAGGGCAGTTCTTTCCAGACACTCACCCTCTGATTGAAGCTCGTTCCACACTCTCCATACCCTCTGATTGAAGCTCGTTCCACACTCTCCGCGCTCTCTGCGTGAAGCATGTTCCACACTCACCCCACCCTCTGAGTGAAGCTCGTTCCACACTCGCCCCACCTCTGAGTGAAGCTCGTACCACACTCTCCCCACCATCTGCGTTAAGCTCGTTCCACACTCTCACCACCCTGTGAGGGCAGCTCTTTCCATACACTCACCCTCTGAGTGAAGCTCGTTCCACACTCTCCCCTCCCTCTGAGGGCAGCTCTTTCCATACACTCACCCTCTGATTGAAGCTTGTTCCACACTCTCCGTGCTCTCTGCGTGAAGCATGTTCCACACTCACCCCAACCTCTGAGTGAATATCGTTCCACACTCGCCCTTCCTCTGAGGGCAGCTGGTTCCAAACTCTCCGCACCCTATCAGTGAACCTCGTTTCACAGTCTCCCCACACTCTCAGTGAATCTGGTTCCAAACTCTCAACGCCCTCTATGGGCACCACATTCCACACTCTCACCAGACTCTGAGGGCAGCTCATTCCACACTCTCCCCAGTCTCTCAGGCAACTCGTTCCACACTCACACCCTCTGAGTGAATCTCATTCCACACTCTCCTCGCCCTTTGCGTGAAGCTCGTTCCACACTCTCCCCACCCTCTGAGTGAAGCTCGTTCCACACTCTCCCAACACTCTGTGTTAAGCTCGTTCCACACTCTCACCACCCTCTGAGTGAAGCTCGTTCCACACTCTCCCCATCTTCTGAGTGAAGCTCATTCCACGCTCTCCCCACACTCTGTGTTAAGCTCGTTCCACACTCTCACCACCCTCTGAGTGAAGCTCGTTCCACACTCTCACCAACCTCTCAGGGCAGCTCGTTCCACACTCTCACACTCTGAGTGATGCTCTTTCCAAACTCTCAACGACCTCTATGGGCACCACATTCCACACTCTCCCCACACTCTGAGGGCAGCTCGTTCCACACTCTCCCCACACATTCAGGCAACTCGTTCCACACACACCATGTGAGTGAAGCTCGTTCCACACTCTCCCCACCCTCTGAGTGAAGCTCGTACCACACTCTCCCCACCCTCTGTGTGAAGCTCGTTCCACACTCTCCCCACCCTCTGTGTGAAACTCGTTCCACACTCTCCCCACCCTCTGGGTGAAGCTCGTTCTACACTCCCCCACCCTCTAAGTGAAACTCGTTCCACAGTCCCCCACCCTCTGAGTGAAGCTCGTTCCACACTCCCCCACCCTCTGAGTGAAGCTCGTTCCACACTCTCCCCACCCTCTGAGTGAAGCTCGTACCACACTCTCCCCGCCATTTATGTGAAGCTCGTTCCACGCTCACCCCACCCTCTGTGTGAAGCTCGTATCACACTCTCCCCATCCTCTGGGTGAAGCTCGTTCTACACTCTCCCCACCCTCTGTGTGAAGCTCGTTCCACACTTTCCCCACACTCACAGGCAACTCGTTCCACTCACTCACCATGTGAGTGAAGCTCGTTCCACACTCTCCCCTCCCTCTGAGTGAAGCTCGTTCCACACTCTCCCCACCCTCTGAGTGAAGCATGTTCCACACTCACCCCACCCTCTGAGTGAATATCGTTCCACACTCGCCCTTCCTCTGAGGGCAGCTGGTTCCACACTCTCCGCACCCTATCAGTGAACCTCGTTTCACAGTCTCCCCACACTCTCAGTGAATCTGGTTCCAAACTCTCAACGCCCTCTATGGGCACCACATTCCACACTCTCACCACACTCTGAGGGCAGCTCATTCCACACTCTCCCAAGACTCTCAGGCAACTCGTTCCACACTCACACCCTCTGAGTGAATCTCGTAACACACTCTCCCCGCCCTTTGCGTGAAGCTCGTGCCACACTCTCCCCACCCTCTGCGTGAAGCTCGTACCACACTCTCCCCGCCCATTGTGTGAAGCTCGTTCCACGCTCTCGCCACTATCTGCGTTAAGCTCGTTCCACACCCTCCCCACCCTCGGAGTGAAGCTCGTTCCACACTCTCCCCACACTCTGAGGGCAGCTCGTTCCACACTCTCCCCACACTCTCAGGCAACTCGTTCCACACACACCATGTGAGTGAAGCTCGTTCCACACTCTCCCCACCCTCTGAGTGAAGCTCGTACCACACTCTCCCCACCCTCTGAGTGAAGCTCGTTCCACACTCTCCCCACACTCTCAGGGCAGCTCGTTCAACACTCTCACCCTCTGAGTGATGCTCATTCCAAACTCTCAACGCCCTCTAGGGGCACCACATTCCACACTCTCCCCACACTCTCAGGCAACTCGTTCCACACACACCATGTGAGTGAAGCTCGTTCCACACTCTCCCCACCCTCTGTGTGAAGCTCATTCCACACTCTCCCCACCCTCTGGGTGAAGCTCGTTCTACACTCCCCCACCCTCTGAGTGAAACTCGTTCCACAGTCCCCCACCCTCTGAGTGAAGCTCGTTCCACACTCCCCCACCCTCTGAGTGAAGCTCGTTCCACACTCTCCCCACCCTCTGAGTGAAGCTCGTACCACACTCTCCCCGCCATTTATGTGAAGCTCGTTCCACGCTCACCCCACCCTCTGTGTGAAGCTCGTATCACACTCTCCCCACACTCTGAGTGATGCTCTTTCCAAACTCTCAACGACCTCTATGGGCACCACATTCCACACTCTCCCCACACTGAGGGCAGCTCGTTCCACACTCTCCCCACACTCACAGGCAACTCGTTCCACTCACTCACCATGTGAGTGAAGCTCGTTCCACACTCTCCCCTCCCTCTGAGGGCAGCTCTTTCCATACACTCACCCTCTGAGTGAAGCTCGTTCCACACTCTCCCCTCCCTCTGAGGGCAGTTCTTTCCATACACTCACCCTCTGATTGAAGCTCGTTCCACACTCTCCGCGCTCTCTGCGTGAAGCATGTTCCACACTCACCCCAACCTCTGAGTGAATATCGTTCCACACTCGCCCTTCCTCTGAGGGCAGCTGGTTCCAAACTCTCCGCACCCTATCAGTGAACCTCGTTTCACAGTCTCCCCACACTCTCAGTGAATCTCGTTCCAAACTCTCAACGCCCTCTATGGGCACCACATTCCACACTCTCACCAGACTCTGAGGGCAGCTCATTCCACACTCTCCCCAGTCTCTCAGGCAACTCGTTCCACACTCACACCCTCTGAGTGAATCTCATTCCACACTCTCCTCGCCCTTTGCGTGAAGCTCGTTCCACACTCTCCCCACCCTCTGAGTGAAGCTCGTTCCACACTCTCCCCACACTCTGTGTTAAGCTCGTTCCACAGTCTCCCCATCTTCTGAGTGAAGCTCGTTCCACACTCTCCCCATCTTCTGAGTGAAGCTCAATCCACGCTCTCCCCACCCTCTGAGTGAAGCTCGTTCCACACTCTCCCCACCCTCTGTGTTAAGCTCGTTCCACACTCTCACCAACCTCTCAGGGCAGCTCGTTCCACACTCTCACACTCTGAGTGATGCTCTTTCCAAACTCTCAACGACCTCTATGGGCACCACATTCCACACTCTCCCCACATTGAGGGCAGCTCGTTCCACACTCTCCCCACACTCACAGGCAACTCGTTCCACTCACTCACCATGTGAGTGAAGCTCGTTCCACACTCTCCCCTCCCTCTGAGGGCAGCTCTTTCCATACACTCACCCTCTGAGTGAAGCTCGTTCCACACTCTCCCCTCCCTCTGAGGGCAGTTCTTTCCATACACTCACCCTCTGATTGAAGCTCGTTCCACACTCTCCGTGCTCTCTGCGTGAAGCATGTTCCACACTCACCCCAACCTCTGAGTGAATATCGTTCCACACTCGCCCCTCCTCTGAGGGCAGCTAGTTCCACACTCTCCGCACCCTATCAGTGAACCTCGTTTCACAGTCTCCCCACACTCTCAGTGAATCTGGTTCCAAACTCTCAACGCCCTCTATGGGCACCACATTCCACACTCTCCCCACACTCTGAGGGCAGCTCATTCCACACTCTCCCCAGACTCTCAGGCAACTCGTTCCACACTCACACCCTCTGAGTGAATCTCATTCCACACTCTCCTCGCCCTTTGCGTGAAGCTCGTGCCACACTCTCCCCACCCTCTGTGTGAAGCTCGTACCACACTCTCCCCGCCCATTGTGTGAAGCTCGTGCCACACTCTCCCCACCATCTGCGTTAAGCTCGTTCCACACCCTCCCCACCCTCGGAGTGAACCTCGTTCCACACTCTTCCCACCTTCTGAGTGAAGCTCGTTCCACACTCTCCCCACCCTCTGCGTGAAGCTCGTACCACACTCTCCCCGCCATTTATGTGAAGCTCATTCCACGCTCACCCCACTCTCTGTGTGAAGCTCGTATCACACTCTCCCCACCCTCTGAGTGAAGCTCGTTCCACACTCTCCCCACCCTCTGGGTGAAGCTCGTTCTACACTCCCCCACCCTCTGAGTGAACCTCGTTCCACAGTCCCCCACCCTCTGAGTGAAGCTCGTTCCACACTCCCCCACCCTCTGAGTGAAGCTCGTTGCACACTCTCCCCACCCTCTGAGTGAAACTAGTTCCACACTCCCCCACCCTCTGAGTGAAGCTCGTTCCACACTCTCCACGCTCTCTGCGTGAAGCACGTTCCACACTCTCCCCACACTATGAGTGAAGTTCGTTCCACACTCACACCCCAATCTGAGGGCAGCTCATTCCACACTCACCCCACCCTCTGAGTGAAGCTCGTTCCACACTCGCCCCGCCTCTGAGGGCAGCTGGTTCCACACTCTCCGCAAACTGTCAGTGAACCTCGTTCCACAGTCTCCCCACACTCTCAGTGAATCTCGTTCCAAACTCTCAACGCCCTCTATGGGCACCACATTCCACACACTCACCAAACTCTGAGGGCAGCTCATTCTACACGGTCCCCACCCTCTGAGTGAAGCTCGTTCCACACTCTCACCACCCTCGGAGTGAAGCTCGTTCCACACTCTCCCCACACTCTCAGGGCAGCTCGTTCCACACTCTTACCCTCTGAGTGAAGCTAGTTCCACACTCGCCCCACCTCTGAGTGAAGCTCGTTCCACACTGTCACCACCATCTGCGTGAAGCTCGTACCACACTCTCCCCGCCATTTATGTGAAGCTCGTTCCACGCTCACCCCACTCTCTGTGTGAAGCTCGTATCACACTCTCCCCACCCTCTGAGTGAAGCTCGTTCCACACTCTCCCCACCCTCTGGGTGAAGCTCGTTCTACACTCCCCCACCCTCTGAGTGAAACTCGTTCCACAGTCCCCCACCCTCTGAGTGAAGCTCGTTCCACACTCCCCCACCCTCTGAGTGAAGCTCGTTGCACACTCTCCCCACCCTCTGAGTGAAACACGTTCCACACTCCCCCACCCTCTGAGTGAAGCTCGTTCCACACTCTCCACGCTCTCTGCGTGAAGCACGTTCCACACTCTCCCCACACTATGAGTGAAGTTCGTTCCACACTCACACCCCAATCTGAGGGCAGCTCATTCCACACTCACCCCACCCTCTGAGTGAAGCTCGTTCCACACTCTCCCCTCCCTCTGAATGAAGCTCGTTCCACACTCTCCGCGCTCTCTGCGTGAAGCATGTTCCACACTCACCCCACCCTCTGAGTGAATATCGTTCCACAGTCGCCCTTCCTCTGAGGGCAGCTGGTTCCACACTCTCCACACCCTATCAGTGAACCTCGTTTCACAGTCTCCCCACACTCTCAGTGAATCTGGTTCCAAACTCTCAACGCCCTCTATGGGCACCACATTCCACACTCTCACCACACTCTGAGGGCAGCTCATTCCACACTCTCCCCAGACTCTCAGGCAACTCGTTCCACACTCACACCCTCTGAGTGAATCTCATTCCACACTCTCCCCACCCTCTGCGTGAAGCTCGTACCACACTCTCCCCACCCTCTGTGTGAAGCTCGTACCACACTCTCCCCGCCCATTGTGTGAAGCTCGTTCCACACTCTCACCACCATCTGCGTTAAGCTCGTTCCACACCCTCCCCACCCTCGGAGTGAACCTCGTTCCACACTCTCCCCACACTCTGAGGGCAGCTCGTTCCACACTCTCCCCACACTCTCAGGCAACTCGTTCCACACACACCATGTGAGTGAAGCTCGTTCCACACTCTCCCCACCCTCTGAGTGCTCTGAGTGAAGCTCGTACCACACTCTCCCCACCCTCTGCGTGAAGCTCGTACCACACTCTCCACACCGTTTATGTGAAGCTCGTTCCACGCTCACCCCACCCTCTGTGTGAAGCTCGTATCACACTCTCCCCACCCTCTGGGTGAAGCTCGTTCTACACTCTCCCCACCCTCTGTGTGAAGCTCGTTCCACACTCTCCCCACCCACTGAGTGAAGCTCGTTCCACCCTCTCCCCACCCTCTGCGTGAAGCTCGTACCACACTCTCCCCACCCTCTGCGTGAAGCTCGTACCACACTCTCCCCACCATTTATGTGAAGCTTGTTCCACGCTCAACCCACCCTCTGTGTGAAGCTCGTATCACACTCTCCCCACACTCTGGGTGAAGCTCGTTCTACACTCCCCCACCCTCTGAGTCTAACTCGTTCCACAGTCCCCCACCCTCTGAGTGAAGCTTGTTCTACACTCCCCCACCCTCTGAGTGAAACTCGTTCCACAGTCCCCCACCCTCTGAGTGAAGCTCGTTCCACACTCCCCCACCCTCTGAGTGAAGCTCGTTCCACACTCCCCCACCCTCTGAGTGAAACTCGTTCCACACTCTCCACGCTCTCTGCGTGAAGCACGTTCCACACTTTCCCCACACTATGAGTGAAGTTCGTTCCACACTCACACCCCACTCTGAGGGCAGCTCATTCCACACTCACCCCACCCTCTGAGTGAAGCTCGTTCCACACTCTTCCCACCCTCTGAGTGAAGCTCGTTCCACACTCTCCCCACCCTCTGCGTGAAGCTCGTACCACACTCTCCCCGCCATTAATGTGAAGCTCGTTCCACGCTCACCCCACTCTCTGTGTGAAGCTCGTATCACACTCTCCCCACCCTCTGAGTGAAGCTCGATCCACACTCTCCCCACCCTCTGGGTGAAGCTCGTTCTACACTCCCCAACCCTCTGAGTGAAACTCGTTCCACAGTTCCCCACCCTCTGAGTGAAGCTCGTTCCACACTCCCCCACCCTCTGAGTGAAGCTCGTTGCACACTCTCCCCACCCTCTGAGTGAAACTCGTTCCACACTCCCCCACCCTCTGAGTGAAGCTCGTTCCACACTCTCCACGCTCTCTGCGTGAAGCACGTTCCACACTCTCCCCACACTATGAGTGAAGTTCGTTCCACACTCACACCCCAATCTGAGGGCAGCTCATTCCACAATCACCCCACCCTCTGAGTGAAGCTCGTTCCACACTCGTCCCGCCTCTGAGGGCAGCTGGTTCCACACTCTCCGCAAACTGTCAGTGAACCTCGTTCCACAGTCTCCCCACACTCTCAGTGAATCTCGTTCCAAACTCTCAACGCCCTCTATGGGCACCACATTCCACACACTCACCAAACTCTGAGGGTAGCTCGTTCCACACACTCACCCTCGGAGTGAAGTTCGTTCCACACTCTCCCCACACTCTGAATGAAGCTCGTTCCACACTCTCCCCACCCTCTGAGTGAAGCTCGTTCCACAGTCTCCCCAGCCTCTGAGTGTAGCTCATTCCACACTCACCCCACCCTCTGAGGGAATCTCGTTCCACACTCCCCCATCCTCTGAGTGAAGCTCGTTCCACACTCTCCCCACCATCTGAGTGAAGCTCGTTCCACACTCCCCCCACACTCTGAGTGAACCTCGTTCCAAACTCTCCCCACCCTCTGGGTGAAGCTCGTTCCACACTCTCCCCGCCCGTTGTGTGAAGCTCGTTCAGCTCTCTCCCCAGACTCTGAGTGAAGTTCGTTCCACACTCTCCCCACCCTCTGAGTGAATCTCGTTCCACACTCTCCACATCTTCTGAGTGAAGGTCGTTCTACACTCTCCCCACCCTCTGAGGGCAGCTCTTTCCATACACTCCCCACCCTCTGAGTGAAGCTAGTTCCACACTCTCCCAGCACTCTGAGTAAAGCTAGTTCCACACTCTCCCCCCACTCTGCGTTAAGCTTGTTCCACACTCTCACCCTCTGAGTGATGCTCGTTCTACACTCTCACCCTCTGAGTGAAGCTCATTCCACACGGTCCCCACCCTCTGAGTGAAGCTTGTTCCACACTCTCCCCACCCTCACAGTGAAGCTCGTTCCACACTCTCACCACACTCTGAGTTAAGCTCGTTCCACACTCTCACCACCCTCGTAGTGAAGCACGTTCCACACTCTCCCCACCCTCTCAGAGCAGCTAGTTCCACATTCTCACCCTCTGAGTGATGCTCGCACTACACTCTCACCCTCTGAGTGAAGTTCATTCCACACCCTCCCCACCATCTGAGTGAAGCTCGTTCCACACTCTCACCCTCTGAGTGAAGCTCGTTCCACACACTCACCACCCTCGGAGTGAAGCTCGTTCCACACTCTCCGCACACTCACAGGCAACTCGTTCCACACACTCACCATGTGAGTGAAGCTCGTTCCACACTCTCCTCTCCCTCTGAGTGTAGCTCGTTACACACACGACCCAACCTCTGCGTTAAGCTCGTTCCACACTCTCCCCACCCTCTGAGTGTATCTTGTTCCACACTCTCCCCACCCTCTGAGTGAAGCTCGTTCCACACTGTCACCCTCTGAGTGATGCTCGTTCCAAACTCTATGGGCACCACATTCCACTCTCTCCCCAGACTCTGAGGGCAGCTCGTTCCACACTCTCCTCACACTCTCAGGCAACTCGTTCCACTCACTCACCCTCTGAGTGAATCTCGTTCCACACTCTCCCCTCCCTCTGAGTGAAGCTCGTACCACACTCTCCCCATCTTCGGAGTGAAGGTCGTTCTACACTCTCCCCACCCTCAGAGTTAAGCTCGTTCCACACTCTCACCACCCTCGTAGTGAAGCTCGTTCCGCACTCTCCCCACCCTCTGAGTGAAGCTCGTTCCATGCTCTCACCACTCTCTAAAGTCAGCTCATTCCACACTCTCCCCATCCTCTGCGTAAACCTTGTTCCACACTCTCCCCCCACTCTGGCACCACATTCCACACTCTCCCCACCCTCTGAGGGCCGCTCGTTCCACACTCTCCCCAGACTCTCCGGCAATTCGTTCCACACTCACACCCTCTGAGTGAAGCTCGTTCCACACTCACAACCTTCTGAGTGAAGCTCGTTCCACACACTCCCAATCCTCGGTGTGTAGCTCATTCCACACACTACTCCCACTCTGAGGGCATCTCGTTCCACACTCTCCCCGCCCTCTCAGTGAACCTCGTTCCACACTCTCCCCACACTCTGCCTTAAGCTCGTTCCACGCTCTCCCCACCCTCTTAGTGAAGCTCGTTCCACGCTCTCCCCACCCTCCGAATGTAGCTCGTTCCACGCTCTCCCCACCCTCTGCGTTAAGCTCGTTCCACACTCTCACCAACCTCAGAGTGAAGCTCGTTCCACGCTCTCCCCACCCTCTGCGTTAAGCTAGTTCCACACTCTCACCACCCTCTGAGTTAAGCTCATTCCATGCTCTCCCCACCCTCTCAGGACAGCTCGTTCCACACTC
This sequence comes from Hypanus sabinus, assembly GCF_030144855.1. Taxonomy (NCBI): domain Eukaryota; kingdom Metazoa; phylum Chordata; class Chondrichthyes; order Myliobatiformes; family Dasyatidae; genus Hypanus; species Hypanus sabinus. The sequence continues at coordinate 10,184,885 of NC_082713.1, forward strand.
TCACCCTCTGATTGTAGCTAATTCCACACCATCCACACCCTCTGAGTGAAGCTCATTCCACACTCTCCCCACCCTCTGAGTGACGCTCGTTCCACTCTCTCCCCACCCTCTGAGGGCACCTCGTTCCACACTCTCCCCACACTCTCAGTGAAGCTAGTTCATACTCTCCCCATCCTCTGAGTAAACCTTGATCCACACTCTCCCCAAACTCTGAGGGCAGCTCGTTCCACATTCACTCCATCCTCTGAGTGAAGCTCGTTCCACACTCTCCCCACCCTCAGCTTGAAGCTCGTTCCTCACTCTCACCAACCTCGGAGTGATGCTCGTTCCACGCTCTCCCCACCCTCTGCGTTAAACTCGATCCAAACTTTCACCACCCTCGGAGTGAATCTCGTTTCACACTCACCCCAGCCTCTAAAGGCAGCTCGTTCCACACTCTACCCTCCCTCTCAATAAACCTCGTTCCACACTCTCCCCACTCTGAGTGAAGCTTGTTCCATACTCTCCCCACCATCGGAGTGAAGCTCATTCCACGCTCTTCCCACCCTCTGAGTTAAGCTCGTTCCACACACTCAACACCCTCAGAGTGAATCTCGTTCCACGCTCTCTCCATCCTCTGAGGGCAGCTCGTTCCACACTCTCCGCACCCTCTCATTAGAGCTCGTTCCACATTCTCCCCACCCTCGGAGTGAAGCTCGTTCCACACTCTCACCCTCTGAGTGAAGCTCATTCCACACTCTCACCACCCTCGGAGTGAAGCTCGTTCCACACCCTCCCCAACCTCTGAGTGAAGCTCGTTCCACACCCTCCCCACCTTCTGAGTGAAGATTGTTCCACTCTCTCCCCACCCTCTGAGTGAAGCTCGTTCCACACTCTCCCCACCCTCTGCGTTAAGCTCGTTCCACACTCTCACCACCCTCTGAGTGAAGCTCATTCCACACTCTCCCCACCCTCTGAGTGAAGCTCGTTCCACACTCTCCCCACCCTCTGAGTGAAGCTCCTTCCACACTCTCCCCACTCTCTGAGTGAAGCTCGTTCCACTCTCTCCCCACCCTCTGAGTGAAGCTCGTTCCACACTGTCACCCTCTGAGTGATGCTCGTTCCAAACTCTATGGGCACCACATTCCACTCTCTCCCCAGACTCTGAGGGCAGCTCGTTCCACACTCTCCTCACACTCTCAGGCAACTCGTTCCACTCACTCACCCTCTGAGTGAATCTCATTCCACACTCTCCCCACCCTCTGAGGGCCGCTCGTTCCACACTCTCCCCAGACTCTCCGGCAATTCGTTCCACACTCACACCCTCTGAGTGAAGCTCGTTCCACACTCACAACCTTCTGAGTGAAGCTCGTTCCACACACTCCCAATCCTCGGTGTGTAGCTCATTCCACACACTACTCCCACTCTGAGGGCATCTCGTTCCACACTCTCCCCGCCCTCTCAGTGAACCTCGTTCCACACTCTCCCCACACTCTGCCTTAAGCTCGTTCCACGCTCTCCCCACCCTCTGAGTGAAGCTCGTTCCACGCTCTCCCCACCCTCTGAGTGAAGCTCGTTCCACGCTCTCCCCACCCTCCGAATGTAGCTCGTTCCACGCTCTCCCCACCCTCTGCGTTAAGCTCGTTCCACACTCTCACCACCCTCAGAGTGAAGCTCGTTCCACGCTCTCCCCACCCTCTGCGTTAAGCTAGTTCCACACTCTCACCACCCTCTGCGTTAAGCTAGTTCCACACTCTCACCACCCTCTGAGTTAAGCTCATTCCATGCTCTCCCCACCCTCTCAGGACAGCTCGTTCCACACTCTCACCCTCTGATTGTAGCTAATTCCACACCATCCACACCCTCTGAGTGAAGCTCATTCCACACTCTCCCCACCCTCTGAGTGACGCTCGTTCCACTCTCTCCCCACCCTCTGAGGGCACCTCGTTCCACACTCTCCCCACACTCTCAGTGAAGCTAGTTCATACTCTCCCCATCCTCTGAGTAAACCTTGATCCACACTCTCCCCAAACTCTGAGGGCAGCTCGTTCCACATTCACTCCATCCTCTGAGTGAAGCTCGTTCCACACTCTCCCCACCCTCAGCTTGAAGCTCGTTCCTCACTCTCACCAACCTCGGAGTGATGCTCGTTCCACGCTCTCCCCACCCTCTGCGTTAAACTCGATCCAAACTTTCACCACCCTCGGAGTGAATCTCGTTCCACACTCACCCCAGCCTCTAAAGGCAGCTCGTTCCACACTCTACCCTCCCTCTCAATAAACCTCGTTCCACACTCTCCCCACTCTGAGTGAAGCTTGTTCCATACTCTCCCCACCATCGGAGTGAAGCTCATTCCACGCTCTTCCCACCCTCTGAGTTAAGCTCGTTCCACACACTCACCACCCTCAGAGTGAATCTCGTTCCACGCTCTCTCCACCCTCTGAGGGCAGCTCGTTCCACACTCTCCGCACCCTCTCATTAGAGCTCGTTCCACACTCTCCCCACCCTCGGAGTGAAGCTCGTTCCACACTCTCACCCTCTGAGTGAAGCTCATTCCACACTCTCACCACCCTCGGAGTGAAGCTCGTTCCACACCCTCCCCAACCTCTGAGTGAAGCTCGTTCCACACCCTCCCCACCCTCTGAGTGAAGCTCGTTCCACACTCTCCCCACCCTCTGAGTGAAGCTCGTTCCACACTCTCCCCACCCTCTGAGTGAAGCTCATTCCAAACTCTCACCACCCTCAGAGTTAAGCGCGTTCCACACTCTCACCACCCTCGTAGTGAAGCTCGTTCCACACACTCCCCAAACTCTCAGGGCAGCTCGTTCCACACTCTCACCATCTGAGTGATGCTTGTTCCACACTACCCTCTGAGAGAAGCTCATTCCACACCCTCCCCACCCTCTGAGTGAAGGCTCGTTCCACACTCTCCCCACCCTCTGCGTTAAGCTCGTTCCACACTCTCCCCACCCTCTGAGTGAAGCTCGTTCCACACTCTCCCCACCCTCTGAGTGAAGCTCCTTCCACACTCTCCCCACTCTCTGAGTGAAGCTCGTTCCACTCTCTCCCCACCCTCTGAGTGAAGCTCGTTCCACACTGTCACCCTCTGAGTGATGCTCGTTCCAAACTCTATGGGCACCACATTCCACTCTCTCCCCAGACTCTGAGGGCAGCTCGTTCCACACTCTCCTCACACTCTCAGGCAACTCGTTCCACTCACTCACCCTCTGAGTGAATCTCGTTCCACACTCTCCCCTCCCTCTGAGTGAAGCTCGTACCACACTCTCCCCATCTTCGGAGTGAAGGTCGTTCTACACTCTCCCCACCCTCTGAGAGAAGCTCGTTCCAAACTCTCACCACCCTCAGAGTTAAGCTCGTTCCACACTCTCACCACACTCTGAGTGAAGCTCGTTCCACTCTCTCCCCACCCTCTGAGTGAATCTCGTTCCACGCTCTCCCCAAACTCTCAGGGCAGCTCGTTCCACACTCTCACCATCTGAGTGATGCTTTTTCCACACTCTCACCCTCTGAGAGAAGCTCATTCCACACCCTCCCCACCCTCTGAGTGAAGCTCGTTCCACATTCTCCACACCCTCTGCGTTAAGCTCATTCCACACCCTCCCCACCCTCTGAGTGAAGCTCGTTCCACACTCTCAACACCCTCCGAGCGAAGCTCGTTCCACACCCTCCCCACCCTCTGAGTGAAGCTCGTTCCAAACTCTCACCACCCTCTGAGTGAAGCTCGTTCCACACCCTCACCACCCTCGGAGTGAATCTCGTTCCACGCTCTCCCCAAACTCTCAGGACAGCTCGTTCCACACTCTCACCCTCTGAGTCATGCTTGTTCCACACTCTCACCCTCTGAGAGAAGCTCATTCCACACCCTCCCCACCCTCTGAGTAATGCTCGTTCCACACTCTCTCCACCCTCTGAGTGAATCTCGTTCCACAATCTCCCCAGCCTCTGAGTGTAGCTCATTCCACACTCACCCCACCCTCTGAGTGAAACTCGTTCCACACTCACCCCACCCTCTGAGTGAAGCTCGTTCCACACTCGCCCCACCCTATCAGTGAACCTCGATCCACACTCTCCCCATCTTCTGAGTGAAGCACGTTCCACACACTCACACCCTCTGAGTGAAGCTCATTCCACACTCACCCCACCCTCTGAGTGAAACTCGTTCCACACTCTCACCCCACTCTGAGGGCAGCTCGTTCCAAACTCTCACCACCCTCAGAGTTAAGCTCATTCCACACTCTCACCACCCTCGTAGTGAAGCTCGTTCCGCACTCTCCCCAAACTCTCAGGGCAGCTCGTTCCACACTCTCACCATCTGAGTGATGCTTTTTCCACACTCTCACCCTCTGAGAGAAGCTCATTCCACACCCTCCCCACCCTCTGAGTGAAGCTCGTTCCACATTCTCCCCACCCTCTGCGTTAAGCTCATTCCACACCCTCCCCACCCTCTGAGTGAAGCTCGTTCCACATTCTCCCCACCCTCTGCGTTAAGCTCATTCCACACCCTCCCCACCCTCTGAGTGAAGCTCGTTCCACATTCTCCCCACCCTCTGCGTTAAGCTCATTCCACACCCTCCCCACCCTCTGAGTGAAGCTCGTTCCACATTCTCCCCACCCTCTGCGTTAAGCTCATTCCACACTCTCACCACCCTCGGAGTGAATCTCGTTCCACGCTCTCCCCAAACTCTCAGGACAGCTCGTTCCACACTCTCCCCACCCTCTGAGTGAATCTCGTTCCACAATCTCCCCAGCCTCTGAGTGTAGCTCATTCCACACTCACGCCACCCTCTGAGTGAAACTCGTTCCACACTCCCCCACTCTCTGAGTGAAGTCCGTTCTACACTCTCACCCCACTCTGAGGGCAGCTCGTTCCACACTCACCCCACCCTCTGAGTGAAGCTCGTTCCACACTCGCCCCACCTCTGAGGGCAGCTGGTTCCACACTCTCCGCACCCTATCAGTGAACCTCGATCCACACTCTCCCCACGCTCTCAGTGAAGCTCGTTCCACACTCTCCCCATCTTCTGAGTGAAGCACGTTCCACACACTCACACCCTCTGAGTGAAGCTCGTTCCACACTCTCCCCAACCTCTCAGGGTAGCTCATTCCACACTCTCACTTTCTGAGTGATGCTCGATCCACACTCTCACCCTCTGAGTGAAGCTCATTCCACACCCTTCCCACCCTCTGAGTGAATCTCGTTCCACGCTCTCCCCACCCTCTCAGGGCAGCTCGTTCCACACACTCACCTTTGGAGTGAAACTAGTTGCACACTGTCACCCTCGGAGTGAAGCTCGTTCCACACTCTCCCCACCCTCTGCGTTAAGCTCGTTCCACACTCTCCCCACCCTCTGCGTTAAGCTCGTTCCACACTCTCACCACCCTCGGAGTGAAGCTCGTTCCACGCTCTCCCCACCCTCTCAGGGCAGCTAGTTCCACATTCTCACCCGCCGAGTGATGCTCGTACTACACTCTCACCCTCTGAGTGAAGTTCATTCCACACCCTCCCCACCTTCTGTGTGAAGCTCGTTTCACGCTCTCCCCACACTCTCAGGGCAGCTCGTTCCACACTCTCCCCACAATCGGAGTGAAGCTCATTCCACGCTCTTCCCACCCTGAGTTAAGCTCGTTCCACACACTCACCACCCTCGGAGTGAAGCTCGTTCAACGCTCTCCCCATTCTCTGCGTTTATCTCGTTCCACACTGTCCCCACACTCCGAGGGCAGCTCGTTCCACACTCTCCCCAGTATCTCCGGCAATTCGTTCCACACTCACACCCTCTGAGTGAAGCTCGTTCCACACTCTCCCCACACTCTGAGTGAAGTTTGTTCCACGCTCACCCCACCCTCTCAGTAAAAATCGTTCCACACTATCCCCACACTCTCAGAGAAGCTCGTTCCACACTCTACCCATTCTCTGCGTAAACCTTGTTACACACTCTCACCACCCTCAGAGTTCAGCTCGTTCCGCACTCTCCCCACCCTCTGAGTGAAGCTCGTTCCATGCTCTCCCCACTCTCTAAAGTCAGCTCGTTCCACACTCTCCCCATCCTCTGCGTAAACCTTGTTCCACACTCTCCCCCCACTCTGGCACCACATTCCACACTCTCCCCACCCTCTGAGGGCCGCTCGTTCCACACTCTCCCCAGACTCTCCGGCAATTCGTTCCACACTCCCACCCTCTGAGTGAAGCTCGTTCCACACTCACAACCTTCTGAGTGAAGCTCGTTCCACACACTCCCCATCCTCGGTGTGTAGCTCATTCCACACACTACTCCCACTCTGAGGGCATCTCGTTCCACACTCTCCCCGCCCTCTCAGTGAACCTCGTTCCACACTCTCCCCACACTCTGCCTTAAGCTCGTTCCATGCTCTCACCACCCTCTGAGTGAAGCTCGTTCCACACCCTCCCCACCCTCTGAGTGAAGCTCGTTCCACTCTCTCCCCAACCTCTGAGTGAAGCTCGTTCCACGCTCTCCCCACCCTCCGAATGTAGCTCGTTCCACGCTCTCCCCATCTTCTGAGTGAAGCACGTTCCACACACTCACACCCTCTGAGTGAAGCTCATTCCACACTCACCCCACCCTCTGAGTGAAACTCGTTCCACACTCCCCCACCCTCTGAGTGAAGTCCGTTCCACACTCTCACCCCACTCTGAGGGCAGCTCGTTCCAAACTCTCACCACCCTCAGAGTTAAGCTCATTCCACACTCTCACCACCCTCGTAGTGAAGCTCGTTCCGCACTCTCCCCAAACTCTCAGGGCAGCTCGTTCCACACTCTCACCATCTGAGTGATGCTTTTTCCACACTCTCACCCTCTGAGAGAAGCTCATTCCACACCCTCCCCACCCTCTGAGTGAAGCTCGTTCCACATTCTCCCCACCCTCTGCGTTAAGCTCATTCCACACCCTCCCCACCCTCTGAGTGAAGCTCGTTCCACATTCTCCCCACCCTCTGCGTTAAGCTCATTCCACACTCTCACCACCCTCGGAGTGAATCTCGTTCCACGCTCTCCCCAAACTCTCAGGACAGCTCGTTCCACACTCTCCCCACCCTCTGAGTGAATCTCGTTCCACAATCTCCCCAGCCTCTGAGTGTAGCTCATTCCACACTCACGCCACCCTCTGAGTGAAACTCGTTCCACACTCTCCCACTCTCTGAGTGAAGTCCGTTCTACACTCTCACCCCACTCTGAGGGCAGCTCGTTCCACACTCACCCCACCCTCTGAGTGAAGCTCGTTCCACACTCGCCCCACCTCTGAGGGCAGCTGGTTCCACACTCTCCGCACCCTATCAGTGAACCTCGATCCACACTCTCCCCACGCTCTCAGTGAAGCTCGTTCCACACTCTCCCCATCTTCTGAGTGAAGCACGTTCCACACACTCACACCCTCTGAGTGAAGCTCGTTCCACACTCTCCCCAACCTCTCAGGGTAGCTCATTCCACACTCTCACTTTCTGAGTGATGCTCGATCCACACTCTCACCCTCTGAGTGAAGCTCATTCCACACCCTTCCCACCCTCTGAGTGAATCTCGTTCCACGCTCTCCCCACCCTCTCAGGGCAGCTCGTTCCACACACTCACCTTTGGAGTGAAACTAGTTGCACACTGTCACCCTCGGAGTGAAGCTCGTTCCACACTCTCCCCACCCTCTGCGTTAAGCTCGTTCCACACTCTCCCCACCCTCTGAGTGAAGCTCGTTCCACACTCTCCCCACCCTCTGCGTTAAGCTCGTTCCACACTCTCCCCACCCTCTGCGTTAAGCTCGTTCCACACTCTCACCACCCTCGGAGTGAAGCTCGTTCCACGCTCTCCCCACCCTCTCAGGGCAGCTAGTTCCACATTCTCACCCGCCGAGTGATGCTCGTACTACACTCTCACCCTCTGAGTGAAGTTCATTCCACACCCTCCCCACCTTCTGTGTGAAGCTCGTTTCACGCTCTCCCCACACTCTCAGGGCAGCTCGTTCCACACTCTCCCCACCATCGGAGTGAAGCTCATTCCACGCTCTTCCCACCCTGAGTTAAGCTCGTTCCACACACTCACCACCCTCGGAGTGAAGCTCGTTCAACGCTCTCCCCATTCTCTGCGTTTATCTCGTTCCACACTGTCCCCACACTCCGAGGGCAGCTCGTTCCACACTCTCCCCAGTATCTCCGGCAATTCGTTCCACACTCACACCCTCTGAGTGAAGCTCGTTCCACACTCTCCCCACACTCTGAGTGAAGTTTGTTCCACGCTCACCCCACCCTCTCAGTAAAAATCGTTCCACACTATCCCCACACTCTCAGAGAAGCTCGTTCCACACTCTACCCATTCTCTGCGTAAACCTTGTTACACACTCTCACCACCCTCAGAGTTAAGCTCGTTCCGCACTCTCCCCACCCTCTGAGTGAAGCTCGTTCCATGCTCTCCCCACTCTCTAAAGTCAGCTCGTTCCACACTCTCCCCATCCTCTGCGTAAACCTTGTTCCACACTCTCCCCCCACTCTGGCACCACATTCCACACTCTCCCCACCCTCTGAGGGCCGCTCGTTCCACACTCTACCCAGACTCTCCGGCAATTCGTTCCACACTCCCACCCTCTGAGTGAAGCTCGTTCCACACTCACAACCTTCTGAGTGAAGCTCGTTCCACACACTCCCCATCCTCGGTGTGTAGCTCATTCCACACACTACTCCCACTCTGAGGGCATCTCGTTCCACACTCTCCCCGCCCTCTCAGTGAACCTCGTTCCACACTCTCCCCACACTCTGCCTTAAGCTCGTTCCATGCTCTCACCAACCTCTGAGTGAAGCTCGTTCCACACCCTCCCCACCCTCTGAGTGAAGCTCGTTCCACTCTCTCCCCACCCTCTGAGTGAAGCTCGTTCCACGCTCTCCCCACCCTCCGAATGTAGCTCGTTCCACGCTCTCCCCACCCTCTGCGTTAAGCTCGTTCCACACCCTCCCCACCCTCTGAGTGAAGCTCGTTCCACTCTCTCCCCACCCTCTGAGTGAAGCTCGTTCCACGCTCTCCCCACCCTCCGAATGTAGCTCGTTCCATGCTCTCCAAACCCTCTGCGTTAAGCTAGTTCCACACTCTCACCACCCTCTGAGTTAAGCTCATTCCATGCTCTCCCCAGCCTCTCAGGACAGCTCGTTCCACACTCTCACCCTCTGATTGTAGCTAATTCCACACCATCCACACCCTCTGAGTGAAGCTCATTCCACACTCTCCCCACCCTCTGAGTGACGCTCGTTCCACTCTCTCCCCACCCTCTGAGGGCACCTCGTTCCACACTCTCCCCACACTCTCAGTGAAGCTAGTTCATACTCTCCCCATCCTCTGAGTAAACCTTGATCCACACTCTCCCCAAACTCTGAGGGCAGCTCGTTCCACATTCACTCCATCCTCTGAGTGAAGCTCGTTCCACACTCTCCCCACCCTCAGCTTGAAACTCGTTCCACACACTCACCACCCTCGGAGTGAAGCTCATTCCACGCTCTCCCCACCCTCTGCGTTAAACTCGATCCAAACTTACACCACCCTCGGAGTGAAGCTCGTTCCACACTCACCCCAGCCTCTAAAGGCAGCTCGTTCCACACTCTACCCTCCCTCTCAATAAACCTCGTTCCACACTCTCCCCACTCTGAGTGAAGCTTGTTCCATACTCTCCCAACCATCGGAGTGAAGCTCATTCCACGCTCTTCCCACCCTCTGAGTGAAGCTCATTCCACACACTCACCACCCTCAGAGTGAATCTCATTCCACGCTCTCTCCACCCTCTGAGGGCAGCTCGTTCCACACTCTCCGCACCCTCTCATTAGAGCTCGTTCCACACTCTCCCCACCCTCTGAGTGAAGCTCATTCCACACTCTCACCCTCTGAGTGAAGCTCATTCCACACTCTCACCACCCTCGGAGTGAAGCTCGTTCCACACCCTCCCCAACCTCTGAGTGAAGCTCGTTCCACACCCTCCCCACCCTCTGAGTGAAGATTGTTCCACTCTCTCCCCACCCTCTGAGTGAAGCTCGTTCCACACTCTCCCCACCCTCTGAGTGAAGCTCCTTCCACACTCTCCCCACCCTCTGAGTGAAGCTCATTCCACACTCTCCCCACCTTCTGAGTGAAGCTCGTTCCACACTCTCCCCACCCTCTGAGTGAAGCTCCTTCCACACTCTCCCCACCCTCTGAGTGAAGCTCGTTCCACACTGTCACCCTCTGAGTGATGCTCGTTCCAAACTCTATGGGCAACACATTCCACTCTCTCCCCAGACTCTGAGGGCAGCTCGTTCCACACTCTCCTCACACACTCAGGCAACTCGTTCCACTCACTCACCCTCTGAGTGAATCTCGTTCCACACTCTCCCCTCCCTCTGAGTGAAGCTCGTTCCACACTCTCACCCTCTGAGTGAAGCTCATTCCAAACTCTCACCACCCTCAGAGTTAAGCGCGTTCCACACTCTCACCACCCTCGTAGTGAAGCTCGTTCCACACACTCCCCAAACTCTCAGGGCAGCTCGTTCCACACTCTCACCATCTGAGTGATGCTTGTTCCACACTCTCACCCTCTGAGAGAAGCTCATTCCACACCCTCCCCACCCTCTGAGTGAAGCTCGTTCCACACTCTCCCCACCCTCTGCGTTAAGCTCGTTCCACACTCTCACCACCCTCTGAGTGAAGCTCATTCCACACTCTCCCCACCCTCTGAGTGAAGCTCGTTCCACACTCTCCCCACCCTCTGAGTGAAGCTCGTTCCACATTCTCCCCACCCTCTGCGTTAAGCTCATTCCACACTCTCACCACCCTCGGAGTGAATCTCGTTCCACAATCTCCCCAGCCTCTGAGTGTAGCTCATTCCACACTCACGCCACCCTCTGAGTGAAACTCGTTCCACACTCCCCCACTCTCTGAGTGAAGTCCGTTCTACAATCTCACCCCACTCTGAGGGCAGCTCGTTCCACACTCACCCCACCCTCTGAGTGAAGCTCGTTCCACACTCGCCCCACCTCTGAGGGCAGCTGGTTCCACACTCTCCGCACCCTATCAGTGAACCTCGATCCACACTCTCCCCACGCTCTCAGTGAAGCTCGTTCCACACTCTCCCCATCTTCTGAGTGAAGCACGATCCACACACTCACACCCTCTGAGTGAAGCTCGTTCCACACTCTCCCCAACCTCTCAGGGTAGCTCATTCCACACTCTCACTTTCTGAGTGATGCTCGATCCACACTCTCACCCTCTGAGTGAAGCTCATTCCACACCCTTCCCACCCTCTGAGTGAAGCTCGTTCCATGCTCTCCCCACTCTCTAAAGTCAGCTCTATCCACACTCTCCCCATCCTCTGCGTAAACCTTGTTCCACACTCTCCCCCCACTCTGGCACCACATTCCACACTCTCCCCACCCTCTGAGGGCCGCTCGTTCCACACTCTCCCCAGACTCTCCGGCAATTCGTTCCACACTCCCACCCTCTGAGTGAAGCTCGTTCCACACTCACAACCTTCTGAGTGAAGCTCGTTCCACACACTCCCCATCCTCGGTGTGTAGCTCATTCCACACACTACTCCCACTCTGAGGGCATCTCGTTCCACACTCTCCCCGCCCTCTCAGTGAACCTCGTTCCACACTCTCCCCACACTCTGCCTTAAGCTCGTTCCATGCTCTCACCACCCTCTGAGTGAAGCTCGTTCCACACCCTCCCCACCCTCTGAGTGAAGCTCGTTCCACTCTCTCCCCACCCTCTGAGTGAAGCTCGTTCCACGCTCTCCCCACCCTCCGAATGTAGCTCGTTCCACGCTCTCCCCACCCTCTGCGTTAAGCTCGTTCCACACCCTCCCCACCCTCTGAGTGAAGCTCGTTCCACTCTCTCCCCACCCTCTGAGTGAAGCTCGTTCCACGCTCTCCCCACCCTCCGAATGTAGCTCGTTCCATGCTCTCCCCACCCTCTGCGTTAAGCTAGTTCCACACTCTCACCACCCTCTGAGTTAAGCTCATTCCATGCTCTCCCCAGCCTCTCAGGACAGCTCGTTCCACACTCTCACCCTCTGATTGTAGCTAATTCCACACCATCCACACCCTCTGAGTGAAGCTCATTCCACACTCTCCCCACCCTCTGAGTGACGCTCGTTCCACTCTCTCCCCACCCTCTGAGGGCACCTCGTTCCACACTCTCCCCACACTCTCAGTGAAGCTAGTTCATACTCTCCCCATCCTCTGAGTAAACCTTGATCCACACTCTCCCCAAACTCTGAGGGCAGCTCGTTCCACATTCACTCCATCCTCTGAGTGAAGCTCGTTCCACACTCTCCCCACCCTCAGCTTGAAACTCGTTCCACACACTCACCACCCTCGGAGTGAAGCTCATTCCACGCTCTCCCCACCCTCTGCGTTAAACTCGATCCAAACTTTCACCACCCTCGGAGTGAAGCTCGTTCCACACTCACCCCAGCCTCTAAAGGCAGCTCGTTCCACACTCTACCCTCCCTCTCAATAAACCTCGTTCCACACTCTCCCCACTCTGAGTGAAGCTTGTTCCATACTCTCCCAACCATCGGAGTGAAGCTCATTCCACGCTCTTCCCACCCTCTGAGTGAAGCTCATTCCACACACTCACCACCCTCAGAGTGAATCTCGTTCCACGCTCTCTCCACCCTCTGAGGGCAGCTCGTTCCACACTCTCCGCACCCTCTCATTAGAGCTCGTTCCACACTCTCCCCACCCTCTGAGTGAAGCTCATTCCACACTCTCACCCTCTGAGTGAAGCTCATTCCACACTCTCACCACCCTCGGAGTGAAGCTCGTTCCACACCCTCCCCAACCTCTGAGTGAAGCTCGTTCCACACCCTCCCCACCCTCTGAGTGAAGATTGTTCCACTCTCTCCCCACCCTCTGAGTGAAGCTCGTTCCACACTCTCCCCACCCTCTGAGTGAAGCTCCTTCCACACTCTCCCCACCCTCTGAGTGAAGCTCATTCCACACTCTCCCCACCTTCTGAGTGAAGCTCGTTCCACACTCTCCCCACCCTCTGAGTGAAGCTCCTTCCACACTCTCCCCACCCTCTGAGTGAAGCTCGTTCCACACTGTCACCCTCTGAGTGATGCTCGTTCCAAACTCTATGGGCAACACATTCCACTCTCTCCCCAGACTCTGAGGGCAGCTCGTTCCACACTCTCCTCACACACTCAGGCAACTCGTTCCACTCACTCACCCTCTGAGTGAATCTCGTTCCACACTCTCCCCTCCCTCTGAGTGAAGCTCGTTCCACACTCTCACCCTCTGAGTGAAGCTCATTCCAAACTCTCACCACCCTCAGAGTTAAGCGCGTTCCACACTCTCACCACCCTCGTAGTGAAGCTCGTTCCACACACTCCCCAAACTCTCAGGGCAGCTCGTTCCACACTCTCACCATCTGAGTGATGCTTGTTCCACACTCTCACCCTCTGAGAGAAGCTCATTCCACACCCTCCCCACCCTCTGAGTGAAGCTCGTTCCACACTCTCCCCACCCTCTGCGTTAAGCTCGTTCCACACTCTCACCACCCTCTGAGTGAAGCTCATTCCACACTCTCCCCACCCTCTGAGTGAAGCTCGTACCACACTCTCCCCACCCTCTGAGTGAAGCTCGTTCCACATTCTCCCCACCCTCTGCGTTAAGCTCATTCCACACTCTCACCACCCTCGGAGTGAATCTCGTTCCACAATCTCCCCAGCCTCTGAGTGTAGCTCATTCCACACTCACGCCACCCTCTGAGTGAAACTCGTTCCACACTCCCCCACTCTCTGAGTGAAGTCCGTTCTACACTCTCACCCCACTCTGAGGGCAGCTCGTTCCACACTCACCCCACCCTCTGAGTGAAGCTCGTTCCACACTCGCCCCACCTCTGAGGGCAGCTGGTTCCACACTCTCCGCACCCTATCAGTGAACCTCGATCCACACTCTCCCCACGCTCTCAGTGAAGCTCGTTCCACACTCTCCCCATCTTCTGAGTGAAGCACGTTCCACACACTCACACCCTCTGAGTGAAGCTCGTTCCACACTCTCCCCAACCTCTCAGGGTAGCTCATTCCACACTCTCACTTTCTGAGTGATGCTCGATCCACACTCTCACCCTCTGAGTGAAGCTCATTCCACACCCTTCCCACCCTCTGAGTGAATCTCGTTCCACGCTCTCCCCACCCTCTCAGGGCAGCTCGTTCCACACACTCACCTTTGGAGTGAAACTAGTTGCACACTGTCACCCTCGGAGTGAAGCTCGTTCCACACTCTCCCCACCCTCTGCGTTAAGCTCGTTCCACACTCTCCCCACCCTCTGCGTTAAGCTCGTTCCACACTCTCACCACCCTCGGAGTGAAGCTCGTTCCACGCTCTCCCCACCCTCTCAGGGCAGCTAGTTCCACATTCTCACCCGCCGAGTGATGCTCGTACTACACTCTCACCCTCTGAGTGAAGTTCATTCCACACCCTCCCCACCTTCTGTGTGAAGCTCGTTTCACGCTCTCCCCACACTCTCAGGGCAGCTCGTTCCACACTCTCCCCACAATCGGAGTGAAGCTCATTCCACGCTCTTCCCACCCTGAGTTAAGCTCGTTCCACACACTCACCACCCTCGGAGTGAAGCTCGTTCAACGCTCTCCCCACACTCTGAGTGAAGTTTGTTCCACGCTCACCCCACCCTCTCAGTAAAAATCGTTCCACACTATCCCCACACTCTCAGAGAAGCTCGTTCCACACTCTACCCATTCTCTGCGTAAACCTTGTTACACACTCTCACCACCCTCAGAGTTCAGCTCGTTCCGCACTCTCCCCACCCTCTGAGTGAAGCTCGTTCCATGCTCTCCCCACTCTCTAAAGTCAGCTCGTTCCACACTCTCCCCATCCTCTGCGTAAACCTTGTTCCACACTCTCCCCCCACTCTGGCACCACATTCCACACTCTCCCCACCCTCTGAGGGCCGCTCGTTCCACACTCTCCCCAGACTCTCCGGCAATTCGTTCCACACTCCCACCCTCTGAGTGAAGCTCGTTCCACACTCACAACCTTCTGAGTGAAGCTCGTTCCACACACTCCCCATCCTCGGTGTGTAGCTCATTCCACACACTACTCCCACTCTGAGGGCATCTCGTTCCACACTCTCCCCGCCCTCTCAGTGAACCTCGTTCCACACTCTCCCCACACTCTGCCTTAAGCTCGTTCCATGCTCTCACCACCCTCTGAGTGAAGCTCGTTCCACACCCTCCCCACCCTCTGAGTGAAGCTCGTTCCACTCTCTCCCCAACCTCTGAGTGAAGCTCGTTCCACGCTCTCCCCACCCTCCGAATGTAGCTCGTTCCACGCTCTCCCCATCTTCTGAGTGAAGCACGTTCCACACACTCACACCCTCTGAGTGAAGCTCATTCCACACTCACCCCACCCTCTGAGTGAAACTCGTTCCACACTCCCCCACCCTCTGAGTGAAGTCCGTTCCACACTCTCACCCCACTCTGAGGGCAGCTCGTTCCAAACTCTCACCACCCTCAGAGTTAAGCTCATTCCACACTCTCACCACCCTCGTAGTGAAGCTCGTTCCGCACTCTCCCCAAACTCTCAGGGCAGCTCGTTCCACACTCTCACCATCTGAGTGATGCTTTTTCCACACTCTCACCCTCTGAGAGAAGCTCATTCCACACCCTCCCCACCCTCTGAGTGAAGCTCGTTCCACATTCTCCCCACCCTCTGCGTTAAGCTCATTCCACACCCTCCCCACCCTCTGAGTGAAGCTCGTTCCACATTCTCCCCACCCTCTGCGTTAAGCTCATTCCACACCCTCCCCACCCTCTGAGTGAAGCTCGTTCCACATTCTCCCCTCCCTCTGCGTTAAGCTCATTCCACACTCTCACCACCCTCGGAGTGAATCTCGTTCCACGCTCTCCCCAAACTCTCAGGACAGCTCGTTCCACACTCTCCCCACCCTCTGAGTGAATCTCGTTCCACAATCTCCCCAGCCTCTGAGTGTAGCTCATTCCACACTCACGCCACCCTCTGAGTGAAACTCGTTCCACACTCTCCCACTCTCTGAGTGAAGTCCGTTCTACACTCTCACCCCACTCTGAGGGCAGCTCGTTCCACACTCACCCCACCCTCTGAGTGAAGCTCGTTCCACACTCGCCCCACCTCTGAGGGCAGCTGGTTCCACACTCTCCGCACCCTATCAGTGAACCTCGATCCACACTCTCCCCACGCTCTCAGTGAAGCTCGTTCCACACTCTCCCCATCTTCTGAGTGAAGCACGTTCCACACACTCACACCCTCTGAGTGAAGCTCGTTCCACACTCTCCCCAACCTCTCAGGGTAGCTCATTCCACACTCTCACTTTCTGAGTGATGCTCGATCCACACTCTCACCCTCTGAGTGAAGCTCATTCCACACCCTTCCCACCCTCTGAGTGAATCTCGTTCCACGCTCTCCCCACCCTCTCAGGGCAGCTCGTTCCACACACTCACCTTTGGAGTGAAACTAGTTGCACACTGTCACCCTCGGAGTGAAGCTCGTTCCACACTCTCCCCACCCTCTGCGTTAAGCTCGTTCCACACTCTCCCCACCCTCTGCGTTAAGCTCGTTCCACACTCTCACCACCCTCGGAGTGAAGCTCGTTCCACGCTCTCCCCACCCTCTCAGGGCAGCTAGTTCCACATTCTCACCCGCCGAGTGATGCTCGTACTACACTCTCACCCTCTGAGTGAAGTTCATTCCACACCCTCCCCACCTTCTGTGTGAAGCTCGTTTCACGCTCTCCCCACACTCTCAGGGCAGCTCGTTCCACACTCTCCCCACAATCGGAGTGAAGCTCATTCCACGCTCTTCCCACCCTGAGTTAAGCTCGTTCCACACACTCACCACCCTCGGAGTGAAGCTCGTTCAACGCTCTCCCCATTCTCTGCGTTTATCTCGTTCCACACTGTCCCCACACTCCGAGGGCAGCTCGTTCCACACTCTCCCCAGTATCTCCGGCAATTCGTTCCACACTCACACCCTCTGAGTGAAGCTCGTTCCACACTCTCCCCACACTCTGAGTGAAGTTTGTTCCACGCTCACCCCACCCTCTCAGTAAAAATCGTTCCACACTATCCCCACACGCTCAGAGAAGCTCGTTCCACACTCTACCCATTCTCTGCGTAAACCTTGTTACACACTCTCACCACCCTCAGAGTTAAGCTCGTTCCGCACTCTCCCCACCCTCTGAGTGAAGCTCGTTCCATGCTCTCCCCACTCTCTAAAGTCAGCTCGTTCCACACTCTCCCCATCCTCTGCGTAAACCTTGTTCCACACTCTCCCCCCACTCTGGCACCACATTCCACACTCTCCCCACCCTCTGAGGGCCGCTCGTTCCACACTCTCCCCAGACTCTCCGGCAATTCGTTCCACACTCCCACCCTCTGAGTGAAGCTCGTTCCACACTCACAACCTTCTGAGTGAAGCTCGTTCCACACACTCCCCATCCTCGGTGTGTAGCTCATTCCACACACTACTCCCACTCTGAGGGCATCTCGTTCCACACTCTCCCCGCCCTCTCAGTGAACCTCGTTCCACACTCTCCCCACACTCTGCCTTAAGCTCGTTCCATGCTCTCAACACCCTCTGAGTGAAGCTCGTTCCACACCCTCCCCACCCTCTGAGTGAAGCTCGTTCCACTCTCTCCCCACCCTCTGAGTGAAGCTCGTTCCACGCTCTCCCCACCCTCCGAATGTAGCTCGTTCCACGCTCTCCCCACCCTCTGCGTTAAGCTCGTTCCACACCCTCCCCACCCTCTGAGTGAAGCTCGTTCCACTCTCTCCCCACCCTCTGAGTGAAGCTCGTTCCACGCTCTCCCCACCCTCCGAATGTAGCTCGTTCCACGCTCTCCCCACCCTCTGCGTTAAGCTAGTTCCACACTCTCACCACCCTCTGAGTTAAGCTCATTCCATGCTCTCCCCAGCCTCTCAGGACAGCTCGTTCCACACTCTCACCCTCTGATTGTAGCTAATTCCACACCATCCACACCCTCTGAGTGAAGCTCATTCCACACTCTCCCCACCCTCTGAGTGACGCTCGTTCCACTCTCTCCCCACCCTCTGAGGGCACCTCGTTCCACACTCTCCCCACACTCTCAGTGAAGCTAGTTCATACTCTCCCCATCCTCTGAGTAAACCTTGATCCACACTCTCCCCAAACTCTGAGGGCAGCTCGTTCCACATTCACTCCATCCTCTGAGTGAAGCTCGTTCCACACTCTCCCCACCCTCAGCTTGAAACTCGTTCCACACACTCACCACCCTCGGAGTGAAGCTCATTCCACGCTCTCCCCACCCTCTGCGTTAAGCTCGTTCCTCACTCTCACCAACCTCGGAGTGATGCTCGTTCCACGCTCTCCCCACCCTCTGCGTTAAACTCGATCCAAACTTTCACCACCCTCGGAGTGAAGCTCGTTCCACACTCACCCCAGCCTCTAAAGGCAGCTCGTTCCACACTCTACCCTCCCTCTCAATAAACCTCGTTCCACACTCTCCCCACTCTGAGTGAAGCTTGTTCCATACTCTCCCAACCATCGGAGTGAAGCTCATTCCACGCTCTTCCCACCCTCTGAGTGAAGCTCATTCCACACACTCACCACCCTCAGAGTGAATCTCGTTCCACGCTCTCTCCACCCTCTGAGGGCAGCTCGTTCCACACTCTCCGCACCCTCTCATTAGAGCTCGTTCCACACTCTCCCCACCCTCTGAGTGAAGCTCATTCCACACTCTCACCCTCTGAGTGAAGCTCATTCCACACTCTCACCACCCTCGGAGTGAAGCTCATTCCACACCCTCCCCAACCTCTGAGTGAAGCTCGTTCCACACCCTCCCCACCCTCTGAGTGAAGATTGTTCCACTCTCTCCCCACCCTCTGAGTGAAGCTCGTTCCACACTCTCCCCACCCTCTGAGTGAAGCTCATTCCACACTCTCCCCACCTTCTGAGTGAAGCTCGTTCCACACTCTCCCCACCCTCTGAGTGAAGCTCCTTCCACACTCTCCCCACCCTCTGAGTGAAGCTCGTTCCACACTGTCACCCTCTGAGTGATGCTCGTTCCAAACTCTATGGGCAACACATTCCACTCTCTCCCCAGACTCTGAGGGCAGCTCGTTCCACACTCTCCTCACACACTCAGGCAACTCGTTCCACTCACTCACCCTCTGAGTGAATCTCGTTCCACACTCTCCCCTCCCTCTGAGTGAAGCTCGTTCCACACTCTCACCCTCTGAGTGAAGCTCATTCCAAACTCTCACCACCCTCAGAGTTAAGCGCGTTCCACACTCTCACCACCCTCGTAGTGAAGCTCGTTCCACACACTCCCCAAACTCTCAGGGCAGCTCGTTCCACACTCTCACCATCTGAGTGATGCTTGTTCCACACTCTCACCCTCTGAGAGAAGCTCATTCCACACCCTCCCCACCCTCTGAGTGAAGCTCGTTCCACACTCTCCCCACCCTCTGCGTTAAGCTCGTTCCACACTCTCACCACCCTCTGAGTGAAGCTCATTCCACACTCTCCCCACCCTCTGAGTGAAGCTCGTTCCACACTCTCCCCACCCTCTGAGTGAAGCTCCTTCCACACTCTCCCCACTCTCTGAGTGAAGCTCGTTCCACTCTCTCCCCACCCTCTGAGTGAAGCTCGTTCCACACTGTCACCCTCTGAGTGATGCTCGTTCCAAACTCTATGGGCACCACATTCCACTCTCTCCCCAGACTCTGAGGGCAGCTCGTTCCACGCTCTCCTCACACTCTCAGGCAACTCGTTCCACTCACTCACCCTCTGAGTGAATCTCGTTCCACACTCTCCCCTCCCTCTGAGTGAAGCTCGTACCACACTCTCCCCATCTTCGGAGTGAAGGTCGTTCTACACTCTCCCCATCTTCGGAGTGAAGGTCGTTCTACACTCTCCCCACCCTCTGAGTGAAGCTCGTTCCAAACTCTCACCACCCTCAGAGTTAAGCTCGTTCCACACTCTCACCACCCTCTGAGTGAATCTCGTTCCACACTCTCACCACCCTCGTAGTGAATCTCGTTCCACGCTCTCCCCAAACTCTCAGGGCAGCTCGTTCCACACTCTCACCATCTGAGTGATGCTTTTTCCACACTCTCACCCTCTGAGAGAAGCTCATTCCACACCCTCCCCACCCTCTGAGTGAAGCTCGTTCCACACTCTCAACACCCTCCGAGCGAAGCTCGTTCCACACTCTCACCACCCTCGGAGTGAATCTCGTTCCACACCCTTCCCACCCTCTGCGTTAAGTTCGTTCCACACTCTCACCCACTCTGAGGGCAGCTCGTTCCACACTCTCACTCTCTGAGTAATGCTCGTTCCACACTCCCCCCACCCTCTGAGTGAATCTCGTTCCACAATCTCCCCAGCCTCTGAGTGTAGCTCATTCCACACTCTCACCACCCTCGTAGTGAAGCTCGTTCCGCACTCTCCCCAAACTCTCAGGGCAGCTCGTTCCACACTCTCACCATCTGAGTGATGCTTTTTCCACACTCTCACCCTCTGAGAGAAGCTCATTCCACACCCTCCCCACCCTCTGAGTGAAGCTCGTTCCACATTCTCCCCACCCTCTGCGTTAAGCTCATTCCACACCCTCCCCACCCTCTGAGTGAAGCTCGTTCCACATTCTCCCCACCCTCTGCGTTAAGCTCATTCCACACCCTCCCCACCCTCTGAGTGAAGCTCGTTCCACATTCTCCCCACCCTCTGCGTTAAGCTCATTCCACACTCTCACCACCCTCGGAGTGAATCTCGTTCCACGCTCTCCCCAAACTCTCAGGACAGATCGTTCCACACTCTCCCCACCCTCTGAGTGAATCTCGTTCCACAATCTCCCCAGCCTCTGAGTGTAGCTCATTCCACACTCACGCCACCCTCTGAGTGAAACTCGTTCCACACTCCCCCACTCTCTGAGTGAAGTCCGTTCTACACTCTCACCCCACTCTGAGGGCAGCTCGTTCCACACTCACCCCACCCTCTGAGTGAAGCTCGTTCCACACTCGCCCCACCTCTGAGGGCAGCTGGTTCCACACTCTCCGCACCCTATCAGTGAACCTCGATCCACACTCTCCCCACGCTCTCAGTGAAGCTCGTTCCACACTCTCCCCATCTTCTGAGTGAAGCACGTTCCACACACTCACACCCTCTGAGTGAAGCTCGTTCCACACTCTCCCCAACCTCTCAGGGTAGCTCATTCCACACTCTCACTTTCTGAGTGATGCTCGATCCACACTCTCACCCTCTGAGTGAAGCTCATTCCACACCCTTCCCACCCTCTGAGTGAATCTCGTTCCACGCTCTCCCCACCCTCTCAGGGCAGCTCGTTCCACACACTCACCTTTGGAGTGAAACTAGTTGCACACTGTCACCCTCGGAGTGAAGCTCGTTCCACACTCTCCCCACCCTCTGCGTTAAGCTCGTTCCACACTCTCCCCACCCTCTGCGTTAAGCTCGTTCCACACTCTCACCACCCTCGGAGTGAAGCTCGTTCCACGCTCTCCCCACCCTCTCAGGGCAGCTAGTTCCACATTCTCACCCGCCGAGTGATGCTCGTACTACACTCTCACCCTCTGAGTGAAGTTCATTCCACACCCTCCCCACCTTCTGTGTGAAGCTCGTTTCACGCTCTCCCCACACTCTCAGGGCAGCTCGTTCCACACTCTCCCCACAATCGGAGTGAAGCTCATTCCACGCTCTTCCCACCCTGAGTTAAGCTCGTTCCACACACTCACCACCCTCGGAGTGAAGCTCGTTCAACGCTCTCCCCATTCTCTGCGTTTATCTCGTTCCACACTGTCCCCACACTCCGAGGGCAGCTCGTTCCACACTCTCCCCAGTATCTCCGGCAATTCGTTCCACACTCACACCCTCTGAGTGAAGCTCGTTCCACACTCTCCCCACACTCTGAGTGAAGTTTGTTCCACGCTCACCCCACCCTCTCAGTAAAAATCGTTCCACACTATCCCCACACTCTCAGAGAAGCTCGTTCCACACTCTACCCATTCTCTGCGTAAACCTTGTTACACACTCTCACCACCCTCAGAGTTCAGCTCGTTCCGCACTCTCCCCACCCTCTGAGTGAAGCTCGTTCCATGCTCTCCCCACTCTCTAAAGTCAGCTCGTTCCACACTCTCCCCATCCTCTGCGTAAACCTTGTTCCACACTCTCCCCCCACTCTGGCACCACATTCCACACTCTCCCCACCCTCTGAGGGCCGCTCGTTCCACACTCTCCCCAGACTCTCCGGCAATTCGTTCCACACTCCCACCCTCTGAGTGAAGCTCGTTCCACACTCACAACCTTCTGAGTGAAGCTCGTTCCACACACTCCCCATCCTCGGTGTGTAGCTCATTCCACACACTACTCCCACTCTGAGGGCATCTCGTTCCACACTCTCCCCGCCCTCTCAGTGAACCTCGTTCCACACTCTCCCCACACTCTGCCTTAAGCTCGTTCCATGCTCTCACCACCCTCTGAGTGAAGCTCGTTCCACACCCTCCCCACCCTCTGAGTGAAGCTCGTTCCACTCTCTCCCCACCCTCTGAGTGAAGCTCGTTCCACGCTCTCCCCACCCTCCGAATGTAGCTCGTTCCACGCTCTCCCCACCCTCTGCGTTAAGCTCGTTCCACACCCTCCCCACCCTCTGAGTGAAGCTCGTTCCACTCTCTCCCCACCCTCTGAGTGAAGCTCGTTCCACGCTCTCCCCACCCTCCGAATGTAGCTCGTTCCACGCTCTCCCCACCCTCTGCGTTAAGCTAGTTCCACACTCTCACCACCCTCTGAGTTAAGCTCATTCCATGCTCTCCCCAGCCTCTCAGGACAGCTCGTTCCACACTCTCACCCTCTGATTGTAGCTAATTCCACACCATCCACACCCTCTGAGTGAAGCTCATTCCACACTCTCCCCACCCTCTGAGTGACGCTCGTTCCACTCTCTCCCCACCCTCTGAGGGCACCTCGTTCCACACTCTCCCCACACTCTCAGTGAAGCTAGTTCATACTCTCCCCATCCTCTGAGTAAACCTTGATCCACACTCTCCCCAAACTCTGAGGGCAGCTCGTTCCACATTCACTCCATCCTCTGAGTGAAGCTCGTTCCACACTCTCCCCACCCTCAGCTTGAAACTCGTTCCACACACTCACCACCCTCGGAGTGAAGCTCATTCCACGCTCTCCCCACCCTCTGCGTTAAGCTCGTTCCTCACTCTCACCAACCTCGGAGTGATGCTCGTTCCACGCTCTCCCCACCCTCTGCGTTAAACTCGATCCAAACTTTCACCACCCTCGGAGTGAAGCTCGTTCCACACTCACCCCAGCCTCTAAAGGCAGCTCGTTCCACACTCTACCCTCCCTCTCAATAAACCTCGTTCCACACTCTCCCCACTCTGAGTGAAGCTTGTTCCATACTCTCCCAACCATCGGAGTGAAGCTCATTCCACGCTCTTCCCACCCTCTGAGTGAAGCTCATTCCACACACTCACCACCCTCAGAGTGAATCTCGTTCCACGCTCTCTCCACCCTCTGAGGGCAGCTCGTTCCACACTCTCCGCACCCTCTCATTAGAGCTCGTTCCACACTCTCCCCACCCTCTGAGTGAAGCTCATTCCACACTCTCACCCTCTGAGTGAAGCTCATTCCACACTCTCACCACCCTCGGAGTGAAGCTCATTCCACACCCTCCCCAACCTCTGAGTGAAGCTCGTTCCACACCCTCCCC